>NC_142753.1:2405000-2727500 GCF_051943395.1 Hippocampus bargibanti | reverse complement strand
GTCAATGTATTTTGCTGTACTTGTTTGGTCTGGTGACCTCGTGTTTCACCCAAAAGCCGCCAGAGGAGGGCGTCCAAACTCCATATAAAGAATTTATCAGCCTGCAAAAAGCTATCAACCCAGCTAAACAGAACACAATTGATGAGGAAAAAGGTAAAATTATCGCAGAGAAAGCACCTCCAAGGGATCATTCCTCAAAATGGTGAAAGAAGGCTACGTTCCTCATCAAGTGTTAAATGCTGATGAAACCGGCCACTCCATTCCATCAAGCCATCAACGTCCATCACAAAGGTAAATAAAAACGACTTTATTATACTGTAGAGTTTATTTCTTTAATTATAATTCCATAGTACATGTATTATACATAAAATAAGGTATATGTTGTGTAGTTTTAAGGCTTGGAAAATTAGAAAGTAGACAATTATGTTTTATGGGGACCTGGGAACAGATTACTCTCATTTTTGTGTTGGTCTGAATAGTCTAAATCAGGGGTGCTCACACTTTTTCAGCATATGAGCTACTTATAAAAACTACTAAGTCAAAATGATCTACCCACGACAAAAATGCAAAACATAATTATTTTCAAATATTTTAAGCATTCTTTGTATGTACAATGTATGTTGATGTACCTTGCATAACTGAATAAGCCAATATTGCACAACACACATAATAACTACATATACATAACATAATAAATAACTATTAAAAAATGTTTGTAATTACCTGAGTTTACTTTGATGACTTGCACTGAATTGAATCAGCCAGGGATGCATAGTCCGGACAGTAGCTGCTGACAGCCAACCTCAAGCACATTTCCAAATGTTCATCATTCATGGTGGAACGGTATTTGGACTTAATGATCTTCATGTAGGAAAAGGCTGACTCACATAAATAAGTGGAGCCGAATAATGCAGTCAAGGAGGTAGCACATTTCCTCATGTTGGGGTACTTTTCCTGTGTGAGTAAGTTCCAGAACTATCCATGTGAGAACACTCACAATCTGCGATGTCTTTCCACATTTGCTGGGTTAAATCCTCAGCCATGGCTTCACGGCGACGTGTAACTGTATGTCTTGACAGCTGCAGAGCTTTGGTTGAAGATAATATCTCTGCCTTATTTTTAAAGTCTCTGAACAAGGAGTCAGCTGCTTCAACGAATGCTTCTTTTACCATCTCTCCGTCTTGGAAGGACTTATTGTTTTTAAAGATGGAGTGACTCACCCGGAACGATGCTTCGGTGGCGACTTTCGCTTTTTGAATGACTGCTGTCCGGACAACTCGGACTTTAGTTCGTCCACCTTTCTCTTTCTCAGCTGGCTTTTCGGCGGGAAGCCAATGTCGTATTTTCCATGAACAGTCCGAAAATGGCGCTCCACATTTTCCCATTTCGTATGAAAGTAATATGTTTTGCCCCCGCTTGATCCACTTGATCCCGCTTTCTCACTCATTTTGATCACCATATGTTTTAGCAAGGGCTTAAAATCTGAGGTAATTCGCTGACGAGCTTGTAAATTTTGCTGCGTTTAGCGCCGTTGTTTACGCATGCACGGCGACCTAAAGGTAAAAATTCAGTTCTCATCTGAATGGTTGCCCTGTCAATCAAGTGACGGGACGTTTGATAGGCTGACAAATGTTTTTTTTACTGTCACGCTGCGATCGACCAGTATTACTTCCGCGATCGACCAGTAGATCGCGATCGACGTAATGAGCACCCCTGGTCTAAATAGTCAATCAGCAGTAATCAAAATGATGAACAGAAAGATTATTTATTCTTGGAACGGCACAGAGAGTGCTTTTCACAGGAGAGAGAGAGAGAGACCAGTGGGGAAGAATTGCGCCTGCTCTCACCTACAGATGTTATTTAGACAGAGGGTGGGAATTACCTCATTTTAAAAAGAGCCAATCAGCTGTGAAGGTGTGGAACATATTAGACTGAAATACTGAAATAAGAATGGTTGAGTAACAGTACACACTACAAATACGTAAAGTTATAAGGTAAACTACACACATTTAAAAAAATAAATATTTGTCTCACCCCCATGGGTGGTGTCTGTCCCCCATTACCTCGGGTCCTCTACCAGAGGCCAGGAAGCTTGAGGGTTCTGTGCAGTATCCGTGCTGTTCCCAGTACTGCGCTTTTCTGGACCGAGATATCCGATGTTGTTCCCAGGATCTGTTACAACCACTTGTCAAGTTTGGGGCGTCACTGCCCCGAGTGCTCCGACCACCACACACACACACATATCTTTTTCTTTCGGCTTTTCCCTTCAAGGGGTCGCCACAGCAAATCGGTGTCCTCCATATTTAGAGGTTTGATCCGCATGTTTGTTTTGGCCAAGCTTTTACCGGCATAAGACATGTCCCTTTGTGACTACAGAACAAGCAACTCGCTCAGTAAAAGGCTCCCAAACACAAAATGGTAATATATATATATATATATATATATATATATATATATATATATATATATATATATATATTGGGAGGGCGGCCCGGTAGTCGAGTGGTTAGCACACCGGCTTCGCAGTGCAGAGGTCGCCGGTTCGCGTCCCGGTCAGGCCTCCCTGTGTGGAGTTTGCATGTTCTCCCCGGACCCGCGTGGGTTTTCTCCGGGTCCTCCGGTTTCCTCCCACACTCCAAAAACATGCATGGCAGGCAGATTGACCACTCCAAATTGTCCCGAAGTGTGAGTGTGAGAGTGACTGTTGTATGTCTTTGTGTGCCCTGCGATTGGCTGGCAACCAATTCAGGGTGTCCCCCGCCTTGTGCCCGAAGACAGCTGAGATAGGCTCCAGCAAACCCTGCGACCCTAATGAGGAATAAGCGGTACGGAAAATGAGATGAGATGAGAGATATATACATTGGATGTTTAAGAATGTGCATATATAAAATAGTCTTATCAATTTTAATGGTTTCCTATGGGAAATTAACTTTTGGGATACACACTTTTCGCCTTACACACTGTCTGGGAACCAATGAGTACTGGAATTTGAGTGAAAATGACAAAAACCCTGGCATTGTAATGGACATATTTTTGCACATCGTCTGGCAGTGAATGAGTTAAAGGGGTTTCAATCATGTAGTGTTTCCTTTTGCAGGCCGGCCTGTGGTAAATCTTATGATAACATATGTAGGAAAATAAATTGTATCTTATGATGATTAAAAACGCACAACTTCCTCCATGAATAAACACGTTGGTAGTTGAGGAAAATAAACTGTCCTGACCACAATACAAGAAATAATCTCTGCCGATTTTCTTTATTTACCAACATGGTACATTGTTACAGATTCAATTTCCAGGCTTAATTCCATTATGTTATTTATCTTTTGTTATTTTTCATAAGCTACTGCCAAAATAATTTTCCCCAAAGGATGACCCCTCCCAGCATGTGCCTCCAATATAGGATGCTGCCTCGTTTCGGCCTCCACAGCTCATCGTGCGCCAGAGTTGCCTTATAAGCCGCACTGAGGATCTGATTTGTGTGTTGCAGATTACCGCCTATAACCGACGCACTTTCGAGACAGCACGGAACAATTTGGTCATAAATGTCATGGCCACCGAGGGTATGTACCAGTGTGAGAGTTTAGCGCCCACACACACACACACACACACACACACACACACACACACACACACACACACACACACACACACACACACACACACACACACACACACACACAGAGCAGATCCCCCATTAAATCCTGAGGGCTAAATCACCTCTGGAATGGTGTAATGGGCTCTTCTAAAAAATAATGACTTAAGTTTTTTAAATAATAGAAGTCTTTTTCAGGCTGGGCAAGGTCTACTTTGACATAGAGCCAATTTACTGCGACGAGATCTCCTCATCAGGACCAACGATTGTAATGATATGAGCAAATCATATTTGCATGTTCAACTAGTGATGCCTGGCTATAGACCAAAGGAGCATGCCACACATGTCAATTGCCTTCTCCCTCCAACCAACACAGCCGTCCTAATAAAGAACCTCAACTCTATCCAGAAGTTGTATCATTTACCGAACCAGTTTACACAAAGCAACACAACAATGATACCAAAACCAAGCCAGCACATGGATTAACATCTGCCCTAATTCCCTTCATTGCTCTCTTCATCCCACCGTAGAATTCCCGCTGCCCTACCAGGCAGAATTTTACATCAAAAACATGAACGTTGAGGAGATGCTGGCCAGCGAGGTGCTGGGAGATTTTCTGGGAGCCGTCAAAAACGTGTGGCAGCCCGAGCGCCTCAATGCCATCAACATCACCTCGGCGTTAGACCGTGGAGGACGTGTACCACTGCCGATTAATAACCTGAAGGAAGGGTAATGATGTTGGGGAAAAGAATATTGATAAAAATATGCATGCCGGCTTATTAAATGCAATGAAACCGATGCCCAACTAAGTATTTGTTGAGCATCCTTTCATAGGACAGCACAGAATCAAGTACAATTTGTTACAATGGCGCTTCACTTGCGGACCAGTACTTGGATATACAGTGAGACCACAACTTACGAACTTAATTGGTTCCGAGACAGAGTGTGTAAGGCGAAAAGTGTATCTCAAAACAAATTTCCCATAGGAAACTATTAAAATGGGAATAATCCGTTCCCGGGTTTCCATAAAATAGTTTTTAACTAAATAAGCCTTAAAACTACACACAACATAACTTATTCTATGTATAATAAATGTGCTATTGTAATGAACGAAATGCACTGCATTGTATTATAAAGTCACAAAGAGAGGCACATTACACGAGGACTGTAATTAAAGAAATAAACTGTGCTCTAAAACAAAGATTTATTTACCCTTTTGATGGTCGTTGATGGCTTATGGAAGGACAGTCACCTTCCATAAGGACTGTTGGTAACTTAACCTCTGGTGTGGCTTCTCTTCTTTTTTCTTTGGAGACTCCTCATCATTTTTGCTGATTAAAAATCTGTTGCTTTCTGACTTGTAAGGTCTTACGAAGCTGAGGCATCACATTATCGTTCATCATGTTGATGATTGTCATAGCCAGTCTTTTCTGGATGGAACTGTACAACACCCTCAGATGTTCCCGAACCATCCGTTACTGGCTTTAAAATCCTCAATAAGCGCAGAACTTTCAGGTTGGCGCATGGCGATATTGGCGTGAATTAGCTGTGCTTTCTCACATAAAATAGCTTTACTTACGCTGTCGCCGGATAGCTGCTTTTCGTGAATTCTTCGATTGCCCGAGACCGTCGCTTTGAGAGCACGGAAACACCTTTTGCAACAGACGCACCTTTGATGGCTTCTCTGTTCCGGAGAATGGGAGCAATGGTTGACTTAGCATAGCCGTGCTGGGCCACTAAAATCACACAAACGCACACCTTGTTCGTGTTTTTCAATTATCTCCTTCTCAGCGACTGTGATTTTATTTTGTGTCTTCTTGGGCTGAAAATGAGCCTGTGGTTTTTTTTTTTTTTTTTTTTTTCGGTCCCATCATAGTAAAATTATCAGCAAAAAGCTCCAAGTAGGCGATCGACATGTGCATTCAATGAGAGGGGGTGTGCAAAGTAGCGCCGGCTGGAGCACTGTTCGGTCGTGTGCTTCCGCCGAAGATCACTCCGCCAGCCGTGGTGGGTGTGTATTATGAAAATAGTGCTTATTATAGGTTTAATATTCATAAATTTGACGTTCTTAAGACGAAAACTTTGTATGATAAGGTGTTTGTAAGTTGAGGTCTCACTGTATTTTTTGAGTGGCAAAGGTTGATTTTACCTCATGCCATCTGGTGGAAGAACATTTTTGATTTGTCTCACTGTGTTCTCACTGTGTGTATATTTTTAGTTCCATTCACTCATTCACTGCCAGATGTGCAAAAATGTGTGTACTCCAGTGCCAGGGTTTTTATCATTTTCACTTCGATTTCCAGGACCCACAGAATATTGAGTTTTAAGACTACATAGACATTCAATTCAGGGTAAGGAACCATAGCCTCTCTTCTTTCATCAGAAAGAGTTAATTCCTAAGTTTTATGGGTCTTCAATTATGAGCTTGAAATGAGGGTGGTTGTCCAAAATATAATACAATACATGCATATTGGTTTATATAGTCCTTTAAAGGACAATACAGAAAACACATAAGCCATGATTGGCGTTTACCTGAGCCCTTAAAGGACAACCGACACCATTTTTTTGTTTCCTAACTGACATCAGAAAAACGTTTTATAACATCTAAAATACCCAAAACATGCGGGCTGATATTTTTAGTCAAATGCAAAACACCAATAAAAATGACTTAAAGTCTCCAAAAACAACTTCAAAATGAAACCGGAAAAGGCCAGTTTCATAAGGTCGCGGCCCCTTTTTTGTGACGTCATGCCAAGACGTCTTGCCTTGCTCGCGAATCAAAACAATGGCTTCAGATTCGGAGAAGACGCTTTCTTGTTACTCATCCAGTTATGAATATGATTCAAATAGTTCTGAAGAGGAAAGCATAAATGTGTGCAATCCATTAAAGGAGTTCTCCTATATCAATTCGAGCCGTCAAGGACAGCATGTAGTGTCTCAGAAAATGCAAAAGATGGCGCAAAAGCTCCATTGGAAATGGGCTGATTCAAATTTGGGAATTTGTGTCAGCGAATATCAAATAGTAGTCTTGGTGCAACACTTATAATCCTTTTGTAGGTTCCAGTAGGCTTGTAGACACCGCTGTTTGCAGCTCTCTCATCAACTGCCCTGTGAAAACCACAACGGAAGCAGGTTGAGAAAGTGAAATAAGTGATACAGCACAATACATTTCACTGCCAGTATTGCTGTAAAGATGGATTTTATCCCAGTAGATTTTATTATTATATTTGTTCATGCTCAGAATGACTCATTCACGTCAGAAAAGTGAGCTTACCTATGTATCGATGAGAAGGTTTCTTCAGCCGTCATCTGTACAAATGTGAAGGTTTCGGACGTTTCGCCTCCTATCCAAGAGGCTTCGTCAGCGAACTAAAGTCTGACTGGTCGTATCGGCCCTATTTATATATCCCTAATGTCCAGAAATGGTGGCGCCGGACACAGCTATGATAGGTCCCTACTCTCAGGTTGGGGGGGCAGAGGACCCCTCCCTGTGGCCCCACTGATTGTTCCTACATTCCTGACTAACGACTGGCCTATTACCCCCACTCCCACCGGTATCACCTCATCAGCATAACGACCCTCATCAGCATTACGAAAGTTGCCTAACCTGTTTTGCCTAAGCAGGCTATTGTATGAACGATCCAAATTGAACCTCATCCCACCAGACCGGTTTAATGAAGGATTTTGTTGTTTTATAAGAATCGCTTCTTTTACCCCCCTTTCAAACCATCTATGTTCTTTCGCTAAGATTTTAACCTCATTGTCGTCAAATGAGTGGTTGCTAGCTTTTAGGTGCAAATGTACTGCCGATTGAGGTCCACTTATATTATCCCTGCGATGTTGATAAAGTCTTTTTTTGAGAATTTGTTGAGTCTCCCCAATGTACTGCTCTTTACAATTTTCATTCTTACAATGTATGGAATAAACTACATTACTTTGTTTTTCATTTGGTAGCCTATCTTTTGGATGCACTAATTTTTGCCTTAACGTGTTTGTCGGTTTGAAGTCTCCAAAAAGTCAGACTTTAGTTCGCTGACGAAGCCTCTTGGATAGGAGGCGAAACGTCCGAAACCTTCACATTTGTACAGATGACGGCTGAAGAAACCTTCTCATCGATGGACCACTCCTGTACGACTGAGGGCTTACACAGACTTACCTATGTATGTACATCAGTGTGAACTGTGGGTCTGCATCTGGCTGGTGATAAGTTGAATGTCAGGTTCCATTCTAGTTACAGCCAGTCTCAAGCACTGATGCAAATGTTCTTCTGACAATCTTGATCTCATCGGAGATTTCAGCAGTTTCATGAGAGAAAAGCTTTTCTCACAGATATACATGCTGCTAAAAACTGTGGACATTTTCATTGCGTGTTTTTTGATGTTTGGATATGTGTCGTTTGGGAGGGTGGTAGAAGTCAATTAGACTGTTGGGCTTTCAGACCATCACAGTTCTGTAACTCAGGTCCAACTTCTCCATGGTTTGATACACTTGGTCAAAAATATCCTCTCCCGTTGTAGTTCCTTTGAGACTTTGGAGGGCTGCCAGCTCCTCTCACATCTCAAAGTTTGCGCTAAATCCACGAATAAAAATGAGCAGTTGCGCTGTGTCTTGCACGTCCGTGCTCTCATCCAGTGCTAATGAAAAAAGTCAAATTCTTTCGTCTTCTGATGCAGCTGGGCATATACATCCCGATTTCTTCACAGCGTCTGGTGATTGTACTCGCTGACAGATCTACGGCATTATATGCATCTTTCTTCTCGGGACACAACTCCTCCGCGACAGCATCCATATATTTCTTAACAAACTCTCCGTCCGTGAAAGGCTTACCGCTGCTTGCTATCAGCTTAACAACCCAAAAGCTGGCCGAACGGATGCCTTCTTCAGCTGAGCTTGGCGTACAAATGTATTCTGCTGAGATAGTACTCCACTTTTCGCTTTGAGAGTTTGTCTGCTCGTATTTGGCCTTGCAAGCTATCGTACTTGTCTTTGTGTGACTTTGAAATGACTTAAAGTCTCCAAAAACGACTTCAAAATAAAACCGGAAATGGCCAGTTTCATAAGGTCGCGCACCCTTTTTTGTGACGTCATGCCAAGACGTCTTGCCTTGCTCGCGAATCAAAACAATGGCTTCAGATTTGGAGAAGACGCTTTCTTGTTACTCATCCAGTTATGAATATGATTCAAATAGTTCTGAAGAGGAAAGCATAAATGTGTGCAATCCATTAAAGGAGTCCTCCTATATCAATTCGAGCCGTCAAGGACAGCATGTAGTGTCTCAGAAAATGCAAAAGATGGCGCAAAAGCTCAGTTGGAAATGGGCTGATTTGTCTGCTGGGAATTTGTGTCAGCGAATATCAAATAGTAGTCTTGGTGCAACACACGATTCACCATCGCGTTATTTATGTGTTTTCCTTCTAATTTCGCCATCAACACGAAGTTTTCAGACCAAACAAAGGACCACAAAATGCATTGTGTGTCGCTTTCTCGGTCAGGGGGCGTTCCAAATGTGACGTCACGTAGGGGATCGTCATCAGCTCGAAAAAAAGACTTCCTGGATATTCAGCGCGAGTCTTAAAACGTAAAATATAGCTATATGCGGTGGAATTTGTAAAATACAAAAATGTACAAGTCATTTGAAGTGAATTTACAAATTATGGACACAACTTGGCGTCGGTTGTCCATTAACAGCTGAATCTGTAACAAAGTGCTCACATGGAAAAAATGGAAAAGGGAAAAAAACATTGCCAGAGGTCTGACCAGTGCTTTATTCATCATTTACACATCAAAGAATCATCCCTCCATGTCTTTCTTCTTGTTCCTCTCCATAGGGTGTACGTGATGGTGGGCGCCGACGTCCCCTTCTCGTCATGCCTGCGTGAGGTGGAGACCCCCCACAACCAACTGCGCTGTAGTCAGGAGATGGAACCCGTCATCAGCTGTGACAAGAAGTTTCGAGCGCAATTTTACATCGACTGGTGTAAAATCTCTTTGGTAAAGTGACACATTTTCTTTCTCTCAAATAAAACTTCAAAACACAAACCATGAATTCAATAAAAATAAGAATTTATTCCAGACATTTTAGCGGACATTCACTCAGGGACCCCGAAGTTTGTCTATTTTGCTTATCCCTTGACACACATATTTTTATGCTTCCAGGTTGACATCAACAAAGTAATCCCGGTTTACGTCAAGCGTCCCGAGCCAGGTCCTGGGGTGCTGCCTGAATTCGGGGAGTACAACCCCCCGTCAGAGTCTCTGAAGAGCCGGGACTACTTCACAGACTTCATCGTGACGCTTGCTGTTCCTTCGGCGGTGGCGCTGGCTCTCCTCTTCATGCTAGGCTACACCATGTGTTGCCGAAGGGAAGGGGTGTGAGTATGCTTGGCCTTGCAATACAATCAAACGGGGCTGAACGACAGTCACTAAAAGGCATTAGCATTGCTTATGGATGGTGCCAGAGCACTAGATTTGTCTCAATGAAACCCCCCTGCTCACTACAACATTGTTTTTGGATACCACAAGATGGTGCCAAAGTCCTTTTTTTTTTCTTATATTTTGTTTGAATGTGATTTCTCAGTTTAGTTGAACAAAGTTCCACATGATAGGGGCAAAAGCAATCATTTATTGATACACAGTGTTCGCTGAAGTCTCACTTTTATATTTGGGCTTACACAAACACTAATCAGGACCAAAGTGGCAGCTTTTCCATCACCCTCCATCTGTTGCCACGGCAACGACCTCTCATTGTAAGCCATGTCACCTTTTGCGGGCTTGAGAGCTTGCATCCCATTGTCACCTCACCAATGTGTCCTTTTCATTGTCGTTGTGTCGGTAAGGACTGCTCGTGGTATTTAACTCATTCCATCTTTGTTTTGATTCTAGGAAAAAAAGAAACATGCGAACATCAGCGTAAGTGTTTTGCCTCTCCTCTTGTTTCTTTTCCTTTTTCCCTGTCCTCCATGTTGATATTCCATCAGCGTTCTTGTCCTCATCAGTGTCCATTCATCCGTGAGGGCTGCTCCAAAATATAGCCACGATATTAGATGACCTCAACGTGTATAGCTGCCTTTTACGTGTTTAGTATGGAAATGCTAACAGATGGGGTTAAAAAAAAACATATTCGTAAACTGTGGTTTTTTTTTTGCTAAAAATGCCTTAATATATGTTGTTGTTTTTTGTTTTTTTTTTTTGGGGGGGGGGGGGGGGGTAAAATGCCTTATTGTACATAGTTGTTTTTTTTCGTGCTCCAAACGCCCTCCTGTATATACAATTTATATATGGTCGCTTTTTTGGGCAAAAACGCCTCTTTTATTTTTTTATTTTATTATTATTATATATATTTTTTGCCATACCAATTACCACCGATTGAGTCACTCAAAAGAAAGCAACCCTAATCGGCAAATGGTAAGTGCTCTGGCTTACCACCACAGAGGTGTAAGGTTCGAATCCACCACCTGCCCTTTTTCGGGCTATGAATGCCTGACTATACATGGTGTTTTTTTTGTAAAAGCGCCTTACTATACGTGGTAATTTTCTTGGACTAAAAATGCCTTACTATTATACGAACGATCCAAATTGAACCTCACCCCACCATATCGGTTTAATGAAAGATTAAGCTTTTTTTTTTATGAAAACTGCTTCTTTTACTCCCCTTTCAAACCATCTATGTACTGCCGATTGAGGCCCACTAGTATTATGCTTGCGATGTTGATAGTCTTTTTTTGAGAAATTGTTTAGTCTGCCCAATGTACTGCTCTTTACAATTTTCATTCTTACAATGTATTGAATAAACTACATTACGTTGTTTTTCATTTGGCAGCCTATCTTTTGGATGCACTAATTTTTGCCCCAAAGTGTTTATCGGTTTGAAATAAGTAGGGATTTTGTGTTGCCAAAGTACTCTTTGTAGTTTTTCAGAAACTCCTGCAATGTAAGGTACTGCTACTCCTCTCCTTTTTGTATCTTCAGAATTTTTGGTTTCATTCCCTATTTGTTAAACGACCACTGAGGGTACCCACAGTTTGTGAGTGCTCTCCTGATATGTTTTGACTCCTTTTCTCTGCCTTCAACGCTTGTTGGCCCTATGCTGGAGGGTTCTGATAACTTCTAGTTTGTGTTGTAGAGGATGGTTCGAATCGAAAAGTAAGTATTGGTTTGTGTGTGTAACCTTCCTAAAGACTTCTGTTTTTAGCGCTCTGTCCTCTTTTATAATTACTTTACAATCCAAAAAGGCTAGTTGGTTCTCTTTAATGTCCTAGCGAGTAAATTTAATGTTGATGTCTATCGAGTTAAGGTGATCCGTGAAGGATTGAATTTCTTGTTTTTTAATTATGACGAAAGTATCGTCCACATATCTAAACCATATGTGGACGATGTGCAGTACATATGCAACTAAAAGCTAGCAACCACTGATTTGATGACAATGAGGTTAAAATCTTAGCAAAAGAACATAGATGGTTTGAAAGGGGAGTAAAAGAAGCATTTCTCATAAAAAAAAAAGCTTAATCCTTCATTAAACCGATATGGTGGGGTGAAGTTCAATTTGGATCATTCGTACAATAGCCTGCTTAGGCAACATAGGTTAGGCAACATTAGTAATGCTGATGAGGTGATAGAGCCAGAAGAGGGTGTCCAAGCTCAATGTAAGGAATTTATCAGCCTGTGGAAACGGGCTGATCAATTCCTCACAGGAGCTTGATGGCCATTTTCTGCCTCTTTTTGGGTGAGACATTTCCCCCCAATTTTGCCTCAAAATGGCACGGAATAAATTCTTTAATCGATAGCTAACATGTATGCTTTCCTCTTCAAAACTATTTGAATCATATTCATAACTGGATGTGTAACAAGAAAGCATATTCTCCGAATCTGAAGCATTGTTTTGGTTCTCCAGCAATGCAAGACGTCTTGGCGTGACGTCACGAACTGGGGTCGGGACTTTCTGAAAATGCCCAATTCGCAGCTTTTTTTTTTTTTGATTTTTTGCAGATTTTGGACACTTTTATCATTTTTGTCACTTTTGTCATTTTTGTTGGTGCTTTGCATTTGAATAAAATTATACTGCGTATTTTGGGTATTTTAGATGCTATAAAACGTTTTTATGATGTCAGTTAGGAAACAAAAACGTGACGTCGGTTGTCCTTTAAGGTTTTTTTAATTAATATAGTCATGATATAAGAGGTAGACGACAATAACAGACTCTTATGTGTTGAACTTTGACCTGTCTAGCATCCAGCTGGTCCACCATAGCTCGATCCAAAAATCCACTAAAGAGATGCGCAACATGTCTAAGAACCGGGAAATCTCCTGGCCGCTCTCCACATTACCTGTCTTCAACCCGGTCAGCGGCGAGTTGGTGCCGCCTATCCATCCCGATAACTACGAGACCACCAGCATGCCTCTGATGCAGACACAGACGTGAGTGCAGTTTTTTTTTTTTTTTTTTTTTAATTTCCACTCACTCAATGTCTTTGACCGCAGAAATCTGCAAAACCAGATTACCATACCACAACAAGCATCACTAGCATCAGGTTTGTTTGCCTTACCTTTGTTGAGGATCACTAGCACGCATGAGCAGGCGGCAGTCACTTCCCAAATATTTTCGTGTATGGCGATCATTTCTCAATCCTTCATCCGTTGAAGAAAACTAAACATCTTTTTTTGTCGTTATGGTGGGATGAGTCTTAGAAAAATAATTGAGCAGCCCTGGAATCAGACAAGTGTAGTATAATGGCACGCCCTGCTGTTTGCATGGTCCACTAACGCCCTTTTCTTTTTTACTGCGCACAAAGGAGATAGTTATGTAATGTCGACATTTCGAAGGTTGGAGGTAGGCAAATCTTATTAACCAAAGCGGATTTTTGAACTTGGGGTCCAAATGATTCATTCATGAATATTCTTGTAGCTTTGGACGAAGGAGTAAAAAAGATTGAAAGAACCATCTTTTCTCTCAATCTTTGTAGGTAAATGGTATTCCTGAGGAGAAGAAGATGGCCGAAGAACTGAATTTGTGATTTCACTAAAGGTAGTTTAGTCACCAAATAAAGGAAATGGGCAAAAACGCATAATCAATCGGATAGACTACTTTGTTCATGTTAAGAAACTTAGATTGGATCCTCATTTTGTCTCATCTCATCTCATTTTCCGTACCGCTTATTCCTCATTAGGGTCGCGGGGGTTGCTGGAGCCTATCTCAGCTGTCCTCGGGCACAAGGTGGGGGACACCCTGAATTGGTTGCCAGCCAATCGCAGGGCACACAAAGACATGCAACAGTCACTCTCACACTCACACCTATAGGGACAATTTGGAGTGGTCAATATGCCTGCCATGCATGTTTTTGGAGTGTGGGAGGAAACCGGAGGACCCGGAGAAAACCCACGCGGGTCCGGAGAGAACATGCAAACTCCACACAGGGAGGCCATTTTGTATCATGCTGTAATACTGAGCTGATCTAGCAACCCAGCCACTACGCGACATCACGTGACTTGACAGCGATCAAAGCCAGTGTATTTGCCAGTGTATGTGTTTGACTTCTCGTAGACGATGAGAGTAGCGGCTGCTCTATGTGCTACGGCAAATAAATATCCTACTTGTATGATGTAAACGAGGACCATCTCGACCAGGGGTGGGCAAACTTTTTGACTCGCGGGCCGCATTGGGTTCTAAAATTTGACAGAGGGGCCGGGCCAGGAGCATTTGGAGGGAGTGTTTGGGCCGGAAATACTCTGAACAAGTTATGTCCATAATTTATAAAATCACTTCAAATGACTTCGACTGAGTGTATTTTACAAAGATTCCACAGCATATAGCTATAGTTTACGTTTTAAGACTTGCGCTGAATATTCATGAAGTCTTGTTTTCGAGTTGATGACGATCCCCATGTGACGTCACGTTTGGACCGCCCCTGATCGAGAAAGCGACATACAATGCATTTTGGGTACTTTGTTTGGTCTGAAAACTTCGTGTTGATCCGTGTTGATGGCGAAATTAGAAGGAAAACACATAAATAACGCCATGGTGAATCGTTGTGTGTTGCACCAAGACAACTATTTGATATTCGCTGACACAAATTCCCAGCTGACAAATCAGCACATTTCCAACGGAGCTTGGGCGCAATCTTCTGCATTTTCTGGGTGCTACATTGCTGTCCTTGACGGCTCGAATTGATATGGGAGGACTCCTTGAATCAATTGCAAACATTTATGCTTTCCTCTTCAGAACTATTTGAATCATATTCATAACTGGATGAGTAACAAGAAAACATCTTCTCTGAATCTGAAGCCATTGTTTTGATTCTCGAGCAAGGCAAGACATCTTGGCGTAACGTCACGAACAGGGGGATGGGACCTTCTGAAACTGACCATTTCCGGATTTATTTTGAAGTCATTTTTATTGGTGTTTTTCATTTAACTAAAAATATCAGTCTGCCTGATTTGGGTATTTTAGATGCTATAAAACGTTTTTCTGATGTCAGTGGGAAACAAAAACAAAAAATGGTGCCGGTTGTCCTTTAAATGTAGTATGTACAAACCTCATAGCACAGTAAGAACACTACAACCCAATTTATTAACTCTTTCTTTCAAAAGTCTTTCAAATGTGAAAAATATCCCTGATCAGTTAATAAATTTGTCTCAAGGAATATGGCGTTTACATACTATTTCGCAGCTACTTGGAGGAGGAAATGGAAATAGATTTAAATAACATATGCACCGTGATTTATCAAGATTGCGTCTGTTTTTAATAAGTTTCCATCGAAGGGGCAAAGTTAAAGAAATCAACATTTATTGAAAAATGGAATCACTTTCAACATTCAAAACATATTATTACACAACGAAATATTCAAGCTCAAAAATACCTACTTGTGTTAAATTCCGCCAAATCATAGATGGTTTGTCCTGACCGCGCGCTCAACAAACTCCTCACTGACGCCCTCGCCTTCACGCGCAAACAGTACACGTGTACCGTCACCGAGCACACGAACACAAACTACCTGCAGTTGAAATTTGCATACTCGGCACGGCAGCCAATCAGAAGCCTGCTTCTTCCGGACTTTTGCAAGCGTTATAAAGTTGTGCAATTGCATGTCATTTTCCAAAATAGATGCACAGAACCTCAGCCCAGAAGAAAGATTCAAAAGAAGCTAACAACATATGTGACGCTACAAAACGTAAATTTACATTAAACCGTGACTGTAAAGTGTTATGAAAGGGGCTTAGTGGCTCGTAGGAATCAATGCAAATGTTGCATTGTGCACCACAATGACAATCGACTACTGTAGCAAAATTTACAGCCATGCGCATTTGCTGTAAATTAAGCAAGGTAGCAATTGTAGTTGGTGCATTCTTGATTTAAAAAAAAAACCTTATACTTTGTGACAACGTTTATTAATGGGATTGGTCTCATTTTGCTTCAAGTTGTGAAAAATGGGGCAGGCAACTTTTCAGTTATCTGCCCTGTTGTTCGCTAACTTTTTGTCATGAGTTTTAGACACTGTTTGTACTATAATTTGGGCAAGTTCGGTGGGCCGGATTAAAAAGCCTAACTGGCTGTATGTGGCCCGCGGGCCGTAGTCTGCCCATAAGCAGACTACGGCCTCCTGATCTCTTGACTCTTTATTCTCCCAAAATGCATCGCGAAAGCGCTGAAGATCTCAACAGATTATGGGCCCAGGAGACGTTTGGGAGATAAAGTGAAGCCAGAAGTGTATCCAGACTTGAAAGAGCGGTGAGCAAACGAGGCTATCGCTAACCGGCTAAACAGCGGATGGATCAAGGAAGGGCAAGTAGGCGCCTTTGACTGGAATTCGACGGAGATGAAGCTAAATACGAGATATGGGAAACAAAAATGCTCGGACATTTTCATTTATTGGGACTAAAGAAGACCGTGCTAAGCGAGCCGGCGACGAGTTCCGAAATGGCTACGGATGCAGAGAAAAATGCAGATGCGTACGCCGAATTGATAAATATGCTTGATGACAAGAGCCTCTCATTGATAATGAGAAATGCGCCTGATGATGGAAGAAAGTCTTTGAAGATATTGAGAGAATATTATGCCGGAAAGGAAGACCACGGATAATAAATCTGTACACCATGCTCACGTCGCTTCAAAAGAGGAACGATGAAAGTGTTACAGACTATATCATCAGAGCCGAAACTGCCATCACAGCACTTCGAAATGCGGGTGAAACTTTGGGAGATGGACTACATGTGGCCATGGTATTAAAAGGACTACCAGCAAGTTTCAAGCCATTTGCAATCCATGTAGCGCATTCAAATGATGAAATCTAGTTTGCAGATTTCAAGACGAAGCTACGGAGTTTTGAAGCCACTGAGAAATTGAACACTGAGTCAGGGGACAGTGTGATGAAGACACAGGGTCGGAGTGGACGAGAAACCACCAAAACCAACACCCGTGACCAGCACAGTGATGACAGATGTGAGACAATGTCTTTTCGTCAATGGATGCTACAGCTTCGTGTTTGCTTTCAACATTTAGCTTGTAGTAGACGTACAGTGATGACACAAGCGTGAACACATAGTGTGTTTCAAGTGTGGGATCAAAGGCCACAAAGCGAAAGAATGCCGACAGAAGACATGGTGCAGTCATTGCAAAAGCAAGACACACAAAGACGCCACGTGCAGGCATAAGGACAAGGACAGACGAAATGACGCCAGGAAAGCGTCAGAAGATGGCGACACCGACATCGTGCTCAAGATGAGGGACAGCGAGACCTGAGCTTGGAATTGAAGCGGATTTATGTGGGACAGGAGATGTGAGACAATGTCTTTTCGTCAATGGATGCTACAGCTTCGTGTTTGCTTTCAACATTTAGCTTGTAGTAGACGTACAAATTCCACCATGACGTCCCTGATCCACTGCTGAAATGGATGCTTTGATCCTCTCCTCTTTCAACTAGAACTGCTTCATGTCATCACAAAGAGGGTACAGCAAGTCCTGAAGAATGAATGACTCTGTGTCTTTGTGTTGTCATATTTGTTATTTTTTCAAAATGTTTTTCCCAAGATGGCGGCGCGTGAACACGCAGCGGCTCCCCTCTCCCGGCAAATTGGCGTTTTCATGTGTATGTTTGTTAAAGTAATTATAAGTGCCTTGCATGCTGGGTCTGAGAGGACAGTAAATTCATCTGTGCTGTATGTCATGCATATTAGCATATTTGACAATAAAGCTGACTTTGACTTGACCAGATCCAGGGAGCAGTTGGGTCGCGACATCAGAGAGAAAGGATTGATGGTGGACACGGGAGCCACTTCGCATATCATCACTGACGTTCATGTTCAAGGATTTCGATAGCACGTTCAGACCGGAAAGACACCGCGTGGAGCTGGCGGACGGCACACAATGCAGCGGAGTCGCACATAAAAGGGGAGATGCTGAGGTCTCTTTGTTTAACATCAAAGGTTAAAGACATAAAGCAATGCTGAAAGACACTTTATACATTCCTTCATACCCCCAAGACATTTTGTCTGTAAAGAAGGCGACCACCAATGGGGCAACAGTGATATTTAAAGAAGGCAAAAATGCACTGATTACAAAAGGTGGGACAAAAATTGAGATACATGTGTATGTAAAGTTGTACGATTTACATATTGAGAAAGAGACCCAGATGAAAACACATTATGGCATGAGATTAAGGCCTAAGACTAGTGAGGTCTTTCATGAGCCTAACAGTCATGTATACAAGACAGGGATACACGCGAAAGTGCAGTCACAGAGATTAGGCCGAATGAACATAACCTCACACGACAGTTACACAAATGATGAACCTGAAAATAGAAGGTATCCTACCAGGGAAAGAAAGAGACCTAGTCACTTAGATGATTTTGTGGTTGAGTACAGCGATAACGATGGGGTACACACCACAGTGGACTACTGTTACAAAGCTGTGTGTGGTGTTCCGCAAACATATGCAGAGGCAATGAGATCAAATTATTCTCAAGAATGGGCAAAAGCCATGGATGAGAAAATTCAGTCATTAAATGACAACAATACGTTTACTGTAACAACCCTACCTGCAGGCAAGAAAACAGTGGGGGGTAAATGGGCATATGCTACAAACGTGATGTATATGTCAGAGATAAATATAAAGCACGATTTGTAGCAAAGGGCAAGAGCCAGCTGAAAACATAGACTATGAAGAGATGTTTTCACCAACAGCCAATCAAACCGGTATAAGAGTGGTGCTTCAAAAAGCAGCTCTGGAAGATGGAGAAAAGGATGATGTTTCTAGTTTACAAACTAGAAAAATCACTTTATGGACAAGGTCATACATGATTATTTACCTGATAATGAGTACAAGAAAAACCCAGGTGATTATTGTATTTATGCCAGAGTCAATAAGTGACAAGTGATCAAAATCAGGGACGGTGATTTCATTATTGATGACTACCAATACGCAAAAACAATTGTATTTGAGAGTTTACACACATTGTTTTTGGAAGCTGAAATGTGTAAGACAGAGGTCACATTGTTCTATTTATGTTGGTTTACATTACAGCAAACTGAGTATAAGTGGGGGTGTTGAGAAACTTGGTTGTATCCTCATTTTGTGTCATGCTGTAATACTGAGTGATCTGGCAACCCAGCCACTACGCGACATCACGTGACTTGACAGCGCTCAAAGCCAGTGTATTTGTATATTTGACTTCTTGTACGACGATGAGCGTAGCGGCTTCTCTATGCGCCCCGGCAAATAAATATCCTACTTGTATGATCTAAACAAGAGGACCATCGTGACTCTTTATTCTCCCAAAATGCATCGCGAAAGCGCTGAAGATCTCAACAGTTCACATTGCGCAAAAAAACGATAAGGTATCAAATTTACGCTTCATTTTAAATAATTACCTGAGTCACTGCCAAAAGGTACATCTGGCATAGGGCAACTCTAAAAACAAACGGCTGGGTTGTCTTGAGTTTTGATCAGAAGACATGCGAATACAACATGGATAAATTGAAGCGCATGTATAGATCGCCGCAGCGCAGGGGTGTCAAACATGCGGGCTGGAACCGGCCCCCAAAGAGGTTCGATCAGGCCCACAGGATAATTTGAAAGAGGAAAAATGCATAAAAAACATGGAATTAATATTTTTAATTCGCTGCAATTAATGGATTATCCGCTAAGGATCCATCAGAGTAGAAGACACGCCGCGTCACTGAGACAGACTGAAAACAGCAGACGGTGTCAATGCGCCATCTGCTGCTTGTTACAACGTTGTTAATACCTTGGTCTCTCCCTCTCCGCTACACCCTCATTAGCCAAAATGTCGTTGTCCAAACGGAGAAAAATAGATAAGGAGTGTAGAATTTTCAAAGAAAAATGGACCACGTCCTATTTATTTACAGAGATGCACGGAAAACCTTTGTGCTTGGTGTGTTTGCAACAAGTTTCGGTATTGAAGGAATATAATATTCGACGCCACTACGAGACTCATCACAGCGAAAAATATGGCAGGTTGCAAGGACAACTGAGAAGAGAAAAGATTAACGAATTGCTGGCGGGTCTGAGGAAACAGCAGTCAACTTTCATCCGGAGCCTAGAAGTCAATGAAGCAGTGGTAAAAGCCAGCTACCTAGCCAGCTAGCGAAATAGCATTAGCATCAAAGCCGTATTTCGACGGTGACTTTGTTAAACGATGCATGATGAAGGCGGCTGAACTTGTATGTTCCGAGAAGTGACAAGCTTTTGCCAATATTAGCCTGATGAGGAATACTATAGCAGAGAGGATTTATTGCATTTTCCGTGGCAATTGACGAGAGCACTGACATCACAGACGTGGCCCAACTGGCCATATTTATTCGAGGAGTTGATGAGACATTGGATTGGATTGGATATGCCTTTACTAGTCTCACAGTGGAGAAATTTACATTTCACAGCAGCAAAGTGATGAAAGGAATGAAAGTAGAAAAACGAAATTGACCGTTACCGAAGAGTTTCTTGAGTTGGCGCCAATGATGGACACCACAACAACCCAGGACATTTTCGGCTCTGTCGTTGCTGTATTGGACAGAGTTGGAGTGGATTGGTCCCGCGCTGACAGCCTGGCTACAGACGGCGCGTCATCCATGGTCGGAAAGAAAGCAGGTGTCGCGACAAAGTTCAAAGACAAAGTACAAGCCCTTAATGGAGGAGATCGTTTCTGGACATTTCACTGTATTTTGCACCAGGAGGCATTGTGTTGCAAGTCGCTGAAAATGGACCACGTCATTGAGGTGGTTGTTCGCACTGTAAATTTCATCCGGTCCAGAGGTCTGAACCAGTCAGTTTGACAAACTTTTCAGCGACAGCAACATTACCCACTGCCTGCCATACCACACTTTAATGTTAGTCAGCAGCTTCAAAACAACAGTTCTGTGATGGAATTCTACTGTTCATACAACTCCATAAAATTTCAGTACTATGTATTGTATGTGTATGTAATGTAGCCACAAGGGGGCACAAGCCAGTGTCTTATTGTGCCGGTGCCAAGCCACGATAAATACAGAGGGTTGTGTCAGGAAGGGCATCCGACGTAAAAGTTTTTGCCAAAACAAATATGCGAATCAACCTATGAATCCCATACTGGATCGGTTGAGGCCTGGGTTAACAACGGCTGCCATTGGTACTGTTGACCTTCAGGGTGCCAGTGGAAAAAATGACTACTGTTGGTCGAAGAAGCAGAGGAGGGAGGTGTGCCCGGAGGAAAAGAGAGGAATGGAACGCCAAGAGTATACAACTAAGAGTAGGAACTTTGAATGTAGGAACAATGACAGGTAAAGGTAGAGAGCTGGTTGACATGATGCATAGAAGGAGGGTAGACATAATGTGTGTCCAGGAGACCAGGTGGAAAGGGAGCAAGGCTAGAAGCTTAGGGTCAGGGTTTAAGTTGTTCTACGATGGTGAAGACAGAAAGAGAAATGGAGTTGGGGTCATCTTAAAAGAGGAGTTTGTTAGGAATGTCTTAGAAGTAAAAAGAGTATTAGATAGAATCATGAGTCTGAAGCTAGAAATTGAAGGTGTGATGTTTAATATTGTTTGTGGGTATGCCCCACAAGTAGGATGTGAGCTGGCGTAGAAGGAGAAATTTTGGTTGGACTTTGATCAAGTCCCACAGAACATCCCGAGAAGTGTGAGGGTTGTAATTGGTGGAGACTTCAATGGACATGTTGGCGCAGGAAACAAAAGCTGATGAGGAGGTGATGGGCAGGTTTGGACTCCAGATGAGGAACGCTGAAGGACAGATGGTGGTTGACTTTGCTAAGAGAATGGAAATGGCTATTGTGAATACTTTCTTTCAGAAGAGACAGGAACATAGGGTGACCTACAAGAGTGGAGGGAGAAGTACACAGGTAGACTACATTTTGTGTCAACGGCGCTATCTAAAGGAAATCAGTGACTGCAAAGTAGTGCTTGGTGAGAGTGTAGCCAGACAGCATAGGTTGGTGGTGTGTAGGATGACGCTGACAGTGAGGAAGATGAAGAAACCAAAGGCTAAAGTGAGGTCAAAATAGTGGAAGTTGAAAAAGGAAGAGCATGACATTGAGCTCAGACTGGGTGGACAAGAGGTCCTTCCAGATGACTGGCAAACTACAGCAAACATAATCAGAGACACAGGTCGGAAAGTACTTGGTGCAGGAGTGTACACAGAGAAAGAGGTTAGCAAAGAAGACGTGGGACACTGAGAGGACAGACGAGAGTAGACAGCAGTACAAGGAGATGCAGCGCACGGTTAAAGTAAATGTGGCAAAGGCCAAACAAGAGGCCTATGATGACTTGTATGCTCGGCTGGACAGCAAGGAAGGTGAGACTGATCTTTACAGGCCGGCGAGACAGAGAGACAAAGATGGTAAGGACCTGTAGCAGGTTCGGGTGATTAAGGATAGAGATGGCAATGTATTAACAGGTGCCAGTAGTGTGATGGCAAGATAGAAGGAGTACTTTGAAGAATTGATGAATGAGGAAAATGAGAAGGAACAAAGAGTAGAAGACGTGACTGTTGTGGAACAAGACGTAGCAAACATTAGCAAGGATGAAGTGAGGAGGGCACTGAAGAGGATGAAGGGGGGGAAGGGCACTCGGGCCTGATGATTTACCAATCGAGGTATGGAAGTGACTTGGAGAGGTGGCGGTGGTGTTCCTGACTGGGTTATTCAACAAGATCTTAGATAGTGAACAGATGCCTGAAGAATGGAGACAAAGTGTACTCGTGCCCATTTTTAAGAACAAAGGAGATGTGCAGTTATACTAACTACAGAGGAATAAAGTTGATGAGCCATACAATAAAACTATGGGAAAGAGTAGTTGAAGCAAGACTAAGAGCAGAAGTGAACATTTGTGAGCAGCAGTATGGCTTCATGCCAAAAAAAGAGTACGACAGATGCAGTGTTTGCTTTAAGAATGCTGATAGAGAAGGTCAGAAGGAATTGCATTGTGTCTTTGTAGATCTGGAGAAAGCGTATGACAGGGTGCCCAGAGAAGAGCTGTGGCATTGCATGAGGAAGTCTGGAGTGACGGAAAAGTATGTCAGAGCGGTGCAAGACATGTATCATGACTGTAAAACAGTTGTGAGGTGCGCTGTCGGTATGACTGAGGAATTCAAGGTGGAGGTGGGACTCCACCAGGGGTCAGCTCTGAGCCCCTTCTTGTTTGCTATGGTGATGGACAGGCTGACAGACGATGTTAGACAAGAATCTCCTTGGACCATGATGTTTGCAGATGACATTGTGATCTGTAGCGAGAACAGGGAACAGGTGGCGGAGAAACTAGAGATGTGGAGATATGCCCTGGAAAGGAGAGGAATGAAGATCAGTTGCAGCAAGACGGAATATATGTGTGTGAATGAGAGGGATCCAAGTGCAAGAGTGATGCTACAGGGAGAAGAAATAAATAAGGTGGTTTTAAGTACTTGGGGTCAACTGTCCAGAGCAATGGAGAGTGTGGAAAAGAGGTGAAGAAGCGTGTCCAGGCAGGCTGGAGCGCCTGGAGAAAAATGTCAGGTGTGATGTGTGATAGAAGGGTTTCAGCTAGGATGAAAGGAAAAGTGTATAAAACAGTGGTGAGACCAGCTATGATGTTTGGACTGGAGACGGTGCCACTGAAGAAAAGACAGGAAGCAGAGCTGGAGGTAGAAGAGCTGAAGATGTTGAGGTTTACTTTGGGAGTGACCAGGTTGGATAGAATCACGAATGAGTACATTAGAGGGACAACTCATATTAGAGGCGTGGGAGAGAAAGTCAGAGAGGCCAGACTGAGATGGTTTGGACATGTCCAGAGCAGAGAGAGTGACTATATCGGGAGAAGGATGCTGAGCCTTGCACTGCCAGGCAGGAAACCGAGAGGAAGACCGAAGAGGAGGTATATGGATGTGGTCAAAGAGGACATGAAGGTAGCTGTTGTGAGGGAAGAGGATGCACAAAACCGGGATAGATGGAGGACATTGATTGTGGATGTATGAAACAATGTGGATGTATGAAACGAAGAAGTATTGTATGTGTATGTATGTTTCATGTATGAAGTTTACAGATTTACAGGACAGGTGAACACTTCATTACACATTTAAAATCACTCTCCTTAGTTTGTAAGGTGTACACAGGGATTACATTGAGATTTTATATGCGTATGTGTAAGTGGTTTAAAAATTCGCTTTCTTTAAAAATCTCATTTAATCTTAAAGTGCATTACTATATTTTTCAGTACCAATTAAAGTTTTGTGCCTTTGTACAATCAGTGGGATCAGTTGCAATGCATATTTGTGAATTATAAACGTAAATTGCACATTTGTCTAAGGAAATATGAGGTGTTTCATGAAATGTTTTGTAAAAGGATAGTTCATTAAATGTCAATATTTTCCCAATGCTCCTGTGCTTCTTTACACCAAAACAATGGAAATACATATTTTTGCTATTTTTAGCAGAGTATGGGATAATTTTAATGGTCCGGCCCACTTGACATCTCCCTAGGCCTAGGGATGCGAAATGAGTTTGACAGCCCTGCCGCAGAGCAACCTCCTCCTCTCCTGCACATATGATTTCAAATTACGTTGAAGGCAGGGGTGAGGGGTGACATTTTCATCCTCACAGAGGGAAGGAGAGTCATTAAAGGTTAGGATGGAGGATAGTCAGATTCATTTGAATTCATTTAAAACTCCTAAAAAGAACAAAAATTTGTGTTTTTATAAATGGCTGAAAACTGTATCAGGGTGCCCCCGGTCTTCTGTCCAGTGACAGCTGGCATAAAGCGATTTGGATATTGAATGAATGAATGAGTTTTGCACCCCTTTGAACAATGTCTTGAACTTGAACAAACTTGAATTCCCGTGTCAATGACTTAAAATGCAGCTCCGAGTTTGCATGACATAAGCATATTGATGAACGTCTTAAACAACTTCTTGAAAAACGTAATTTGTATTCAATTAGATTTCCTGATAACTGCAGGAAAAAAATGATGATTCTTGGTTTCCCGGAAGCGGTGACCGACGGCATTTCTCAAAGTGACCAGGAGAGGGGACCAGCGTGGATGTCAGCATCAATAACTTAATTTCTTTTTCTTTTCCCAATTGGAATTAAGCACCACCTATTCCAGACAACGGGAGCCCAAAAAACTGCACATTTTATGAGGTGATCATAATGTACATCAAAATGAAGGCATTTATAAATACAAATACATTTCACATTTTTAAGACATCACAAAAAATGGGTCACATATTTCAAAGAGTATAAATAATTGTTGCTTTTCACCACCAAAACAGAACAATTAAGGCCAGGAGTGCCAATGTACCACAATTTGGAAATCGCTGGGTTGAAATCTTCAATGACATCAAGGCTCAACAATTTCCGGAGAGCAATGCTGTGATTGACAACTCATGTCGAGCCTTTCCATTCCAATTATTAAATGCAACTCACGTCACACGTTCACCTGGTGAGTTTTCTTAAGACAAACCTGCGTCAGTGCAGACAATTGGCTGCACGTGAACTCAATAAAAGTGCTAAATCATGCGTCGGCGAGGGCAGGCGATTAAAAAAATTAACACGCAAATATAAAAATGTCAGCAAGTCGTATTTTTTTGCCACTGACGTGTCTGGATTCGGTTGGGGAAAAAGCTGCATGTGGAACGGGAATTGCTTTGTCGCAGGATGTCGGTTGCCGTGCTGACCAAACCAGTGCATGTTTCACCACAGCTCAAAGAGGGCAGATTATAAACAAACCAAAACAGGTCAAAAACGTTTGTTGGGGGCGGGGGAGGGGGAGGATGTACCTAGTATAAAATAGATGCTTCATTTTAAATAATTAAATACTGTACATATAACAGTTTATCGCTACAGCAGGTGACAGATTACAGTACCTTGTTTAGCACAAAAGAAAAACCAAGTTTTTTTGTAGTTTTGATCAGAAGAGCTACTTTTTGATCCATCTTTCAATCCCCATCGTGTACAACACAATGGTGGAAACAGGAAACAGAATGCTCCCATTTGTGTTTTTTTTAACTTGGTTCAGTCAATGTGGCCGGAAGAGTTGAGAGGCCGCTTCAGTGCAGAAGGAGAAGTTCTGAAACAAAAGGACCTTATGTGTTGTTGTTAGTGTTCTTAATAAACATACCACCTGTCCACTTTTTGCAATGTCATGTTTTCCTTTTACATTTCTTTTGATGTTTTTAGGGAGAGTGAGGGTAGAGGGGAATGATTCTTCAGTGTGCGACTGTCTCGGCAGTAAAAAAATAAATAAAAAACAAGTGTTTGGTAAACGACACGTTCCAGGCAAATACTCATGTGCTAGGCACGCTCTGCCGGTCTCAGGTAATGAAAAGGGTGAGCGTTGCCAGGACCAGCACGGCCCCCAGCCTCTTTAGGAGCGCCGCTGTGTCCTTGGGGATGACCACCTGAGTCAGGTCGTTGGTGATGAGTGAAATCTCATGGGCGACGCACACGAAGATGAACGTGCTGACCAGGATGTTAAGCGATGGGCTGCCGGGGATCAGGATCAAGATGCCTTTGGTGTCCGCCGCCAGCCAGATGTGGTACTGGCAGATAAACAACTGGGGAGGAGAAAAAATGTTTCCGTCAGTGCCTACAAGGCCTTTTCTGATGGCCTAAAAATATCTGAATCAGAGACCAATGTGAATGATATTTTGTCCATGAATTCTTAATATAATTCCAAAATGTCTTTCAGCTTTCTTTCATTGCTTTCTCCCTATTGTGCTGCTTCCAGATGTGTGTTTTCGTATTTAAACATTCAACCAATTACATTTCAGCCATCATTGTTGTTTGTTTCACAAAATGTCAGTTGTGAACACTTTATATGTGACTAAATATATTGATACATCAAAAGTCCTCACACCCTTCCTCAAAATGTATTCCACCGTTTTATGTTCTTTTGTTTAATCACCAAAATATTCGGGTAAGGCTGCGTCGACTTTGAAAATCCACTTCAACTTTTCATCATTATTTTTCTTAACTGCAAGCAAGTTTCACCTCCAAGGAGATCTTTCCAAACCAGGCAAAGAAGGAGCTGTAGATGGAGCGGGCGTAGCCAGGAATGTTCCGGATTAGAATGAAGGCCAAAATCTGTTGATGCGAGCAAGGGTCAATCAAGGTTGACATTAAATGAAAAAGGTGCAGAGATGATTAGATACCTGCACAACAGAGATGTAAGGATGCATCTCGTTACACTCAGACTTGTTTTTACAGCCGCTGGCCCACACGGAATATGTCTGGAATGATGGGAGGAGACAAAGTGTTGACGTGCTGATGTTTGGAGTGAGGTGAAGTGAAACATTTGCCAAGGATAGTTTCTGCTAAGAGTTTATGTGCACAAGACTTTTGTGTGTAACAAATGTAAAAAAAAAAAATAAATCAGAGCAGTAAATAAAGTGATGCAGGTTGGCAAAAATCAGTTTTTCAGCGATATTCTAGTATAGCAACCAATCGGAAATGCTCCGTTTCATTTTACTGAATTAAATTTTGCAACATTGTTCATGTTGCAATTTTTAAGACCTTTCAACAGCGGGGGAACTATCGTTTGCAAGATAGGATGATAAATTGTCTCGTGCATTATAAAAATAAAGAAACTTATTATCCCCTTACGACGAAGGTGACGATGCAGATCAAGAAAAGCGGGCTGGAGATCCAGGCGGAAAAAAGAGCTTCTCCTTTGCCTTCGCACAGCACCTGCCGCTTCTGCAGCACCAGGTAGAGGAAGGCGAACAGCATGCCGTAGATCACCGCCTGTCAGATAAATTTGACCCCAAATTTTTTTGGATGGCATTGGCTAAAGTTCCAAGCGTGTGGCGATATCAAAACGTACAAATCTGTCGAGCTTCAATCTGAAGCCCCACTCGTAGACGCTTCCGTTCACTTCAAAGAGCTTCGAGACGGGCCAAAAAGAGAAGACGGCGTTAAAAAAATCCTGTGGGCACAAAAAGACAAACCTTACTCAAATTGATTTCGGAATTCTAAATGTATCGTTTTCAGCAATATGTTTTTGAAAAATGTTTTTTCACTCATTCCAACATTGTTCCTCGGGAGCAAAGTATTCATAATTTTATCGCAGGTAAATTTCCAAATGCTGTTTAACACTGAATATAAAGTTTTAGGGATGGTCGGTATTAACTCATTCAATGCCAGACAATGTGCAGGGTTTTTGATTTCATTTTCACTCAAAGTGCAGGAAACACAGAAGATTGAGATTTAGGACTGCATACACATTCAACACATATAAACCTTAGACACTCTTCTCTCATCAGAAAAAAATACTTTGTTCCGAAGTTAAATGGTTCTGGAGTATTTTGAGGTTGAAATGGGGGTGGCTGTACAAAAGGCAAATGCTGACCCCTCGTCGTAGATAAAAACATTGCTCGATGTCTGACCAGCGCTTTAACGGCAACCTCCCCCTCCCAAATAAATAAATAAATAAATGAACACATTCGGGAATGGCGAGTCACGTCATGCTTTCCATGTCCCGAATAAATTCGGGAATGGCAGGCGGATTTTTTTTCAACATGAACGGCAACCATGTCAACAAACATACACGGCAAAAAATAACAAAAGTGATATATCGATTTTTGTTTTCAGCGTGATGCATATTCATTTAGCAGTAACCTGTAACCTGCGGGTATTTTAAGGTGTGGCTCACCTGTGAATACACCAAGACGCAGATGAACAACAGAAGGCCCAGAAGCTTGACGAGGACGCAGAGATGCCAAATGCCGCTGGCTGCCCATGACACAAGATCGCTCAACGTTAGTTTAAAATGTGCCACGTTTAATAATAATAATAACAATACATTTAATTTCTAAGCGCTTTTCAAAACTCTCAAGGACAATTCCAATCGGGTTGCGACAGTTGATCGAATTCAACCAGACATCTCAATGACATCTTCAAATTGCAAAGTTGAATGGGAAAAAAAAATTAATTCAATAAAAATACAGTGATACCTCGGTTTACGAAGCCCTTGGTTTACGAACGTTAAATTTATGAACATTTTACCTAGGCATACGAACTATTTTTCGGGATACACACAGAGCTACCACAATGAGTGATGTATCGTTCGCGAACAAGCCCGTTCTCCTCAAAGAAAATGGCAGCTGGCTTGTTTTGGTCCTCTATTCCCCGCCCCCACTCGTCGGTTAAAGCCACGTGATAGGTCAAGAACGCAGCAGTGAGGGTTTACAGACGGAGAGAGTGAAGCCATTCTCCAAAAGAGAAAATGGCTGCCGACATTTTTTTGTCCTATATTCCCCGCCCCCAGTCTTTGGTTAAAGCCACGTGAGGGGGAGGGGTTTAACATTAAAGAGACAGGCAGATGACAGAGAGAGAGAGTACCAAAATGGAAAAGAGTGAAATTTGGACTCGTTTCAACTTGGATAGTTCAAAGGCAGTGTAGACTGCAAGGTTCAAATTCATCAATCAGGCTCCACAAATAACCCGCACTAGCCATCAGTTCAATTTGAAATGGAAATACAAGCAAGGGATCAAGCTATTAATGATATTTCTAGTGCAGGGGTGGGCAAACCTTTTGACTCGCGGACCACAATGGGTTCTAAAATTTGCTGGGAGGGAGTGTTTGGGCCGGATTTACTAACCCTAAAGCATTAAATGTAGTGTGTGCAAACCTTATAGCACAGTAAGAACACTACAACCCAATTTATTAACTGTCTTTCAAATGTGAAAAATAGCCCTTATCAGTTAATAAATTTGTCTCAAAGAATATGCAAGATTTACATACTAATTCACAGATACTGGGAGGAGGAAATGGAAATAGATTAAAACAACACGCACTGTGATCTATCAAGATTGCGTCTGTTTTTAATAAGTTTCAATTGAAGGTGCAAAGTTAAAGAAATCAACATTTATTGAAAAATGGAATCACTTTCAACATTAAAACATTACTACAAAACGAAATACTCAAGCTCAATAATATCTCATCTCATCTCCCGTACCGCTTATTCCTCATTAGGGTCGCGGGGGTTGCTGGAGCCTATCTCAGCTGTCTTCGGGCACGAGGCGGGGGACACCCTGAATTGGTTGCCAGCCAATCGCAGGGCACACAAAGACATACAACAGTCACTCTCACACTCACACCTAGGGACAATTTGGAGTGGTCAATCTGCCTGTCATTCATGTTTTTGGAGTGTGGGAGGAAACCGGAGGACCCGGAGAAAACCCACGAGGGTCCGGGGAGAACATGCAAACTGCACACAGGGAGGCCGGACCGATACGCGAACCGGTGACCTCGGCACTGTGAAGCTGGTGTGCTAACCACTCGACTACCGGGCTCAATAATATCTACTTGTGTTAAACTCCGCAAAATCATGGATGGATTGTCCTGACCGCACGCTCTACAAACTCGCCACGAATGCCATCGCCGTCACGTGCAACAGTACACGTGTATCGTTGCCAAGCACACAGACATAGGCTACCTGCAGTTGAAATTTGCATACTCGCCACGGCAGCCAATCAGAAGCCTGCTTCGTGCTTCGGACTTTCCCGAGCGTTATAAGGTCGTGCATTTGCATATCTCATCTCATTTTCCGTACCGCTTATTCCTCATTAGGGTCTAAACTCCACACAGGGAGGCCTGACCGGGACGCGAACCGGCGACCTCTGCACTGCGAAGCCGGTGTGCTAACCACTCGACTACCGGATTTGCATATCATTTTCCAAAATAGATGCACAGAACCTCAGCCCAGAAGAAAGATTCAAAACAAGCTAACAAAATTTGTGACACAAAACGTAAACGTACGTTATACCGTGACTGTAAAGTGTACTTGAAAGTTATGAAAGGTGCTTAGTGGCTTGTAGCAGACAACGCATCGCAATCATTGAATTGTGCACTTTGACGACAAACGACAACTGGAGCAAAATCTTCAGCCAGGGATATTTACCGTAAATTAAGCAAGGTAGCCTTTGTGGTAGGTACATCCTTAATTAAAAACAACTTTATACTTTGAGACAATTTTTTTTGTGATTAGTCGTCTAATTGTGTTTCAAGTTGTGAAAAATGGGCACGCAACTTTTCAGAGTTGTCTGCCCTGTTGTCCAGTAACTTTTTGTCATGAGTTTCAGACACTGTTTTTACGATGATTTGGACAAGTTCGGCAGGCCGGATTAAAAAGCCTATGTGGCCTGCGCGCCGTAGTTTGCCCATGTCTGTTCTAGTGTGCTGTTTGCATCTGTTGCTGTTGCAATATCACAACTTCCAAGATGTACAACCCAGAGCTCCTTGAGACACCTTATGCAAAAAGCTATCCATTCCATCAAGCCATCAACGACCATCACAAAGGTAAATAAAATGACTTTATTATACAGTACAGTTTATTTGTTTATAATACCATAGCACATTTATTTTACATAAAATAAGGTATATTTTGTGTAGCTTTAAGGCTTAAAAAATTAGAAAGTAGAAAATTGTTTTATGGAGACCTGGGAACGGATTATTCTCATTTTAATGGTTTCCTATGGGAAATTAATTTTTGGGATACACACTTTTCGCTTTACATACTCTGTCTGGGAACGAATTAAGTTCGTAAGCTGAGGGATCACTGGATCTATTTCATTGTATTTATTTATTTTAATCCTTCACCGTCTGTTTCCAAACGCTTACCGTTGGCGTTCTTCTGCAGAATTTGAGGCCACATGGCCATCATGCCGTATATGACGACGAACCAAAAAGTGACCAGCGGGACAAAGTAATAGAACTGGTAGGGCCTGTCCATCACCACACACAACACCAACACCAGGAAGTTCAGACGAAAAAGCACCTGTAGGAAGAGGCAGGGTTCATTTCGAAAACAATTAAAAACATTTGAAAAAAAGAAGATTCCATTTTTTATTTCTCACCTGACACACTCGATAGAGTCCAAAATCTCCTTTGAGCCAAAAAAACGAAAAGTGCCCATAGCCTGTCTGGAAAAGGTACGCGGCCACCAGCACTCGTACGTGCATGTACACGGGAATGAACTGAAAGGCACAATGTTTATCTATTACAGTGATACCTCGGTTTACGAACCCCTTGGCTTACAAACGTTTCGGTTTACGAACGTTATATTTATGAAAATTTTACCTTGACATACAAACTATTTTTCGGGATACACACGGAGCGCCACAATGAGTGATGCGTCATTTGCGAACGAGCCCGTTCTCCTAACAAGAAAATGGCTGCAGACTCCTTTTTGTCCTCTATTCCCCGCTCTCAGTCTTTGGTTAAAGCCACGTGATTGGTCAATAATGCAGCAGTGAGAGGGGGTTCACAGAGAGAGAGAAAGAGTGAAGCCGTTCTACAAAAAGAAAATGGCAGTCGGCTTTTTTTTTCCTCTATTCCCCGCTCTCAGTCTTTGGTTAAAGCCACGTGATTGATCACGATTTGCAAGGTGGAGATGGCGGGTGCGGATCCCAAAAAGCAGGCAGGAGGGAGCAGGAGGTTGTTTGACAAATTGTATTAAAATAAAGTCAGCAGGAACAAAATCTAAAACATCAAAATCATCTGAACGGAAAAAATACAAAGTATCAAAAGAAAACCAAGATTAAAAGTCAGCCAAGGTTAAACAAACATGCACAGCATACAATGCATGCGATTGCAGACAAAGCATACAACAAACAATGAACCGACACCGGATGGTCGTGCCAGCAGTCCTTTTAAGTGTCACTGATTAAAACGACCAGCACCTGCGAGGCTGCAGGCAGGGCTGACGTCGCTACCCGTTGGTCGCCAATCCGAACGTGGCAGTCCGCCACTGATCGGGACGACCAGCACCTGTGCAGGTGCAGGTGGGGCCGACAGCGCCACCCGTTGGTCGCCAACCAGATCATGACAGGTCAAGAATGCAGCAGTGAGAGGAGTTGGTTTAAGCATTAAAGAGACAGGCCAACGACAGAGAGAGTGAGAAAATGGATACAAAACAGTGGAATTGGGACTCGTTTTAACTTTGATAGTTCAAAGGCAGAGTGGAGACAGAGTGGAGAGTGGAGACGCGCCTTTCAAAACTCTCAAGGTCACTTTACAGTCACAGGATATTTTTTCTCTGTGGCTGAGCAGCGGCAGCCACTACAACCCAATTTATTAACTGTCTTGCAAATGTGAAAAATAGCCCGTATCAGTTAATAAATTTGTCTCAAGGAATATGCAGGATATGGCATTTACATACTATTTCGTAGATACTGAGAGGAGGAAATGGAAAGAGAGTAAAATAACATACGCGCTGTGATTTATCAAGATTGCGTCTGTTTTTAATAAGTTTCAATCGAAGGTGCAAAGTTAAAGAAATCAACATTTATTGAAAAATGGAATCACTTTCAACATTCAAAACATATTATTACACGAACGAAATACACAAGCTCAATAATATCTACTTGTGTTAAACTCCGCAAAATCATGAATGGATTGTCCTGACCGCGCGCTCTACAAACTCGCCACGGACGCCTTCATGCGCAAACAGGACACGTGTATCGTTACGAAGCACAGACATAGTCTACCTGCAGTTGAAATTTGCATACTCGGCACGGCAGCCAATCAGAAGCCTGCTTCGTGCTTTGGACTTTCCCAAGCGTTATCAGGTCGTGCATTTGCATATCATTTTCCAAAATAGATGCACAGACCCTCAGCCCAGAAGAAAGATTCAAAAGAAGCTAACAAAACTTGTGACGCTACAAAACGTAAACTTACATTATACCGTGACTGTAAAGTGTACTTGAGAGTTATGAAAGGCGCTCAGTGGCTTGTAGCAGACAACGCAACGCAAACAATGCATTGTGCACCATGACGGCAAACGACAAATGGAGGAAAATCTTCGGCCATGGATATTTACCGTAAATTAAGCAAGGTAGATTTCTGGTAGGTACAGCCTTAATTAAAAAAAAAACTTTATACTTTGAGACAGGTTTTTTTTTGCGATTTCTCATCTTTCGTGATGGCCGGGCAGGCAACTTTCGAGTTGTCTGCCCTGTTGTCCGCTAACTTTTGTCATGACTTTTAGACACTGTTTTTACTATAATTTGGACAAGTTCGGCAGGCCGGATTAAAAGGCTTTATGTGGCCCGCGGGCCGTAGTTTGCCCATGTCTGTTGTATGGTGACCTGGGAATGGATGATTCTTATTTTAATGGTTTCCTATGGGAAATGAATTTTTGGGATACACACTTTTCGCCGTACACACTCTGGGAACCAATTAAGTCCGTAAACCAAGGTATCACTGTACCCCGATTGATTTGCAAAATGACGCGCGGGACGGTCTGCAAAATAGGAACTCACAGCGCTGGCTCCAGATATGTGATAGATCAGGATGACCAGCTGCATCCACCCCTTCCACTCATCGGTCTGCTCCCGATTCAGTAATCGGGTCTACGCGGAGGAAACATGAACTTTTATCGCAAGTCAAAACAGAAGTTTTCCACTTTTTGGACATGTCATTGATGAATGGCGGTCATACCTCCTTGCTGCTCTCACTGTAGAACACTCCTAGGACAAATATGTAAATGAGGGGGATGAAGAAGGTCAAGTGGGTGTAGAACTTTTGCTCCTTCATGAACAAGTCAGCCCGATCGCAAAGATAAAAGTAGGTCATGATGATGCCCATCCTGCACACGGCCTGGAAAGGCGCCCTGGCTCCTGGCGGTGACGCGACGCTCGCCGGCTTCTTTTCTTCCAGGCTCTCGACGTCCGGCGGCACAGGCCGGTGGTGGCGGTGGTTGCCCAGGACGTAAAATCCCAGGAGGACGAGGGCCGAGGCCGCAAAGAAGCACACGGAGAGTTTCTGCAGGAGGTTGGGAGACGGCACCGTCTGGCAACAGGAGCCGTCGATGGGTCTCTGTACTTTGTTGCACAAGGCGTTCATCAGCACCATGACACCCTAAAACAGAGCGCCAATCGTTCATTGAGCTGACTTTAGTTATTGAGCCACAATTCAAATCCATTTCTGATCAATTAACTCCGTTACTGCCATTCCCGAATTTGCGATCGATCAGAATGCCGATTTCGATCACATCACAGCAATTCTCCAAACCTTTACAATGAAAATTCAACGCACTCGTTCGAAAAATCAGACTTTCTTCAAGTCTGACGATTCTGAGTTAGTCTACGATGATCCTGAATCAAACCTTCCATCATAGCATAATTGTCTTAACTCCCTTGGTAAGACAACTATGCTATGAGCCTGAAGATCCTGCCTTTCAAGGAAGCTGGAAGTATAGTTGTCTCAGGCAATCAATTTGCCCCTAATTAGTCATTAGTGCCGGGTATCGAGTTCGATGTTTAATTGTCATTTCATTGGAACACTGGAATCGCATCATTCAAAACTACATCAGAATGGATCAATTATTCCTTGAAATAGAAGTATGAACTGGCTAAGCTAATTATGCTATGATAGTGACGATATATTCCTGATGACTTTTTTTTCTCCTCAATTTTACCCGTGTGCAAAAACAAACTTCTTTATCAACAAGCAAAATGAACTTACGATATCTCTGGCACCTTCGGATATGTGCAATCCGTCGTCTGATTGGTCGATGGTCTCCAGCGCCGCCTTGCGTGTGGCGGCCAGTAGCTTCACCAGCGACCTGTTGTTCCGCTTCGCAGCGTCAAGCGCTCCCACCGCCGCTTTGTTGTAGAGCTCCAGCTGCTGATTGGTGATCACCTTGCGGTCCTTTCTCAGCACCTCCTCGTTGACTGGTTCTGGGTGGGAAGATTGTGCGGGTTTGACTCCATGTCGCGCATATTAGCTTGAAATTGTGTTTAACGCTGACCTTGGAGCACCCAGTAGACCTCTCCATGCTGGGCCAGCCTCTCCAGGTACACGGCCATGGCGCTCACATTGACTCGATATTGCTTCAAAGTCTCACTGCTGCCGCCGTTAAGCTTGATGGACCACTGCGGGGAAAAAAAATCGAGACGACAAGGAAGGTTCACCTTCCTCGTCGCCTGGGCTTTCGTCGACGTACCGTGGCAGCGCCAAGGACGACGACGTCGGGCCTCGCCGAGGCTTCCTGCGAACACACGGCACGGCAAAAGTTACAGAACGCAGCACGCTGACTGACTTGCCATGAGGTGGTTGCTGTCTTACGCGTGTCCATGAGACCAAACGTTCCATCATGGAGTTATTGGCCTCTGGATGCCAGAGGAAGTCCTACGCGCTCAAAGAAAGGAGGATGTTTTTCAATTCCAGTCAGTTGGTGGCACAGCATGAGATAAAAGCATTCAACAACAAAAAAGGCTCACCACATAAAGAGAGGAGGTCTTTTCGTGGAAGGCCATGTCCACATGCTTCCGTTCGGCATGAAACACAAAAGAGATTCTTGTTGACGATATTGTCAGACTTTTCAGCTGGAATCTGCTCTCCACTACAGGGACTCGAATTGTCCACCCGAGAGCACTTCAGGCTGTTGAATACAAACTGGGGTTCGAAATAACTTGGGTTTTTTTCTCTCTTTGAGGAGCAATTGTGCTCATGAATGGAGTGGAATTCCAGATGCAATTTTGCTTGGTTCGGTCAATTGGAAAGAGAAAATAATCAAACGTAAAAAAAAACAAAATAACCGGTTCCATTATTTAACTCATTTCACTGCCATTTCCTGAATTTACAAGAATTTATAGGAATTGAAAATATGACATCGAGCGCAATTCCCAAATTTGTTCGGGTTTTGGTTTTTTTTTTCATGCTTGGGTGCCGATAACGTGCTATTAACAAATTAATGAATAACTAGTTTAAACATTTGAAGTAAAAAATAATGACTGTTATTGTGGTTTACATGGGACAATTTGAAATCTTGGTTCACACTTTAGCAAGTGTCATGGCACTTGACATGATTGATTTGCTTTTGCGGGCTGAATAAAATGATATGGCGGCCCGGATTCAGCCCCAGGGCCTTGACTTTGATATCGGTACTAGACACTCACGAAAAAAAAGCAGCTGACCTGAATTTGTAAGTTGAGTTTAAATGACATACTTTCTTCCCATTTTCTCTTCGGCCCGGCTCGATAATTTTGATGAAGGAGTAAAACAACTGTCGTATTCGGGAATCTCCAACGAAGGCCACTCGCTTTTTCGAAAGGCAGGATTTGGCTTCACTGTCGCACAAAGACAAACATTATCAGGTAGGCATCGCGTGCAGCTTTAGTTTTCATTTCTGTTATTTGCTTTTTGTACATGCGAATAACAAAAAAAGCCCTTTTAGGGACTCACATGCTTTTGTACTTGTGCATCATGCAGCCGTAAGGCTGCCAAACATTCTCCCCCAGGTAACGTCCACTGGACAGCAGCCATTCACATGAATCTCGGCCTATTGGGGGCGGTGGTGGGGGGCACAAAGAAGCTACTGGTAAATAAACACCAAGCACAAAAGAACACCACGATGACAATTCAGTTGTCTCGTTCCCGTGACGATGGACAACGATGGCGTTTTTGTCGTATCGCCATGTTTGCAGATGCCTGGGAATTTTTCATTTTACTTTTGGGAGTGACTGTAGAGGCTGGCAGAAAGACCTTGTCCATTTTCCTGTCATCGAAACTTACGGCAGCTGCTCCCTGTGTGTAAACAACACTCCCCCATGCAGAGGATACATTGTCTGTAACTCACCAGACGATCACGACTTCGGCGGACTGGTTCATCGACATGTAAACCAGTTAAAAATAATAATGGCATTACACTTGTGTAATTGGTTAATATCAACATTTAAAAATATCCAAATAATTGCTGAATTAGCTTCAACAATGAATGCGAGTTAGTCATTTATTTTCGCCTGTTCAAGTTAATCCACTTGTAAATTGGTGACAAATAGATTTGGCATGTTTGTGATAATGTTTGATGAGCATATTGTAATGAGACAACTAAACGCACAATGGTCTCAATGCTTCGTGGAAACTTATTTACTTCGTGGAAACACATGTCCCCAAATCCTTGTTCCTTTAGGTCCCATCACGCCCCTCAACTGTGAGAGAACGTCGGAATGTACAGTATGGTCGACTTTCTTTCCTTTCATAACTTTGCTGCTGTGAAATGTAAATTTCTCCACTGCGAGAAATCAAGGTAAATCCATTCCATTCAATTCCATGTCTCCCTTTTCAATTGGATCAGGTGCATCGTTGACCTCACCCCTTTGTGCGAGACAATACAGTACAAGCAAGTGTTATGTTGCATAGACCTTGGGGTTTTGCTCACAAGTTGCGGAGGCATGCAAAACCCCTCACAGCCACTTTTTTTCTAATACTTTCAAGTCTGAACTTTCCAGATTGAACGGGAAGAACAGGGAATGTGTTATCCTGATTTGACCATGTATAAACTACAAATAGAATACATCAATTTTTTTCATCAATTCTGATGTTGAAATTTCTCCATTGCGAGACTAATAAAGGTAAATCCAATCGTTTTGTCTGCCTTGCGAATACCCTGTGTTTGGGTTTGTTTGTTTTTTTGGCGAGTACTTACTTGTACGTGAATATCTAAAAATTGTAAAGCAAGAGGAGATAAAGCTTTTCTAGTCTGATAAACTGGTTCGACTAATGGGGACAAAGAGTGCGGTATATAATTGACCTTTAAGTGGATATCCTGCTGAAAGAGATTTAAATTAAGATTTCAGCGCTTTCAGCAAACATGCTGCCAAAGAGCATGTACACAACACCGTTTCCCTCGAGGCTGCGTCGGCTCGACACCTCATCAGGCCAAATCAAAGCACCCCGCAAGCAAAGTCGTAACGTTTCACATTTGCGGATGGTGTTGACGAACTACTCTGTATCTTTCGCGGAGTAGAGTGCGCGTAACCGGTAACGAGGAACGGGAAGCCAGTTAGCATTAACAATTAGCATGAATCCCGATTCCGAAGCGACGGCTGAACATCTTACCTCCAAAATAGCGCGAGGCCGTGTGGAATACGACGAGTAAAACAACGAGGACGAGCGATATCAACTTGGCGTTCCGAATGGTGAAATGTTGGTTTATTTCACGCTTGCCCAGGCCCAGGAACGCCATCTTCGCTCCTCCATGACAACAAGCTGTAGTGGAGACTCTCCGAACCTCCTCCGCGCCAGCTTCTCCTCCCACTTCCATACTTTCCTCATGAACGCTAATCTGAAAGTCACCACATAATGGTGTAGAGAATGAAGGATTATTTCAAATTATGATTTGTTTAGTTAAACCGCTGCTGGTATTTTGCTTTTCTCAATGATATGTCATGACAATTATGTCACGGTGTGCGTCATAAATAATGTCATGATTTGCGCGTCTTGTAATATTAGCATTTTGCGGTTATCTTTAAAATTGTAAATATTATGAACGGAATTAAATATTTACTTTATTGCGCAACGTTATAACCTAACACTTGGCATCGATGAGAAGGTTTCTTCAGCCGTCATCTGTACAATTTTGAAGGTTTCGGACGTTTCGCCTCCTATCCAAGAGGCTTCGTCAGTGAACTAAAGTCTGACTGGTCGTATCGGCCCTATTTATATATCCCTAATGTCCAGACATGGTGGCGCCGGACACAGCTATGATAGGTCCCTACACTCAGGTTGGGGGGGCAGAGGACCCCTCCCTGTGGCCCCACTGATTGTTCCTACATTCCTGACTAACGACTGGCCTATTACCCCCACTCCCACCGGTATCACCTTATCAGCATAACGACCCTCATCAGCATTACGAAAGTTGCCTAACCTGTTTTGCCTAAGCAGGCTATTGTATGAACGATCCAAATTGAACCTCACCCCACCAGACCGGTTTAATGAAGGATTTTGTTGCTTTATAAGAATCGCTTCTTTTACCCCCCTTTCAAACCATCTATGTTCTTTCGCTAAGATTTTAACCTCATTGTCGTCAAATGAGTGGTTGCTAGCTTTTAGGTGCAAATGTACTGCCGATTGAGGTCCACTTATATTATCCCTGCGATGTTGATAAAGTCTTTTTTTGAGAATTTGTTGAGTCTCCCCAATGTACTGCTCTTTACAATTTTCATTCTTACAATGTATGGAATAAACTACATTACTTTGTTTTTCATTTGGTAGCCTATCTTTTGGATGCACTAATTTTTGCCTTAACGTGTTTATCGGTCTGAAATAATAATAATTTTATGTTGCCAAAGGACTCTTTGTAATTTTTCAGAAACTCCTGCAATGTACGGTACTGCTACTCCTCTCCTTTTTGTATCTTGAGAATTATTGGTTTCATTCCCTATTCTTTCTTTCTGACATTTGTTGAATGACCACTGAGGGTACCCACAGTTAGTGAGTGCTCTCCTGATATGTTTTGACTCCTTTTCTCTACCTTCAGTGCTAGTTGGTATTAGTTTAGCCCTATGCTGGAGGGTTCTGATAACTCCTAGTTTGCGTTGTAAAGGGTGGTTAGAGTCAAAAAGTAAGTATTGGTCAGTGTGCGTAGCCTTCCTAAAGACTTCTGTTTTTAGCGCTCTGTCCTCTTTTATAATTACTTTACAATCCAAGAAGGCTAGTTGGTTCTCTTGAATGTCCTCACGAGTAAATTTAATGTTGATGTCTACAGAGTTGAGGTGATCTGTGAAGGATTGAATTTCTTGTTTCTTAATTATGACAAAAGTATCGTCCACATATCTAAACCAGTGTCGAGGTTTTGTCCCTGGGAAGGATGTGAGGGCCTGTTTCTCCATCTCTTCCATGTAAAGATTAGCCACTATGGGTGAAACTGGTGAGCCCATAGCACAACCATGAATTTGTTTATAAAATTTTTCCCGAAATTGAAAATGCGTAGTATTAAGGCAGATTTCTAATAATTGGCAGATGCGATCCGGTTTAAGTTTGGTTCTTTCATGCAGAGAAACATCCGCCAGCAGCCTCGTCCTCACCACTGAGACTGCTGCTGGGGTTGGGACAGATGTAAAGAGAGAAGTCACATCGTATGATGCCAAAGTTTCCTCAGGTTCCAATATGAGGTCTTTGATCCTCTCTACAAACCCTGTGGTGTTCTCTACGTGAATTCTGTGTTACCAACCAACGGAGCTAAAATAGTTTTTAAAAACAACAAAATCCTTCATTAAACCGGTCTGGTGGGGTGAGGTTCAATTTGGATCGTTCATACTTTGCCTGCTTAGGCAAAACAGGTTAGGCAACTTTCGTAATGCTGATGAGGGTCGTTATGCTGATGAGGTGATACCGGTGGGAGTGGGGGTAATAGGCCAGTCGTTAGTCAGGAATGTAGGAACAATCAGTGGGGCCACAGGGAGGGGTCCTCTGCCCCCCCAACCTGAGAGTAAGGACCTATCATAGCTGTGTCCGGCGCCACCATGTCTGGACATTAGGGATATATAAATAGGGCCGATACGACCAGTCAGACTTTAGTTCGCTGACGAAGCCTCTTGGATAGGAGGCGAAACGTCCGAAACCTTCAAAATTGTAGATGATGAATTGTACAGATGACGGCTGACTGAAATTGCCCGCCCAAAGTTGCCCAAGCCCGCCAAGATTGCTCCAGGTAGTGTCAGAAATCCACCCAGGCAGTGGCGGACGCCCAGTGGCACCGAAACCAGACGATGCTACAGATGCGGAGAGACGGGACACATCTCATGGCAGTGTGGAAAACCAGCGGAAGAGTCCATGCTGACCGCTGACTCTTCCAGTGCCCACCCTGCTCACTATGCCTCCCTCCTGGGGGGTAGTGAAAGGCCCCCCACCTGTCCGGTGACAGTGAATCAACAGGATGTTGAAGCACTGCTGGACTCCGGAAGCCTGGTCACCTTGGTGTGCCAAACGCTGGTCGATCCAACCCGGTTATCTCCAGAGAAAACCCTTCCAGTCTCCTGCGTCTACGGAGACACCAGAGAGTACCACACTACTGAACTCACCATGACCACAACCAAGGGAATCATCCGCACGGTAGCTGGTGTGGTTGACTCTCTCCCTGTCCCCCTTCTGATTGGACGCGACTGCCCGGCCTTTCACCCACTGTGGCGAGAAACCCAGGAAAGACTGGCCCGACTACCTCGAAAGGGAAGAGGTAAGACGCGTACAGTGAATACTCAAGCCTACCCCTCTAATTCACTCTCCCCAGCCTGTGCCCTCCTAGGGACAGCAAATGCACCACCGGAGACGGAGTCTGGTCCAGAGACCGCCGCGGAAACTCCAGCGCCAGAAAACGTCCCGGCTTCCAGTGGGGATGAGAACCCAGGGACCCAGAAGCTGCTTCCTCTAACAGGCCGGTATGGTACAGCCCAGTTACAGGATCCTACCCTTGCCAACGCCATGAAGAATGTGCAGGTTTTAGAGGGTGTAGTACTGGGGGAAAGGACAAGCCCCACATACCCCCATTTTGCGGTTGATCGGGGGCTATTATACCAGGTTACGAAGCAAAATGATGAAGTACTTGAGCTACTTCTTGTATCACAACCACACCGAGCTACAGTACTGGACTTGGCACACACACACCTGCTAGGGGGACACCTAGGGGTGGAAAAGACAAAAGAGAGCCTCGAGAGTTCAAGCTAGGGGACCGAGTGCTGGTCTTGGGTCCAACCGTGGAGTGCAAGTTCCTGGCATCCTGGCAGGGGCCCTTTGAGGCAACCTGGTAAGAGGAAACCTGAGCAGATTTATCACGTTAACCTCCTAAAGAAATGGCATGCCAGAGAGGCGCTGTTTAGTTGCCTACCCCCCAGCGAGGCGAAGGAACCGGCCAGAGAAGACGTCCAGACGGGTCCAAATTTGTCCCCACACCAACGCCAGATGACCCTCGAATTGGTTGAGCGTAACCAAGACGTCTTCTCCGTCCTACAATACGTATATATGAAACATAAACCCGCCCCTCCCGTGTTTTTTCAACCAGTTGAGGTGGGAAATTTAGTATGTTGGAAAAAATAAGAGAGAAAGAGACTAAATTTAGCTGAACACGAGAGCAGAATCTTCCAGCTTTATTGATGTTTGGATAGTGTAGATAAAATATCAGTTTGCCAAATAGCAATATAGCATAAAAGCAATTATAAATAATAAATAATAAAAGCAATAATCACATATGCACAACAATGTATTCAAACGCAAGGTGAAAAGGACACAGCCAGGTCACCGCCAGGTCACAGCCAGGTCACAGCCAGCTCACAGCCAAACACGCCACTCACATGCACATTGACACATATAGCTTGTAAAAGCAGTTAACCACAAGCTTGAGCAAAAAAGCGCAGATGCTTACCAGTTTACAGGAAACCAAGACAAACGGCGAGCAAAAAAACGGAACAACAGCTGGGGACGCATCTCAACTGGTCATGAGACAAGAGAACCACAGCGGAAGCAACGCCTGCACTTCTCATATACACATGCTGATATTTGTAAACCGCAACCACACATAGTCTTAACTGTTGTCAACAAGTTCACTATAAAAACGAGAGACTAGATTAGACAGACAGAGAAGTATTGGACCTCTCTGGAGAAGGGCTGTTGCACAGACTTCTCAGATCAGATAGTTCAAAATGTCTCTCCAGATCTGTTGGTGTTCTGCTTGATCTTCAAAATAAATGCTTGCACGAAGGTGGTGAAGGAAACCAAAAGGCGGTGGTATACTTATTTGGTAGATTCTGAGCGACGCACTTAAATCTGTAGGTACCTTCTGTATATAACCTAAAAAAATGAAACAAAAAAATCCTACAATAGTTATGATAGTTTGAAATTTGCTTTATTCATGTCAAGGTCAGCAGGCATTTTTGACAACCCCACCGTAGATGGTGTTACAAAGGACAGTAAGAACAAAGTATTCTGTTTCTTGATGCATGGTTTGCAATTGCGTAGATAAGTCAACCTGTCCCCCTTGAACAGTGAATGCTGAGAGTGCTAAAAAGAAAAAAACTGAATGAATAAGCTTCGAACACTAACGAGAAGTTCTTGTTACTTTCTTGACATTTATCTTGCATGGCTATGTTGCAATCTCTTCCATCTAACACTAAAAAGATTCACAATATTTAACACTGCAAAATTATTAGCTTAATAGCTGTGTTAAGTTCATACTGTCTCTACTAGTCAACAACATCCGTGACATTCTGACGAAGCCAGAAGTATACTCCGAAACATGTAAGGTAATTGAACACCTAAAAAGCCACTGTCTCTAAGAAAAGAATCTGTTGTAAATAACATCATTAGCTGTTGGTTTTGTGTTTTTGTTTGTTTGTTTGTTTGTTTGTTTGTTTGGTGTGCAATTTGAAAAGAAGTGGTAAAAATAGATGGGCCATTCCATTTATTGGCTTGTGTCTGATATATGCAGCTATGTTGTGTTTTACTTTTAGAACTACGTATTTGTTGAACACTGCCCAACATTGTCTGCCCAACATAGAGGCCAACATGATTTTCAGGAATTGGCTGTGAAACCAAAGAGAAAATCACAAATCTAGCGGACAAATGCTTTTCAGTGACCATATAAATTTACGGCGCACACAACAAGCACTGATGACAATGCAGCGAAAAATGCAACTTCTAGAGCTGACATTTTGCAGATTGAATTCTATCTAAATTGCGGCAACAAATTCCAATCAACAAACAAAGAATAATTGCAGAATAGGGCGACTAAATTTCAAGAGGGGTTTCTGTCAGGACTAACAGTAAACCCGTTTTGCCCAAAATTCTTTCAAATCATGGATTATCTCAAGCGTCGGCAGGAGGGAATGGTGTCTGTGGTTCAGAAACATTATACAACCATTTACATTATATCATTTTGACTTGTATTGAGGAATGAAATGAAATACCCTGTTTTACACCGATGGTTTATACAAGGTACATTTTGATTTCACCTAATGGGTTTCCTTGAGGCCTTTCAAAATGGTTAGAAAATTTCTCAGCTCAGCAAGTAACCTGATGAATTAACTGTAGCTATAGTTTTATGCAAAGATATTTTATCACGGTGTGGGAAAATTGATAGATGGGATGCATGTTTCATATTAATGAGAGATGTCATTGCTCTTGCTATCAACAATCTGCAAGATCAGTGGGGAGTATAAATTCTATGGTTGAAATTCAGTTTAAGAGATGCATGGATGACACACATTGGCAATGGTAACTATGAATAGATTTAGTTATATAATACATTCAAATTATAAGCATGGTTGTTATTTTGGGGGACCAACAAATTAGTTACTGGGAACGACAAACTGGTATGTTTCTGTCAACATGCTAGAACATCGAATGTTGTGTGCCCTCTTTTGTGAAAGGGGGTGACTTGTTGAAGTGAAACCTAGACTTACTCATTCATTGAGACCGGAGGTGTCAATCTCATTTTTGTCACAGGTTGCTTTTCGGATTACATCTTCCCTTGGTGACCTAATTTAACATGTAATATAATATCACATAAACAATGTTGAACCACCAAATTCCAATCACTGAAATTAACTATGACAGTTTGTCGGATTTTTTCCAAGTGAGTGGAACAGGAAGAATTATCACAAATCTCGACATTAGTGATGATACGCGGAAAATACTAATTTTACACTGCATCAGATTCGTGGACGCTTGTGATTTGCTTTTGGGAGCCACGTGAAATTATGTGGTGGGCCAGAACTGGCCCAGAGACTGTGAGTTTGACACCTATGATCTCGGCAGCCCAGTTTTAAATAGAAAAATAAGCACATTTTCTTTACACTTTTGCCCAGGAAATACTGTTGCTGCACTGGACTCGATTTTGGTATAGTTTATTCATTTCTTTGATATTAGTTATCAACAATGGATGTTCAATTCATTTGACTTTGGTATTGTGTTCCTGTGTTGATGTTGCTGAACTGAATGTTTTAGCTTATCTGAGTTTTGCTTCAGAATGCTGGAATGGTTCAAATGGGGCACAGATTTGGATTACAGTGTGTTAAAAAATACTGTATTGTATTTGGGTCGATGATGTTTTTAAATTGTCTTTGTTTGATGTTTTATTGTGTTTAGGATTTTTTTCGTGTACGTTCTGGCACGATATTGATGTAGTTATCAGAGACGTGCGGTCAGGGGATCATGGAAATATCAATGAAAAAATAAATTAAACAGTTATATTTATTTAGTGATTTGTACTTTAAAGTTCTTTTCCATTTAACTTTGCCATTTTTTGATTTTTTTTTTCTTCTAAATCGATGAATTTTCACATTTACCTTTCAAAGACAAAGTAGAGACGAGTGGTAAGGCAGCAGCCGGCTGAGCCTCACCATGGATTGCGTAATGACTATGTTAACTGTGCTGGCTTGCTCTGCAGTGAGACCGCATTGCTTTCACTCTGCATATCGCTATTACAGTGTTCAAACACTTTTAGTATATGAACTATATTTCTACAGTTTAGCTGGTGTATATAATGTAGACCCACTTTACATTATAAACACTGTACTCGAGTGTTTATCAGAATCAGAATCATCTTTATGCCAAGTATGTAGAACACACAAGGAATTTGTTTCCGGTCGAACACGCTGCACTAGTATCATCAGCAAAAACATTGCAAAGAGGCACTATATAATTACATTATTTTATTATATTTTATTTTAATCAAAGCTGTGTGCATAGGTGAGGCACACAGTTCTCCTGCTTCATGACAGGGGGCGCTGGTGATTACAGAGATTCTTCTTGCGCCTCCTTGGCTGCAGAATAATAGAATTAGTGAGAGCAAGCTACAGTAAACAGCAAGTTAAGTGCAACCATCCAGTCATTTCGTGTTGATTGGCCTTATTTTCAGAATGGAGGATTACATATCTAAATTGAAAGAATTAGAGAGACTTTTAAAACTGAAGAACGATATGGAAGGCTTCTACAAAGAAGAGATGCCTTTCTTCAGAAGGAGCAGCATATGGACTTCATTTATAAGTAAAGGTAACACGATAATATTTTTTTAAATTATTTTTTCTAAGCTACAGTTTATATCTAGAATGCTGACATGCCATTTTAAACAAAACACGTTAACGGTTGCCAATCAAATGGTGAATAAGCGACTCTGTAAAGTCCAAGTCAAAGTCAGCTTTATTGTCAAATATGCTAATATGCATGACATACAGCACAGATGAAATTACTGTCCTCTCGGACCCAGCATGCAAGGCACTTATAATTACTTAACAAACATAAACATAAAAACTCCAATTTGCCGGGAGAGGGGAGCCGCTGCGTGTTCACGCGCCGCCATCTTGGGGATTTTTTTTCCAAGAGTTCATAAGAGTTCATGTTTGTAAATCAGATCTCAACTGTGATGACGTCAGTGCCTCACCAGCCATGAACCTCACCGCACGTCACTGCTAGTTATTCACCATAAGTTAGGCTGTGTTTATTGTTTTTTTTCATCAAGTCATCACGTCAATCAAGTTTCGATGTGATGTGTCATGTGTAACCGGCCTCAGGCCTAGGGGATACCTGGGTCGGTCCAAAGCGCTTCACAGGCAGGTAGCACTGTGAACGACGAGGAAAGATGACACGAGACAACCGTGTTAATCAGCTTCACACAACGGCATTTATGACAACTTACTCATCAAAACATCAATTTCAATATCAGAATACATTCATGTGTAGATCTATACATTCAACATCTATACATTGCAGTGACGTGCGGTGAGGTTCATAGCTGGTGAGGCACTGACGTCATCAATGACGTCACCGCACGTCACTGCTTAGTATTTGAATGGTAAATGTGAAAATTCAGCGATTTTGAAAAAAATCCTAAAACAGTGAAGTTAAATGGACAAGAACTTTAAAGTACAAATCACTAAATACATCTAACGGTTTAATTTATTTTTTCATTTGATATTTCCATGACAGCTTTCCATGATGACAGGTGAGGCACTGCCTCACCTGCCTCCACTGACTGCACGTCACTGATACATTGTACATATCCTCCACATTCGCACATGCTTATGCACGTCTGCCCGCTCGTGTGTGTTGTACTGGGAACTACAATTGACATCCAAAAATCCAAATTCATCAAAGCCACAAAATATTCATCAAAGCCACAAAACAAGGTTTCATATCGAGCATCGCCCAATAAGTCCCCAATTACTTTAACATCTTGAGAATGTCTAACACTTATTATTTTGAATACCTGTGAACGACGAGGAAAGACGACACGAGACAACCGTGTTAATCAGCTTCACACAACGGCATTTATGACAACTGCGCATGCGTGAGCTGAGCCTACATCGCCTTCCTCTGTTTCACTCACAGGCGCGTAGCGCCCTCTCCTGACTTGGTAGTCTAATCGACTAACATACAATAACAGAGGTCGTTTCTAACCCCCTACACATGCGCAAGTTTACTTCTGACGGTTTTATTGGCAGATAAGGATTGTATTTTTGTTTTATTTTTAAAGGGGAGTTATCGTGTATCAAATTAGAATTATATATAAAATAACTGAAACCTTTCCGATGACTATGTTTCCGTTCACAGCTGAGGACACACATCGTCAATGACGGGGAAAGGGCTTCTCCAGTACCGACATGGCACTTACCTGGGAGTTTGAGATTCCACCTACATGCATTTGGAGTTCCTCGTGGCGTACCAGATGAGTATAAATTGGTTAACCAGATTGCTGCACGTTGGGGATCCATTTTTCTTTGGAATCAAATAGAAATGAATGACACGTGTTGACTGGATCTAAAGAGTTTGATGTTTCTCTTTATTTGTAAGTAGGTTCGTTGTCAGATCTCCCAGGCAGGTGACGCGCAGAGATTGATCGTGGCGTGGAGTTGAGCAAGTCGTGCCGTGATGTCTGTCCGAAGCCCGGCGTGAGCCGGGCGTGAGTCCGAGATGAGTCTGATATGATTCTGCCCCGTGGTTCGCCCAATCTCTCTGTCCCGCGACAGCTCCTTTTATACAATTTACAAGCGTGTGCTATGCGTCAGGGTGATACGCACATCAAGGAGATCAAGGAATTGAAAGACATGAAAGTGTTGAAAAGCGCACTTCAAAATCATACACTCGTGTGACGCAACAGGGCTCCCCTCCTGGATCCGAAGTCGATGAAAACTATGAAGGAAAAAGAAATAAAAACAAAAGTAATTCTGCGACATGGTGAGGCCAGGCAAGATGACGGTCACCGGGCATGGCAGGCGTCGGTGGGGTAGTTTCCGAGGAGGTTTCGTGGTGCCTGAAGTCGTTGTACGGGAGCACGGCAAAGAGTGCCCTACGATTGCCAGTTTGAGTCGATCGATGGAAACTTTCCTCGCGGCCGTCGAGTCGATGCCGGAAGGTCTTCTCACCGTGAGTTGTTCGGCTGGGATCGGTGAAGTCGGAGAATCGATGAGGGATTGTGAGGACGAAGGTGCGTGGGGTTGGCCATGCTGCCGGGCACGGACAGGCCGGTCATCGGCGACGGTGGCGTTGATCGCGCTGCCATGGCGCTCTGCAGGACGCTGAGGAAGAACGCTGACGTCGGCGGCCGTGTCGGCCATGAAGCGTCTTCCCGAAGTCCGATCGTGGACATAAGCGATGTCCGACGATGTCCGACCGTGGACATATATGATGTCCGATCGTGGACATAAGCGATGTCCGACGATGTGCGATCGTGGACATATACGATGCAGCTAGTTGTAGAGTCGCCAGGCGAATTGGACGATGTCGGCCATCAGGGTGCGGCAGGTTTCACGGTGGGGTCGGGGCACCCACGGGTGGTGGCTGTCCATCGGGAGCTCGGCTTGAGGGGTCTTGCTGTGAAGATGCCGGGTTCACTGGCGGCTGGGAAATCTGGGTGTTTCCATTTGGAGAGTTGATTGGGCTGAGGAGGATGAAAAAAAAAATCCTCCTGGCTCGCTCGCCAATAAAGAGTTTGATGTTTCTCTTTATTTGTAAGTAGGTTCGTTGTCAGATCTCCCAGGCAGGTGACGCGCAGAGCTTGATCGTGGCGTGGAGTTGAGCAAGTCGTGCCGTGATGTCCGTCCCACGCCCGGCGTGAGCCCGAGATGACTCTGATGTGATTCTGCCTCGTGGTTCGCCCAATCTCTCTGTCTCGCGACAGCTCCTTTTATACAATTTGCAAGCGTGTGCTATGCGTCAGGGTGATACGCACATCAAGGAGATCAAGGAATTGAAAGACATGAAAGTGTTGAAAAGCGCACTTCAAAATCATACACTCGTGTGACGCAACAATTCTGCCTCGTGGTTCGCCCAATCTCTCTGTCTCGCGACAGCTCCTTTTATACAATTTGCAAGCGTGTGCTATGCGTCAGGGTGATACGCACATCAAGGAGATCAAGGAATTGAAAGACATGAAAGTGTTGAAAAGCGCACTTCAAAATCATACACTCGTGTGACGCAACAGATCCGCGATCTCCACTACAGTGTCTTGAAGCTTGCAAATTATACTGAAGGAGCCTTTTGGGCAATTGGAAGCAAAACGAGTGACAGTCACATCTCTGATGGCATTCTGGGATTGCTTGGCAGTCAATGTGCGCTTGGTTGAGGCGAATGGAGCGTGTGCGATGTTTGGTGAACAGTGCTGTTCAACCTCGCCCTGAATGCTCCGCACACTGAACTGAATGCATCAAAGCTGCGGTGTGATCGGGTGCGCAAACCCCTCCAGCCCTCTTACGATGGCCCGTATCCTGTCCTCTCGTACTCAAATGTAATCATTAATGTGTAGCAGTTGAGGAATGAGAACATACGGTCGATTGGAGTACGTCTTTATTCCAACTGCTAACAAGGAGAAAGTAAAGTAAAACCGAAACTGCAGTGAAATATATGTGACATAAACCCGCACGTTTGGCCGGAGCCGTGATCTTTTCCAAAGTTGATCTCGTTCGCGGTTATCACCAGGTTCCGGTACGGGCAGAAGATGTGCCAAAAACTGCAGTAATAACCCCTTTTGGCCTCTTTGAATTCCTCCGTATGCCTTTTGGCCTGAAGGGGGCGGCACAGACCTTTCAGAGACTGATGGACTCAGTCTTGCGAGGCCTAGATTTTGTGTTCGTCTACCTCGACGACATTCTTGTGGCCAGCCCTTCACCAGAGGAACACATGTCGCACTTAAGGATGGTTTTCAAGCGTCTTGATGTGCATGGCCTTATCGTTAACCCTGTGAAGTGCCAATTTGGTTTGCCCAAGATCGATTTCTTGGGGCACCGCATTTCTTCACAGGGTGCCATCCCCTTACCCGCCAAAGTGCAGGCTGTGGTGAATTTCCCCCGCCCAGCCACAGTTAAAGCTTTGCAGGAGTTTTTGGGCATGATAAATTTTTACAACCGGTTTCTTCCTCACGCAGCCGACCTCCTACAACCCCTCTAATGACCCCGTCGAGTGGGCCCCGCAACGAGTGCAGTCCTTTGAACGAGCCAAGGAGGCTCTTGCGGGTGCAACTCTTCTGGTCCACCCGATCTCAACCGCACAGGTGGCCTTGACTACCGACGCGTCTGATGTTGCCGTAGGGGCGGTGGTTGAGCAGCTTGTGGAGAACGAATGGCAGCCCCTTGCATTTTTCAGTCGGAAGCTGCAAGATAACGAACGCAAGTATAGTGTTTTCGACAGAGAGTTGTTAGCACTCTATCTTGCAACGCGCCATTTTCGTTTCCTCCTCGAGGGGCGCCGGTTCACCGCCTACGTAGATCATAAACCCCTTACATTCGCCATGTCCAAGGTGACCGAACCGTGGTCGGCCCGACAGCAACGGCATCTAGCAGCTATTTCCGAATTCACAACAGACATTCGGCATGTGGCCGGCAAATGTAACCCTGTGGCCGATTGCCTGTCACGCACGATCGTTTGTCCAGTCCAGCTCGGGGTGGATTTCTCAGAGATGGCCACTGCCCAATCTGAGGATCCGGACATCCACGAACTCAAGGCAGCAGGCACGGCCCTGAAACTGGAGGAGGTGGCAGTGTGTGAAGGGGGTCCCGCTCTCCTCTGCGATGTGTCTACGGGTTATATATATAGTAATATATAGTAATATATAGTAATATATATATATATATATATATATATATATATATATATATATATATATATATATATATATATATATATATATATACACAGTAAAGTCTCGTTATATCGATATTCAAGGGAGTCCGAAAAAATAGCGATATAACCGGGACTATCGATATATCCGATCCTGCGCCGAACTGCATTAAACAAAAGCCGCCAAAAGAGGGCAGCCAAGCGCCATATAAGAAACGGAGCTGGCCATTAACTCCCTTTTTTTTGGGTCAGAGATGTTCCCCCAATGTTGCCTAAATGGCACATATAATTCTTTAATGATTGTAAACATGTATGCTTTAATCTTCAGAACTACAGTGTATTTGAAACATATTCATAACTGGATGTGTAACAAGAAAGCATATTATCCGAATCTGAAGCCATTGTTTGGATTCACAAGCAATGCAAGACGTCTTGGCGTGAAGTCATTTTTATTTGCATTTGAATAAAAAGTGACATCGGCTGTCCTTTAATACACAGTATGGAATGTTAATAATTTTCAAAATCATCGCGCTTCAGCAGACAAAACAAGAGACATTGTTGCAAAAAACGATTGCATTCATATACAGTACAGTGGGCATGTACATAACACAACAGGGAAACTGCAACGCTTACATCTTACTGTATTATGTATACAATTTAAAAAAGTCATTAATCTTCTTCTGCTTCCCATTTTTACCTTTTAACACAAACACTTCAATCTCGTCTGCTACACACGAGCTAGCGTCTGAAAATGAAAATGGCTCTGCTACACGGGTGCTGGGCACGTAACCAAGTCACCTGACCAAGTCGACCAATGGCGCGACTGATGGCGTGACACGTGACCAAGTTGACCAATGGCGCGACCGATGGCGTGTCACGTGACAAAGTCACACGGCCAAGTCGACCAATAGCGCGACCGATGGCGGCTCATGTGACCAAGTCGACCAATTGCGCGACCGATGGCGGCTCACGTAACAAGACACGTGACCAAGTTGACCAATGGCGCGACGGATATATCGATATAAACAACAAAAATGGCCGGCGGGGGATGAAAAGGAGCACCGCAATAACCGGATTATCTTAATAACCGGGCATCGTACTAAACGGTACTAATTATACATAAAAAGACTAGAAATGTGCAAGGGAAATGAAAATAGTATCGTAATAAGGGGTACTATCGATATAACCGATATCGATATAACGAGACTTTACTGTATATATATCCCTACTGTCCAGACATGGCGGTACCGGACTCTGCTTCAGGGGTGCTTGCTTCAAGCATTTAGGAATTAACCGGCTCTGTCTACATCTAAGATTGAATCTGAGGTGGTTCTTTAAGTCAGCTAATTTAAAAGTGGCCTTTTCTAAGTTACGTACCAGCAGATGGATGTCGCTCCCAAAGTTGGCAGCAATACGTCTGTGTAAGCTCTCATTCGTACAGGAGTGGTCCATCGATGAAAAGGTTTCTGCAGGCGTCATCTGTACTTCTTTGAAGGTGTCGGACGTTTCGCTTCTTATCCAAGAGACTTCGTCAGCAAACTAAGGTCTTACTGGTAGTTTAGGCCCTATATATATATCCCTACTGTCCAGACATGGCACTGCCGGACTCTGCTATGATAGGTCCCTGCTCTCAGGTTGGGGGAGCAGAGGACTACTCCCTGCCATTCCACTGGTTGTTCCTATTGTCTGACTAACGACTGGCCTGAATGCCCCACTTCCACCGGTATCACCTCATCAGTATTCCTAATCCTATTTTGCCTAAGTAGGCTGTTGTACGAACGATCCAAATTGAACCTCACCCCACCAATGAAGGATCTAGTTGTTTTATGAAAATTGCTTCTTTTACTCCCCTTTCAAACCATCTATGTTTTTTCTCTAAGATTTTAACCTCATTGTCGTCAAATGAGTGGTTTCTAGCTCTTAGGTGCATATGTACTGCCGATTGAGGCAGTACATATGCATGTTGCGATGTTGATAAAGTCTTTTTGAGAATTTGTTTAGTCTCCCCAATGTACTGCTCTTTACAATTTTCATTCTTACAATGTATTGAATAAACTACATTACTTTGTTTTTCATTTTGCAGCCTATCTTTTGGATGCACTAATTTCTGCCTTAAAGTGTTTATCGGTTTGAAATAAGTAGAAATTTTGTGTTGGATTGGATTGGATTGGATTTGCCTTTATTAGTCTCACAGTGGCGAAATTTACATTTCACAGCAGCAAAGGACTCTGTAGTTTTAAACTACCAGTATGACTTTAGTTTGCTGACGAAGTTTCTTGGATAAGAAGCGAAACGTCAGACACCTTCAAAGAAGTACACATGACGGCTGAAAAAACCTTTTCATCGATGGACCCCTCCTGTATGACTGAGAGCTTTGCAGACGTAGGTGTAATTATGCTTTTAAAAGAGAAATGCCACATTCTTGCGTAAATTTACACACAATCTGACGACGACCGAGAAACCACGTCCACTGATCATACCCCAGCTGCCACCCCTGCCCTCCATTGATGGCATTTTCATAACTTTGCTGCTGTGAAATGTAAATTTCCTCACTGCGACACTAATAAAGGCAAATCCAATACAATCCAATCATTTAAACAGAGGTTGATTTCACGGTATACAGGCAGAATAACCCTGGTGTGTCAACCTGGGACCAGGTGGTAAGCCTAAGGTCCTGAGAAAAGCGAAAAAAAAAACGACTGCGCCATATTTGACCTGACCACTGCAGTGCCTGCACCTAAACACAGACTGCTGAGCCCCTCTCCCCTCTCAAAACAAGCAAAACACCTCCCGTCCCACAATGACATTCCCAGTCAAACTTGGTGTCTCCCATGATCAACTCAATTCTTTTATGATCCCTCCCAAGCAGACGCCTGACTGGCAGAAGACCCCGGGGGCGACCCAGGACACGCTGGAGAGACTATGTCACCCAGCTGGCCTGGGAACGCCTCGGGATCTGCCAGGATGAGCTAGGCGAAGTGGCTGGGGAGGGGAAGTCTGAGCTTCCCTACTGAACAACGTGCTTTTTAGTTCTCAATAGCAACTGCAGTGAACAGAATATACAGTATGCAGACACCTGTTACCCCATGGATAGGGAACATCCCTCAACAATCTACACGTGGTCATCGTTGCATGTTTTTGCGCCATGCTCTACTGATCGGAAAATGATGTCTCGTCTTTCCACACAGCACTTACTTAAGGTTGTGCCAACTCCCTTTGATGGTGACGCTGCTGGTACTTTTATTAGATTTCATTCATTCTATATAGATGTCGGACTCTTTCGAGTCTGAAAGGGGGAATGAAGGATTATTTCAAATTATAATTTGTTTAGTTAACCCTCTGCCATGGTATTTTGCTTTTCTCAATGATCTCAACGCTCTCCACACAAATCTTCAACAGATCCCTGGAGCAGTGTGAAGTCCCATCCTGCTTCAAACAGTCTACTATCGTCCCAGTTCCAAAGAAACCAGCACCCTCGGGATTGAACGACTATAGACCTGTCGCTCTGACGTCTGTGGTCATGAAGTCCTTTGAACGCCTCGTGCTGAACCACCTAAAGAACATCACCGGACCTCTGCTAGATCCTCTTCAGTTTGCCTACCGGGCAAACAGGTCTGTGGAGGATGCAGTCAACATCGGACTGCACCACATCCTCGACCACCTTGGCAACACAGGAACCTACGCAAGGATCCTGTTTGTGGACTACAGCTCTGCGTTCAATACCATCATCCCAGAAATCCTCATCCCCAAACTTTTCCAGCTTGGTGTGTCCCCCACGATCTGCCAGTGGACCCTCAGCTTCCTGACAGGACGGACACAACAGGTCAGACTGGGATATATATCATCCACAACACGAACCACGAGCACTGGAGCCCCGCAGGGATGCGTCCTCTCTCCATTGCTCTTCTCTCTCTACACAAACGACTGCACCTCAACGCACCCAGCTGTCAAATTCATAAAGTTCGCAGACGACACCACGGTCATCGGTCTCATCAAAGACGGCCAACGAGTCTGCGTACCGACAACAAGTGGAGCAGCTGGAGCTCTGGTGCAGCCGTCACAACCTGGAGCTGAACACGCTCAAGACAGTTGAGATGATCGTGGACTTCAGGAAACATCCATCACCACAGCTACCCCTCACACTATCCAACTGCCTGGTGTCAACCGTTGAGACCTTCAAGTTCCTGGGAATCACAGTCTCCCAGGACATGAAGTGGGAGGTCAACACCAACTCTATTCTGAAAAAGGCCTAACAGAGAATGTACTTCCTGAGGCTGCTAAAGAAGCATGGCCTGCCACAGGAGGTGCTGCAACATTTCTACACGGCTGTCATCGAATCCATCCTGTGTTCTTCCATCACCGTTTGGTTCGGGGCCGCCACAAAAATGGACAAAATCCGACTTCAACGGACAGTTAGGACGGCGGAAAAAATCATTGGCACCGCCCTACCCACTCTCGAGGACTTGCACACTGCAAGAATCCAAACAAGGGCGCGGAAAGTCCTACTGGACCCTCCGCACCGTGCCCACCACCTTTTCCAGCTACTCCCCTCAGGCAGGCGCTACCGATCCATGCGCACCAAATCCAGCAGACATTTAAACAGCTTCTTCCCCCAAGCCATTAACTCTTTGAACTCTTCAACAGTAGCCAAAATGGAACTGTATAGTGCCACTTAGCAGTTTTTTTGACGACGATACTAGTGCAGCGTGTTCTACCGGAAACAAATTCCTTGTGTGTTCTACATACTTGGCAATAAAGATGATTCTGATTCTGATTCTGATATGTCATGAAAATAATGGTTTTATTGTTATGTGCTTTGTTTTATTGTTTGTATTGTAAAGTGTCCTTGGGTGTTTTGAAAGGCGCTTGAAATAAAATGTATTATTATTATTATTATTATTATTATTATTATTATTATTATTATTATTATTATTATTATTATTATTATAATGTCATGATGTGCAAATTGTGTTAATAAGATTTCGTTGACACGGGCAATGCACAACCGAGACTATATACTGCCCTCTAGCGGCCCAGGAAGTACTGCAACGGACAATTTTACAGTCCTGTACTGGTACCATAGGGTGTCAAATTCATTTTCAGATTTTGTCATTTCTAATTGTCTAAAGTAGTTATTGGTGTCATCAACGTTCATCACAATCATGTATCACTGCAACGATACGTTGATCCAAATCATTGGAATTTATTTGGATGCCAAGGCAATAATATGCAACGCGAAAGTGACATGAAAGTATGCGAATGTACAAAAAAAAGACGTTTGTCATCACACATTGGCATGAACAGCGCAAAAAATTCAAATGGAAATTTGATGCTGAGGACCAACAAGGTTCGAAAGAAAAATATGACCGTGCTTCCGTCCAAGAAGGACATTTAAGTCAATAACGACAAGGTCATCAGGCAAATTTCTGACAACCACAAGTGACACAAAATTGTGTGTCAACATGAAAGCACTTAAGTCAATGAGTAGTGTGTTTTGGAACATTGGACATGCTTTATTTCAGAACTTTTCACAATTTATTTAAACATCTCACATATACAAAATAGGTACAATAGACTTTGCGATGTCATTCTGGAGAGAGATAGGCTGCCGAAAACGCATTCAGAATTGGATGAGAATGGGATGTCCGTATGAACTCTGGATGTGTGATTTGAAGGATAAAGCTTGAACAAAACCCCAAAACAAACTAAAGTTTCAAGACAAACAAGGAAAAAAAACATGAAACAAATACTGGACATCGGCTTAAGGGGGGCATTCCACCTGCTTAAAGCGGGATCCTATCAGAGGACTAATGCAAGACTCCTATAAGAACAATACAAAATAATACAGATAAAAGTGGTTTTGTCCACAGCTGGAAATGAGCACCATTGATCTCTGATATGAGACAACGCTTGAAGCCTTAGAAGCCCAAAACATCTTTGTTGCATACCAGGTTGTTTTTGCCTATTTCAGCACATGCATGAGGTAGTTTAAACCTTATTTTCATGGAAATTGTGGTTTTAAACCTCCTCTTTGGAAGATATACAAAGACCACAAAGTGATGCTTACTTTCAGCGTTTTTATTACACTTCTTTTATTTTTTACAAAAGGATGACATGATGTCCAACAACAAGGTGTTTTCCCGCGTTCCTTTGGATTGCCGTATTAATTTGCATTGCACAATCGCTCCGTTCAGTCCGTTCAGTCCTCTCCGATAGTTGCCCATCTTAAGCAAGTGGTTGCACAGTGAGAAATCAGCATTAAAAAACACAGAAAGAAGGGCAGAGATTTTGTTCTTTTTTTCCCGTTCTTTCTCTCTTTGGGGGGGTGTTAATTTATCATGAGTCTATTTATTTGAAACAGACTGGGCCAATGTCCAAACCGAACTCCTGATCAGCTCCACCAATGTCCATAGGTGCAATGTCGAGGATGGGCAGGCGAGATGGTTTATTTGTTCTGTACTCAATCACTGTCTTGCTCCACTCACCAGTGTGTCTCTGTAGGGTGGGGGTCGGGGGATGGATGGGGAAAAGTGAACCGAGATTAAAATGGTGCTCATTAATGATGAAATAATGACTAAAAAAGCTAAATATTTCTGCAAATGATATATTAGTCCAATAGTCCAATAATGAATCAAAATCTCAAGCTACTTTTAAAGTTAATAAAACAAACGAAAAACTAGCTATCATAGGAAAATTGTGTTTCATATTTGTCGATGAGATTTTGGGGGTTCATCTTAAATGTATTTATTTGGGTAGTACTGCAGGAGGTCAACAAAAATACGGCATATATATATAATTAAAAAAACTACAGCTAATACTAAAACGAATCAAATGTAACAAATCCACTCTAAAAAAGCTAATCAAAACTAACCAAAGTATATATTTTACAAAAATAGGAAGAATCCTGCAGTGATATTGTTATGAAAACTTGCACAGTCACAGTGGATAATAATGGCAGAGAAAGAAAGAACTACGCACAGTGCAACCATCCTCCACCACAGAGAAGGTGAAACGGCTGTTGCCCTCAGCCCTCAGCTCCACATCGTTGGAGCCGGCAAGCACCACAGCCTTCTTCAGGCTGCCGCTCTCAGCATCCATGTAGGCAACGCTGTTCCTGCAGTGGTAGGTGATGTTCTGGCTAGCCTGGTTGGACAGCAGGCGCATGAAGGCCAGCTGGGTGGCCATGCTCTGAGAGCTGATGGTCTCGTCATTGTAGGTGAACTGCAAATAAAAACCCAACGTCATCCATGTTTGTTTTGAAGTTCCAAAAACCAGCCTCTGGGTTTTAACCCAGCGCCCTGTGCAGCAACTCACCTCAGTTCCGCCATTGATGGTCTCTCCGAACCAGACATGCTTCTTGTTCTCGGTGCTTCTAAACCAGTTCTTCTTGGCAATGCTCTCGGGGTGGGCATGGACGCAAGTCTCGCGTGTGGTGAAGTCGCAGAAGACCCTGATGGCGTCATTGATGCAACCCTGGTTGGGGTCGATCCAGTAAAATCCTGCCAAAGGTTTGCGATTGGTTTCAACGGTGTGATTTCATGTCGGTGAGGACTTCTCAAAGATTTCCCCACGTACCGCTGGTCCATTCGGGGTGGCCGAGCTTGATGTCGCGGCATGTGCGGGCAGGGTTCTTCCTGGATCCCTCAGGGGTGAGCAGGTTCTCAATCTGGGTGTTGAGGGACTTGATGGTGGCGTCAACTTCGTAATCCTTAGCTCTCATGGCGGGCTGGTCAGCTCTGTACTCATCGTATCCAGACAGATCGTAGCCACCGCCAGCAGCGCCGGGAGGTCCGGGAAGACCGGGAGGTCCGGGAGGACCCTAATCGAAATGAGGGAGAACTTTGATATCCATCTGAACAATATCACAAAACCCATCTGCGTTTGGTAAAAATCTCTATTAAGTGTACATACAACAGGGCCGATGTGTCCAGGAGCTCCGCGAACACCGGGAGCACCAATGGTACCATGGGCACCAGCTCTACCATCCTTACCGGGAGGTCCGTGGGGTCCGGCGGGACCCTGAAAGAGGAGGGAAAATCTCGGTCAGATAAAGATTCAAAAGAAATCCATACTCTGCATGGATATGTTCAAAAATACAAATCTTTGGTTGCAACCTATAAATATTACACTATCAACATTTCACTTACTCTGGGTCCAGCGGGTCCATTAGCACCAGCAGGTCCGGTGTCACCAGGGGCACCCTGAAGGGAAACAAAGAGATGCCTATAAATGACAATATCCAACAATGTTCCTGTTGTGTTTATTATTTTGCTTTGTCTTGACTATTATGTGAAGCACTTTGTTACAGCTGCAGATGTTGTGAAATAGAATAGATTGTATTGTATTGTAAATGATTTTGTGCTGTAATCCATCATCCTGATACGGTAGACTTCACTCACAGAAGGTCCTGGCATTCCCTGGAGACCAGGGTGTCCACGAAGACCCTTCATTCCAAACTCTCCTTTGTCTCCAGCAACTCCCTTCTCACCACGGACTCCAGCGGGTCCCTAGGATACGTACAAGCAACATGTTCATTTGAACAGAACATGGCGTGAAACATGATAGGATGATGATGGGAGCTTTCTAGAAGGTCGCTCTACTTACAGCAGCACCTCTTGATCCAGCGGCTCCGGCTGGGCCAGAAGGTCCGGTAAAGCCCTGCGGTACAGAAATCCAGTCAAGACACATTTGTCCCAAATAAACGTTGGTAATAGTTGCTAGTCATGTGGAAGCCGAGTTTTGATCACTTACAGAGTCTCCACGGTTTCCGGGTCTGCCGACAGCTCCGCTGGGGCCGGCAGGTCCGGGGGCACCAGCAACTCCCAAAATACCAGCGGGACCGGGGTCACCACGGTCTCCCTAAGCACGGCAAAAATGGGGAGGTGATGGTCAGAATGGATTTTGTTTTTCTGTGAATTGTCTTTTTAGACATAGGTTGGATTGGATACCTTGACTCCGGCAATACCGGGACGACCAGGAGGTCCATCGTTACCAGAGTTACCCTGGAAAGCAATGTCAAGTTTAAAATTCAAGACCTTGGACTTGTGTTTGTTGTTTTTTTATCATTTCAGTATAAAATGATGTCAGAAATGGATCTCGTACCTCACGTCCAGCTTCTCCCTGAGGTCCGGTCATACCAGGCATACCAATGTTGCCAGCGGCACCGCGGGCACCAGCGGGACCAGCAGGTCCGAGTCTACCAGGCTCTCCCTAGGATGCAACCAAGTCAATCTTGAATAATCTGCTTGTGGTGTAGTCGTGACAGATGATGAAAAAAAACTTTAGATCATCATGTTAAGTGCATTGCTTCTCGAGTAGTACTCTCCATGTTCTTAAAATTGCGTCTAAAAATCACTCCATATGTCCTTGAGATGTAATGCTAAGATGCTCATGAGAAAATATTAATACTCACGACAGCACCAGGACCACCGGGGCTACCACGGTCGCCTCTAGCACCAGGAAGACCAACAAATCCTTGAAGACCAAGTGGTCCAGAAACTCCAGGAGCACCAGGAGCACCCTAAGCCCAAGCGCAGCAACATCAAATGAGTGAACGACGACAGCTAAGTTCAATGTAACACAGGTAAGTCCAACTTACAGCAGGTCCAGACTCTCCAGAAGGTCCCTTCTCTCCAGCGGGGCCAGAAGGTCCAACCATACCCTGCTCTCCAGCGGGGCCAGAAGGTCCAACGTCTCCACGCACACCACGGGGACCGTCTTTACCAGCGGGGCCAGCGGGGCCGGCGGGTCCGACGATACCCTGAGAGGAAGAGAATATGTGAAATTTGTGTTTATGTATTTTGGGGGTTTCAATGACCCAAATTAACATAAAATGCACTTACAGCGGGTCCGGCGGGCCCAATTCTGCCAGCAGCTCCAGGGAAACCAGTCAGACCCTATCATTCAATAAATAAATTATGACCATCATCAAAAAATTATAATTCCAAATGGCAAATTTGACTGCAACACATTCAAGGTGGAAAGTTTCAGTCAGTAATACATTGAATTAATTAAAAATAATACTGTGGTCCGGTTGAATTGTAAATGTATTATTATTCATATTACAATTAACCGATGTGGACTTTTGCGGTGCATTTAAAGAAACATTTATTATGGGAATTACACTCCTTGTCCACTGTGATAATTGCAAATATATTTGTGTTCATCTATCAGAATCAGAAAGCCTTTAATAGTCCCACAATAGGGACATTTGCAATCTACAGCAGCAAATGTGAAAGATATAACAAGTACTCTAGGCACAAAAGACAATGTCAGGAAACTGAAATACACTGCATAAAAATGTTTCATAAAAAGGACCAGTACATAGTGCAAAGTATAAAAATACAATATACAGTAAAGTCTCGTTATATCGATATCGGATATATCGATAGTCCCGGTTATATCGATACTATTTCTATGCACGCACGGAGAAAATTACATGCAAACAGGCTCGGATATATCGATAGTCCCGGTTATATCGATATTTTTTCGGGCTCCCTTGAATATCGATATAACGAGACTTTACTGTATATCAAAAAATGTAATGCACAAGACACCTGTTACCATTTATACAACAGAATATGTCACAGCTTGCTGTGAGTAAATCTAATTTGAGATCATCTTAAATACACTCATCATACTTGAGAGTCACATGTTTTTTTTACATGTCAAACGAGCGTGCTAGCTCGCTAAAAGGTAATCTGCCATTTTGAAAAATCAGCTTTTCAAAGCACATTTGCTCACGCAATCCAGGTGCTATGTGATATTTGTGAGTGTAATAAATGAAGAGGAACATATAGTTAGGTTTTAAAATCCTGACCTGAGGGCCGTTGTCTCCACGGGCGCCAGTAGGTCCAGCAGGGCCACCAGGACCCTAAAACGCAGGGTCAATGTCACAGATTGAATTTCACACTCGTGTCAACAAAAAGATTCCCAATCCTATTCATTATTTCAGAATGAATCCAGGATGAACGTTCTACTCACAGCAGGTCCAGATTGTCCAGCAGGTCCAGCAGGGCCGGCGGGGCCAACATCTCCCTTTCCTCCGGCAGGTCCGCGCTCTCCTCTTGCTCCGGGTTGTCCGTTAGCGCCCTGTAGGGTGAAGCGATAGCAACCATTGTGCCTGATTACGTGCCATGTGACCACATGGTTGATCACAAGTCTTGTATTGGAGATGTGAGGATGTTAGCTTACAGGAGGTCCGGCGAATCCAGGGGCTCCAGCAGGTCCAACCTCTCCACGCTCACCCTATGTTGAATGAAAACATAATCTTACTCAGTAAAAATAATAATTATATGTCATTAACATTTATTTAGGAACAAAACTGGGATGAACTTACAGAGGCACCACGGACTCCAGAAGGTCCAGCGGGTCCAAAAGATCCACTCTCACCCTATGGAAAGAAATAAAGTATGAAGAACACAGTTCCTCATCATGATATCGAGAGCAAATGTTTTGTTTAGTCTCATCAGGGGAACATTGGATGATTTGAATGCAAATTTTTGGCTTCCAATTTTTAGCTGCTAGGAAATGTACTTGCCTTGTCGCCATTGGCTCCAGTGGGACCAGGGGGGCCACCAGCTCCGGGGAGACCCTAGAAATAAATCAGAGAAGATGCTCAAGAGCACGGCTCTGTTTTAGAAACAGCAAGGAAGGTCTATGGGTGTGAGATGGAATATCAGTAGCACATACACGGGCACCATCTCTTCCGGGATTGCCATCGGGTCCTTTGTGTCCAAGCTCTCCCTATTTGTGAGAAATGAAAATAAAAAACAATGAGAGTTTGTGAAGCTCATCTTACTGAAAAATGCAAAGGATGATCTGATTTTTTGACGAAGACCTTCTCTCCCTTGACTCCAGCGGGGCCAGCAGCTCCACGCTCTCCGGGCATGCCGCTAGCTCCCTGGTGTCCAGGAGCGCCAACAACTCCGGCAACACCGGGCTCTCCCTGGAAGTGGATCGGGAAAAGTTTCAGTTCATTTTTTGCATGTGAAGCGCAAACTGGTAGAAATAAATTTCCACTATTGGCCGTACAGGTTTTCAACATCTTACCTTTGAACCATCAGCACCAGGAGCTCCACTAGCTCCGCGGGGTCCCATAGGTCCCTGAGGTCCGGCGGATCCGGCAGCACCGGGGTTACCGCGCTCGCCCTGTGCGTTCACACAGTTACATAATCAGTGGAAAGTCATAAATAAGGCTAATTTTCAATATGGGTGTAAAATGTGGGGTGAAACTATTTCATACCTTGACACCAGCGGGTCCAGCGACTCCCTGGTCTCCTGGGATTCCCTGTTAGGGCACACGTGTTGTATTAGCTTGCTACGCATTAAATTCAGCATCATGCTAAGTGCGTTTCGGGCAGCTACTTACTCTGTCTCCAGGTTTGCCAACCTCTCCAGCGGCACCAGCGGGTCCAGGCAGACCCTGAGATAGTATAAAAAACATATGTATGGCGACATTAAATGGAGGCTGATTGGTTGTCATGAATGTCTGACGCATCCTAGGTTACTTATAAAGCATTAAAAATCACCTAACATTGAACTAACCATTGAAATTTGATATAAATAGTTAGGAAATTATTTATCAGAATTGTTGTCTCTGTTCCTCTTTCTATGCCAGTGACATACAGTGGCAATTAATTCAGTGCTTTTTCATTTGACGACTAGCTAAAACGTTTACCTGGATGCTGCCATTTCTTTAATTTCAATGTATAATTTGTTGTGTGGTAATCAAAGCATACTTATGTTTTACTGTGAAGAGCTAAAAGCTAATAAATAAACACAATTGGAGATTGGAAATTTTTGTTGACCTTTTTTTGAGATGATTGAGAGTTTTGAAAGGCATTATTATTATTATTATTATTATTATTATTATTATTATTATTATTATTATTATTATTATTATTTGTACTTTATATTTTATGTGTTGTTGCGCTCCATGTTGAGTCTGTGACTGCTTTATTTCCTGTATATGATAGTTGTCCATGTTAATACAATACAAATTGTATTGTATTGTATTGTATTGTATTGTATTGTATTGTGTTGTGTTGTGTTGTGTTGTGTTGTGTTGTGTTAAAGGTAAAAATTCATATTTTATTCACTTTTTGAAGTAAACTGATGAAAGAAAAAATATTAATATGTGCTTTGTTCTAAATTATGAGGAGCAATTAATGATATTCAGACCTGGAAACCAGGAGATCCAGAAGGTCCCTGCTCTCCCTTCTCACCAGGACCGCCCTATAACCACAAAGAGCAACACACGGGGTTACAGTCACACGCGATAGCAACACAGTGAAATAAAAGATGCCTTGGAATTGTTAAATGGCGCACGGATACTTACAGAAACTCCCATGGGGCCAGTAGCGCCATTGTTGCCATCGGGGCCAGCAGGTCCCTACACACATAGAAATTGACACGATTACAACAACAGACTACTGAGTACGCGCTCAATCATATTGTGTTATATTATTTTCATGAAGTTTAGAATCAGAAAGTCTTTAAGAGTGCCACAATGGGGAAATTTGCGAGTCATGTGACTTACTCTCAGTCCAGTGGCTCCAGTAGATCCCTTCTCTCCAGGTTTGCCAGGCTCACCCTAGAAATCATTCGATTCGACAAGTTAGGAGATATTTGCTTTATTCTCTCCGATCCATCCAATCATTTTTGTTTCAACTTACAGCGGGTCCCTTGGGTCCAGGGAAGCCAATGTTTCCAGGCTGGCCTCTAGGTCCAGTTGGGCCGGGAGGTCCGGTGCGGCCATCTTGTCCAGCAGGACCCTAAAGCAGGAAAAGGTAACCATTAGCATGACTCGAGCTTGGAAGCTTTTTATCGGTTGCCTTTTATTTTGGGTATGTGGCTACTTACAGAAGGTCCCTCCTTTCCTTGGGGTCCAGAGCTTCCGGGGCTTCCGGGGAGACCCTGTTAAAAAAGTGATGTTCTGGTTAAATTGTTTCTGGTTCTTAATCAGGATTTTTGTTCCTAACATAAAACCAATGACATTTATCACAATGTTCGATCTAAATTTTAGTCGGAATGATGAAGGAATTAGCCAAGCAATACCCACCCTGGCACCAGCGGGACCAGGCTCACCACCACGGCCAGCATCTCCGGGGGGTCCACGAGCTCCAGCAGAGCCGGTGGCTCCACGAGCACCAGGCATACCCTACGTGATATCGATCATGAGGTGAAAAACCAGGAGCAACACAGGTAAAGGGGGTCACACCCACGCGTAAGGCTTTACTTACAAGTGGGCCAACTCTACCCTCTGTACCGGGCATTCCACGGCTTCCGGGGGAGCCCTAGGGGAGACGCACAAGGATTGTCAAGTGAGGCCCCCAAAGCAAGATGGTATTCGATACGGCGATCGCCGCCGACATTCACTCACTCTGGATCCACGGCTACCAGCGGGGCCAGCGGCTCCAATCTCGCCAGTGGGTCCACGTTTGCCCTCCTCACCGTGAGATCCGGGGGCTCCTTGAGGTCCAGCGCTACCCTGCAGATGGCAGAAGACGGAGGACAAATGAATTAATCGGTTGTAAAGAAAAAAAGAAGGAAAAGGAGTGAAGTATGAGTGGGGTGTCTTCGAAACTTACAGGCTCACCCTTGGCACCAACATCTCCCTTCACACCCTGAACACCGGGATCTCCCTAAAACAGGTTCAACAAAAATAAAACACATTTTAAATGGATGAAGAGATGCTAATTTTTGCTATGGTGTTGTTTCTTGAATGTGAACGTACAGCCAAGCCTCTGGGACCTGCAGTACCCTGAGGTCCCTGAGGTCCAGGTCCTCCTCTGGGTCCGGGGAATCCAGGAGCTCCGGCAACACCAGCAGCACCCTAAAAAAATGACAACCTCTTGAGTACAACCCAAAAAAAAGGTATGATTCAATGTGTAATCAATTTATGATTAAGATCGGATGGATTATTTCAGCACTTACAGTGGCTCCTTTAGCTCCGTTCAGGCCATTAGCACCAGGGTTACCCTACGAAAGAAAATAAATACATAGATAAACAACACAGACAAGAAAAAAAAACACACTCAATTTCAACGACTAGCTAACGCAAAGCGATATTTATTTCTAAGTTATTAATCACAAAGAAAATGGCGAGCAAGAGTAGTTTACTTACGACGGGACCAACGGGGCCAACAGCTCCATTGGGACCGGGCTCTCCTCTAGCTCCCTGAGGTCCAGAGGGACCGGTGGCACCAACGGATCCAACCTCTCCCTGTGAAAGACCGAAATAATGACATTTTTGCCTCTCTTATCCGTATCTCTTATTGGGATAGGAGCATGTGAGATTGAGACCTACCTTGGGTCCAGGGCCACCGGGGAAACCTGGGGCACCAGCGGCACCGGAGGGTCCCTGGTGGAGAGAGACAGTAAGAATTTTTCGCTTCATATCTAATATACGAACTGCGCCATTTTTGGGTTGTGTGGCCAATAGCGTTCGCCTCGAGACGAATGAGACTTACAGCAGCACCAGCTGGTCCAGTGTTGCCATCGGCACCACGAGCACCAACGGGGCCAGCAGGGCCGGCACGACCTCTCTCGCCAGCCAGACCGCGAGGTCCCTGGATGGGGGAAAAAAAAGAAAAGACGTGTTCATTCTGCAAATTGAGTAGAAGGAGGAAGGAAAGTCATAAAGAATGAAAAGGCGAAGACCTAGTGTGAGTAAGCCAAACTTACAACAAGTCCAGGTCTTCCAGCAGCTCCGTGTGCGCCAGCCTCACCCTAGATTAAAAATGAAAAAGTGTCATGTCTGCAATATGGATGAAAAAAAGACCATTTATTTTCTGTTCAGCCCTGGCTTACCTTGATTCCGGCGGCACCAGGCTCTCCTTTGCGTCCATCCAAGCCATTGTAACCCTGAAACACAAAAAAGGCCATTATAGGCGATATTGTGGAAAAAGATACATGAAATGTTGGATGTTAAAATGTCAATAAATCAAAAGGAAAATATAATGAGAGGAATTAATGGTGTTATATGATATATGATGAGATTAAATTGTTGTGTAGTTTAGCTGCTAAATAAGTATTAATATTGCTTAAAAAGAATTTCATAATAATGTAGCTTCACATATATGAGTGCAAATATTTTTCAATTTGAAAATCTTTTTTTTTTCCTCCATAAAATAACCTCTCTAGTTATCTCTTGGTGGATCCCCCCCCCCCCCAAAAAAAAACATTTCCATAATTTGGTTATCTCCTTTGCCGCCATTTTTCTTCAAATAGCCCGTAGCAAAAGTTTAAGACTTACTCTGTGTCCCTTCATTCCGGGAAGTCCTGGGGTTCCGGGGAATCCACGAGCACCCTATAGTTAAAAAAAAAAGATAACGTTAGAGATGAATTGTCGTTTCCTTCATTAAATATAAGAATTGTTATCAAGTCAGAGGCTTACCTGGGAACCGGGGGTACCTCTGTCTCCAGGCTTGCCGGGTCTTCCATTGTTACCCTGGAAGTAGAAATGTGGTTCCATTTAATCCCAAGAAAACAACAAAAAAGGGCCTAGATGAAGATATAATTGTTTACTTACGTCCTCTCCAGATTTGCCAGGAGGTCCGGGTGGGCCACGGGGACCAACGGTACCCTTTGATATCAAACCAGAGTGTTAATAAGCAAAATTATCCTCAGATATTTGAATATCGAGTGAATTTTAAGCAAATGCTTACAGTCTGTCCAGGCTCGCCGGGCTCACCAGGGTGTCCGGTGTGTCCCTGAGGTCCCTGTTAAGACGGATAAGAAGTACGGCCTTCAGTTGTGATCATGTCAGCGGCGCAAGTGTAACAGCAGATTGTCATTTGAGTCCGAACTAAAACTTACAGGTGGTCCAGGGGGTCCGGGAGGTCCTCTGGTGCCCATCATACCCTATGAGGGGGGAAAAAAATAATTGTGTGATGTGTTTAAAATAATAATAATAATAATAATAATAATAATAATAATAATAATAATAATAATAATAATAATAATAATAATAATAATGCTTGTTTAGTCCAATGTTGCATGAATGGATGGTCCACTTTGTGCATTAATGGATGACAATTGACGGACGGGCCCTCACCATGGGTGAAACTGGATCGGGAGGCTTAGAGTACTGAGCAGCAAAGTTCTGTGAAAGACAAAAAAATAGTTGATTATTTACAAAATCACAACATGCAGATGAGGTCAATCAATGTCAATATGCTAATGGGGGGCGAAATGTCATTTCGGAGAAAATTGCAAAAATGGTTGCGAGTCAAGATGTCAACAGACTTAAGGAGAACGGTACCAATATTCTGACTGACACTGTGACAGACAGTTGACCTTTGAGTGTGACCTCTATGGTCATGTCAATATGCTTTTTGGGTGTGTGCATTATTCTACACGCAAGGACGCACGTGCGTCACAGCGTCACATGCGTCACTATGTCGGTGGTATGATTATTATTTTTTCCTCATTAAGAAAAGTGAGGGTGGGGTAACTTACTCCACCGAGTCCAGGGGGTCCAGGGGGGCCAACGGGGCCGGGAAGTCCGGGTTTTCCATCTTTTCCATCAGGTCCCTTGGGACCCTATACAACAGAGACATTGGTGCCATGAGCTGAGCTGTCAATTTGTTTTGCTCCTATTTTCACTGATTCCATTCAAAATTGCACAAAATACTGTTTAAAAAAATCACAATAAAATCGATTTAGGAGCTAAATGAAATAAATGCATTCCAAAAATGATAGCAGAGCTACTATTGTTGACATGGGGCAAAATGGGATGTGGCCTAACGGGGTTAGAAGATCAAACCATGTCAAAAGATGTTCGACGTCAGACATTCCACAAAAAAATACAATAAAAAAACCCACAACAATGTGACACGAAACATAATTAAATAAGAATTCTGTTGCTTACCCTGTCACCTCGAGGTCCTTTGTCTCCTCGGGGGCCCTGCGGCAGGAAAAGAAAGGAGTCAGCCAAAAACACACAGCAGATGACTACTTCAACGCGGCCGCACTTTCCTTTCTAAACTACCCCAAAAAAAAGCACTCGATGCAAAGCGGGTCCACTTCAGTGATAACATTTGATAAAACTTGACCTCGGATGTTTTCAGAGATGGGGACAAGACTAATGTTGCTTTTTGAGTTGCTCTGGTGTGGCATGATGTCAGGTGTTAAACCATACATACACGATAAACATAATGTGCTCATCTTCACAGTTTAATTGGAAAAGAAGATCTATGCATGTACGTTTTATCTTTCACGCAGATGATGCTTGCAAAAATGTGAGGTTTGAGGCCTTTGGGGTATATACGCGCTTGAGTTTCATTCGGGTAAAGCACGGCAATGCTAAGCAATGGCGGACAGAGCGAATGCTCGGCACTACGAGCATGACGTCCGCATTAAAACCTGTTTTAAGAGATGATATGTCGCTGAGAGTTGGATGTTAATTGACATTTTGGGTCATCTCAATGGTGAGTTTGAATGTGGAATCCCCCTCGGACTGGACTGCAGATTCAAATTATAAATGCTAACTGTGTCATCAATCAATGAACGAAGGGATGAGGAGGCAAAGGAAGGCCGCTGCCCCTCGCTGCAGCCCTTAGAAAGGTCCCTTTGTGCCATGTGGGCCCCCCTCTGGGTGCCCAGTGGTTGCAGCTTTTCCCTGACACAGTCTCCAGCCAGTCAGACCCTCACCTACCCGAGGACAGGAAGGCAAGAAAAACTCTTCCGAGGGGGGGGCGCATGTTTATAAAATCCCCCCAAAAACTGTCATTGTACAGGACCTAACGAGAGGAAGCTTTAGCTTGGATAATAACGATGCGCTTTTTGGGCAGCAGGCAAAAACAACAATAAGGTAACAAATACTCTGTTGAGCATCATACTGTTGTCATATGTTCATGTTGGTATGCGTGCGTGTACTAACCGAGACTGCATCGTTGGACAGATGACAGACGAAGCGGAGGCAGAGGGAGAGGAGGTGGGTGGGGGGTTGGGGAGATAGAAAAGGGAATACACCGTTAGAACAGAAGCAATATAAAATAATTGCTAGCTAAAATAATAATAATAATAGTATCTCGATGACAACAACCCATATGCACAAGTATGTTGAACCGGCGAACAAATGTGACGATTTCACGGAGATACAAAAGCTGACATTGGTCACAGCCCACTTGAAATGTCAATCAAAGCATTCAGGCTGCTATTAAGGTTGAGGAGGCTAACAGGCTTGGACAGGTATACCTTTCGGGAAAAGTAAAAGCCAGTCACCGCGAAAAAGATCAACAACATCAATTGTAGTGTGTGTAACTCAAATGCATGAGATTAGTAAATGTATTTTACACTTTGTTAGTCCACTATGTGTCTTGAAAATATTATTGAAAGTGGTAAAGTGATATAAATTGTGATGTCTAACAGGGCTACAGTGCACTAGAGGCATCTGTGGATGCGGATGAGAGAGTCCCGCTGGACTTTGTGTTGGACCTCCCCGTGAACTCTAAAGCGGCGTGGCCAATCTGGACCGCAGGGTGGCGCAGAGGCACACCGAGTAACGAGGTTGGTTTCAACATTTTAAGGTATTCAAAGATTGAAAGGTTTCTGTTGAAAGGCATAAATCATGCATTTGTTTGCAGGTGAGTAAAACAGGATTCGATTTGTAGTTTCGATTGGATTATAATCAAAAATGTAAAATTAATATAATATATCCGATCATATCAATTAAAATAAAACATATGCATTACGTGATATTAGCCAGTTTAATTTTGTATTGATTGCTCTCAAATTAGTCGAAATCAAATTGGGTTCCAAGTGTAGTTCACACTAATGGCCACAAGAGAGCCCCATTGTGTTTTTCCTATAATTAATCTTCCCCTTGGATGTCTGGATGGAACATTTAGTACAACGCCCCAAAATGTTTTCCCCTTAACCCGAGGAGTAAAAAAACTTTTGGATTATTTTTCTAAGCAGACTAAAAGCTTTCACGACTACTTTTCTCGTTCAAAAGCCTTACTTTGCTTTTTGTTTCTCTTTCACGGCTGTAACTACCTATGATAATTATTGTATCCTTGGGGGCGAAAAAATAAAACAAAGATTCCTCTGCATGAAGTCAGAAGCAACGATCTGAGCCGTCTGTCACATCAGTTCCAAAACAAAAGCCCAAAAAATCCTCAAGCAGCGTAGTTGGAAGGAAATATCCAGGAGAGAAAAGAGCAGATATGATAAAAACTTACATTGACATGTTGCTAGGTATGAAGTTACTGCAAGCAGCAACAGAATCCGGGTATCCACAAAGCTGAGCATGTCTAAATAGACATGCAGACTCCTTGTGCTGCGGTGCCCCTCTTTTTAAACAACCTTCAAGCAGGCATACAGTTGAGGTGACGCGAGTAACTCCAAACTTAGCAGAAGCCTGCAGCCGTGATGCTAGAATAATAAAGTTCTATCGGGCCTATTTATACGGCAGGAGGGTCCCGGGTCTGCGTGTCAAAAGTCAGCCCACCGGCCAATGAAAGACAAGAAACCCAATCTGACTCCCATCCCTCTCTCTCTGGTCTAGTCATGTGGTCCTGCATCTCCCAGCCTCCTCTGGATGAAAAAAAAAGAAACAAATTCAGCCCGTGATGACGAGTGCATCGATTTAATTAGATCCATTCTTTTTGAGGACGTGGACAGCGTGGACGTTTAAAAAGGGGAGAGTGAGTTCCGCACGTTTCTCTCCTTTGCGCGGCTCGGGGAGATCAGACGCTAAAAAAGTCCCCGCGTACACAATGGCAAAATAACTTTTCGGATCGGATTGGACGAAACTCCTTTGAATCGGAATTGAACATCAATACCCTAACTTATTTTTTTTCTCCTTCCAGCTTTGTCACATTTGAGCAAATTCTTTTCTTTTCCGTCTCCACGTATGGACCAATGCATCTTCGCAATGATCCACGTCACAAGCAAAAGCCCCAAAATGGAATGTACATAAATTAAACTAGCTTTACACAATAGTCTCTCTCTCTCTCCCTCTCTCTTCCTCTCACTCTTGTCCTCTCTCCACAGCTCACCTGTCCACATGACCAGACATGCCGTCAACTTGCAACAGCTATACGGTCTCTCAGCATAAGCATTCTGCCAAATTAAGAGCTTCTATAGGGATGTGCTTGCATACATACATACAGACAGAAAGAAGCGATTTGATTCAATACTGTGCTAAGTAATTCATTATGAATGTACTCGATGCACTGCGGATGATCAGTCAAGAAACGTTGAAGGGGATTAAGATGGCGTTCCCGTATAGATAAAAGTGCACTTTCCTCTTATGTGCAACTGGTGAACACTCCCAAATTCACTTCCCTCATCCAAAGGACGTAGAGAAAAGAGGCAAGAGAGGAGGGGTGGGGTGGGGTGGGGTGGGGGAGCAAGATAAAATGTGTTTTAAAGATGGCCGAGCTCCCAGTCAGTGCTGAGTTACAGTCTCATGTTTGCTGGAAGCGGCTCGGGGAGGGAGGGAGCGAGGGGAGTCAGACGCAGAGGACGCTGAAGCTCCACATCATCAGCTTTGAACTTGTCACGTTCATGAAAAACTTAGAAGCTGAAAGGGAGTTAATTCCGGATGACCTTTCACATATACACAAAGACTAGTGAGTTTTTAGTTTTTTTTTGTTCATACACACACCGATGAAATCCTTTTTCATACACTGGCAAAATACTGTCACACATACAGTTGAAATGGTGCAATACGTTGACACATAAGCATGTACTGGGGGGAACACACACTCTAGAAAGCTTTATTTTCTTACCTCCTATGATCAGTATTGTGGGGTGAGCCCAGCAGATAGATTTCTCCAGATGTGCAGCATCTATTGGTCGCCTCCCCCCACCTTCGCGAAACCCTGAAAAATCAAGGTTTCATATTTCACATAAGCGGCTGAGGAGAAACGGGGATTGACGGGTGGTGCGCATCACGGGCAGCACTTCCACTACAAGCAAGAGGAATGAAAACAACAAAAACATTTGATAATTGGAAAGTTAGCATGAGTATCACCATATCATCTTTACAAGTAATAAACTGTTCATTTCACTCATTTCATTGGATGAATAAGAATGGATCTAGCCAGCGAGCTAGCTAAATACCTATCGACTAATGCATCCGGGTTTCAAACCCAGAACCTCATAACAGCGAAACAGACGTGAGCAATTGAATTTATCTTTGCTTATTTTGGGAAAGGGCAGGTGGTGACGTGACAGATTATAGATTTTGCCAACAATAACTTTAATTGGGTTCACATGATGCAGCGATGTAGTACAACAGGGGTCTCGGTCCCAGTCGGAAAGCTGTGTTCATAATAAATTGAGGGCAATAAATATAAATGTATAATGTATTGAATTGATCCAAAATCAATCGAGAGAATGGCAGTGTGGTTTGCATAGGAAGGTTAGACACCTTGCTAATTAAAGAGGGTGCTGCAAGTACGTTTGCACATGCACTGAACGGCAGACATTCAAGAGTTGAGGTTTTCAAATTACAGTCTGTATACATGGGAGGTTTTCCTTCCCACTCTCTTTCTCTTTCTCTCTGCAAAGGAATTTTCACCGAGGGGGAAAATGGTGTGATTTTCTGCAATGTGAAAGACCAAAAATCCATACCATACTAAAACAATTAGCAAACATTAGCAGTTACCTTTAAAAAATACAAATTATTCCATTTATTCTTGATGGTGAAGCTTGCCTCATGATTTTTGAGCTGACCCATTTAATATAATGGGATATTTATATGCATATTATTCGGACAATGAAGCAATCTGTTCAGATGTAGCAACTACCATCATGTGTGAAGAGGGATGAAGCTCCGTCACAAAGTCAGGCAGAGTCAAAGATGGCTCCTCCCGACAGGCCCAAGTGCATAATTGCATGCCTGAGACCAAAAGCAGAATTCACCCAATGACAGCCTGCGCAGTGCCCAGGAAGGAAAAGCATGCCAGTCAGATTTTTTCACTCATTCACTGCTAGACATATGCAAAAAATGTGTCTACCTCGGTGCCAGGGTTTTTGTCATTGTCACTCGAATTCCAGGACCCACAGAATATTGAGTTTTAGGACTATATATATATATATATATATATATATATATATATATATATATATATATATATATATATATATATATATATATATATATATATATATATATATATATATATATATATATATATATTCAATGCGGCGTAATAAACCTTTGACACTCTTCTTTCATTAGAAAAAAGAGTTAATTGCTAAATTATATGGGTCTGGAGTTATATGGGCTTGAAATGAGGGCATCTGTCCAAAATACAATGCAATACATACATATTGGTTTCTATAGCGCTTAAACTATAGCGAAAGCTGGGACAATGCGCTACCATGGAAAAAAAGGGAAAAAACATTACCAGAGGCCCTGCCCAGTGCTTTATCGGCACCCAAACAAGAAAGACCAAAACCTGAACAAATTCGGGAATGGCGCTCTACGTCCTATTTTCCATTCCCGAATAAATTTGTGAATGGCAGTGAATGAGTTAAGGGGCTCTCATTTGAGTTCATTGGTCCTAATCCAGTACTTTTTAACATTGAAATGGGATGCACTTCATGTCATTTTCTCGATGAGATTCCTTTGTCCTTTCAGTTGGTCTTTAAACCGTAACGCTAACGTACTTTTAGGTCACTTTTGTAAAGGGTGCTAGAGTGACTCTGGGTTTTAAATAGTTGTCGCCAAAGAGGTTTTACAATAACAAAAAGTACAACAAGCCATCGCAAAAACCTAAAGAGATGTGAGTGAGAGAAAGTGAAGAGTCAAAGGCAAGAGAGTGAATTAAAAGGCAGGAACCTCCCTTGGCTGGAACAAACCATTGGTTCGATTTTGCCTGCATGTCCACATGACTCACAAGTCTGGTCAGCAAAGGCATAATAAACGTGACAGAAATATCCCCGTACAATGTTGCCCGAGTCCAAGGCAGAGAAGCTAATTGCTAGATAGCGCTGCGTTGTGGTCTGACAGCAGGAGGAAAGCAAAAAAAGGGGGGTGGAGTGCAAGAGAACGTCTGTTAAGGCATTTCCTTTTGCTTTGGGGAGTTCAACAGTGGCCGCAAGGCGGAAATGGTTACAAACTCATTAATTTAATTGAAGCAAAGGATTGCTAAAAAATATATACCCATACTAAACAGTAATATATTTTCCAATACATAACTGTAATAAATATGTCGATGAAAAGGTTTCTTCAGCCGTCATCTGTACTTCTTTGAAGGTGTCGGACGTTTCGCTTCTTATCCAAGAAACTTCGTCAGCAAACTGCAAGAAACTTCGTCAGCAAACTGCAAACAGCAAAAAATTTGCTGACGAAGTTTCTTGGATAAGAAGTGAAACGTCCGACACCTTCAAAGAAGTACAGATGACGGCTGAAGAAACCTTTTCATCGATGGACCACTCCTGTACGACTGAGAGCTTACACAGACGTATAACTGTAATATATTGTGTTCAATGTCATTTCTCCATATATTTCATTTTTAAAATTCATTTATTATATATTGTCAATACAAGCATACATTATATATTGTTCACAATATATTGTTATATATTGTAATATACTGCAACATATACAAATGATTGTCTCTTTTCATAATTGATTGCAATATATTAAAAAATAACGTGTAATGTATGCACCATCGATGAGGGTGTCTAGTGATGACAGGCCGAAACACCCAATGATTCTTTGGAGCACTACTGACTATGTGTCCCAAATTCACAACCTTCCCATCCCTGAGGCACAGCTCCCACACCACTCTCAACATCAAGGCTAACCACATGTGAGGACCATCCATTGGCACAAGCGGACAGAACAACATTATGTCCAGTGTTTCATGATTCGGATTCTTTATATGGTGCAAAGTATATGTCATTTTATATTTATAAATAATTGCAATCATATATTACATTTTATATTAAACAATATATTTGTTAAAAATTAATTTCATCATCAATGTCATCATTTCATACACGATTTGACTTTCTTTTTAAATCAACTCAACCCCTAATAGTTAGTTAGCTAGCTAATTTTAATTTATAAATAACCACAATCATATACTACATGTTATATTTGACAATATATTGAGTGTTATATGCAGATGTATTCACCTGTCTGCTTTAAGCAATTTAAATTAAAAATGTCATCATTTCATAATTACACAATTTGACTTAAAAAATCAACCCAAACCCTGATACAATATGCTAGCTAGCTAGCCAAATAGCTCCGCTCTCGACTTCTGAAGGGTTAAGCGTAGTAAGTGGGGGTGAGATGAAATCTTTTCCGCATATTACTGCCACAATGAGGAACACATTTAAGTGAATTCAGCTGTTTGCGGGTCTCAGACTTTCAAGTCAGACCAACTAATCTCGACAGTATGAGAATGAGTTAGAGAACGTGAGGGTTGTTTTTTTGGTAGAAAATACTTTTGAAGCGCCAATGAAAATAAAATTGGACTTGAGGAAAATGTGAAAACGAAAACCTGCAAAGCACCAGGAGACATCATAGCTCCTTTCCCCTCGCCCTCAATTAGCCCCACCCCTTTTGATTTTCGTGTGATCGATGTGGACCGGCTCGGCTTTCATGGGGGAGGAAACTCTTTTGCTGCCCCCCCCCCAACCCCTTCTGGAAAGTCTTTGCTTTCTCTTCAGTTTCACATACCAAACTTGTACTTTGAACATTCTCCCTTGCGTTTTATGCCTGAACCCCAGAGATGTGAACCATTTAGGTCATTTCATGCTAGTCCTCTAACTTAATGCCTGACCAAAAACATTCTTTGTAAAAAAAGCACAGTTATCATCATAACACACAGAATTTGAGTTGTTGATAAGCATCTCAGAGATAAAACCATGTCAACGTATTGAACACTTTCTCAAGGAAGCCTCCATTTTCAAGTCACGGCAGTTTAAGTGTGACAACAAGGAAGTCAAACGACTCTTGCAGACCTGCTCAACACTTGAATGATTTTACAGATGGAGAGAAGGAAGAAAAAATGGTAGCTTTTGACCAGGCAGAGACCTTTTACCAATTTTATTGAGTTTTTAATGATAAATTGTTTTAATTGACAGCATTCAGTGGACATGCATTGCTTGACACATACCAAAATGTCAACTGTTTTTTTTAAACAATGTCAACCATGACAATATTGAATGAATGAAGCTAATTCAATATGGTGAAGATGCAATGGGTGTTGCCATTTTATGTCCAATGAGCCTCAATGAGAAGTTGCGGATCGCAGTTTGATTGATGGGAAGATTGGATTGGATTGGATGTACCTCTCGCAGCGGAGAAATTTCCATTTCACAGCACAAAGTTATGAAAGTTAGAGGAAAGTCATTGGTACAATGGTGTTGTAGTTCTAACCAATTTAAAATGTTTTTTTCTTGTAACTTGCATCTTTATTATTTTTATAACATTTAAAACCATTTGCAATTGAATATTTGAATACAGAATGCCTTATTGGCCAAATTGTATAACAACATCCTTTTGCAACTGCAAATTATTCAATTTCATTATTCAACAATGAAAACAAATTATTCGACAATGAAAACAACCAATCAACAAAATTAAAACACAGCAATAACAACAAAGCAAAGCAGAAAAAAAGATCGATAATGACAAGTTTCCCCTATTTGGATTTATATTCGTAAGCTATCTTGCCTATATGGTTTGTGGTGTCGCTCGTTCAATCATTTGTTTGACTGTTTTTTTATATTCATCCCATTTTTCCCATCTTCTTTTAAACTTCCCCGCTTGCACCCTCAATATGTGTGTGAACCTATCCAACTCAAATATCTCTTCCACTATTCCGATCCATTGGTTCTTTGTTGGACTTATTGCGGTTCTTATCGTACTCATTGCTGTGATACCTCTCCTTTCCCATCTCTTGAAGCCCTCGTTTTTTCCTGGTTGAAAGTCCTCGTCATATGTTAGCCACCTCAGAATTTTTGTCTCCTTTTCTAGTTTATTTTCTTTTATTATGGTATACCAAATATTCAAGGTGAATTTTGTTATTGAGTCCATCGAGTCCTCTATTTTCCGGAACAGTCGTCTGTCTCCCAGCAGCGTTTGGATTGGGTAACCCTCTTTTGTTTCTTCAATTGTTTTCCATTTGGCTTGATACTCGCCATTACACCAATAAAATGTTTTTTTTTTTTAATGATTGGTGCTCTGCCATGCCATACAAGGGTATCTGAAACCGGTTTGCATTTGTATAGGTGTTTTTGTATGTGTGTGTGAATATGCACTCAATCTTGTGTCTTTTTATTGTCTTCCTCATCAGAATCAACAATTTGGGGAAGGAGGGAAAAAATGCAAGTAAAAGTTTTTTTTTTCTCCCTTCCCCTCCATCGGATCGGAGCGTCTGCGAGCACTTTGACTCAAGTATTTCAGTCTGCCGCCGTGTCATTTTTTCCATCAGCTATGTCAGTGGGAGGAGGCTTTTCTTTTTACAGGGGGGGAAGGAAGAGCAATGGGAGGAAAGTCGACGGATGGGGGGGAAGAAACCAGCGACAATTTCAAGACTTTGCTCAAACGGCGGTGTGCGGGTGGTGTGGGCTAGGTTGCATCATTGCGTCGAGTTCACCAAAGCACAAATGTTGGTATTCAAGGACAGAGAATATGAATCAGTGATATTCTGAAATATTATCTAATAATATAATCTTTTTTGTGTGTGTGCTCAAATCAAGACAAATGAGAGAGATTTTGCAGCGCAAGTTAAAAAAAGTGTAAATTAGTGGGGAAGCATGCAATGAAATAACTAACTCACTCCTATGTGTGGTAACTTGCTTCACAGCTGGAAATACTTTACAACTTCCTGCATCACTCACAAAACAATCATGAAGTCTTCGACATTGGTCTCAGTCGCATGGGTCAAAACGAGCTGAGGTGTGTGGATGGTATACGATGGATGTAAAGATTGAACCAAAAAAGAAATGCAACAAAATACTTGTCAACAATTAACCTTGCCTAACTGTGCCGTCATTTTGAACATTGACCATACCAAACGCTCGCGCCTACGAAAAGTATCTTGTGTCGAGGTTTTTTTGTCATACCTGTGCACTAAAAACGAGTGGTTTCAGAAAAGTTGGACAATGATGGAAGAAATTCCAAAGAATTGCAGATGGGGTTTTCCCCCCTCCCCCTCCGCCTCTTTCTTTCTCTTTGGGATAAGCTCCTCCTCCTTTTTTTGGATTTTCTTTCTGTCTAGCTTGCGTTTGACGATTGTTCTATGGAAAATCACCATCACTGGGAATAGTCTGCTCAAAAGCGACCCATAGACGGCTGACGGCGTTCATAAAACAGAAACGAGAACAGTGGCGTGGATAATCATGAATAATCATGATTTGGAGAACTGTGAATAAAAATAAAAAAGGAGAAAAGAAGAGAAAGACAAGAGAGGCTGGTTGAAGTAAATGTAAGGAGGGGGGGGGTCATGGAGGAGGGCGTTTTAAGGGGAGAGCAGTCGGTCCATTACATAGTTAAGGCATGAGCACATGCCTGCTGGCTGACGCACAACGCGAACTGTTTTGCATCTGGTTAGAATCTGTGCTCTCCGCTGTATCTCTGACTTCTTCTCTCAGCAGTCAAGCCCAGCTTGAAAACGGGGCCAAATGCGCTTTTAACGAACATTTATTTTATTGTATTTATTTTTAATCTCCTTGCCACTCGTTCCGTGTCTCATTCTAGTTCTTTCTCTGTCAAACTCATTGATGGAAATAAAGGAAAAATAAATAAATAAATAAATAAATAAACAAATAAATAAAATGGTGGAGGCCCCTATGGCGGCCATCTTGTTTTTCTGCATCTAGTTAGCAGTCCTTTTTTTGGTCTTGATTTTCCACGAATTAAAAATAAACATGTTTTATGAGATAATACAAGCCTCATTGACATTAAATCAATTACCATACTGTATGTTTATGTCTGTTATTTAGGTGACATTGATCTCATTTTTACTGCATTAACCGCGGTACAAATAATTCTGACAATCCATCCATCCATCCATCTTCTGCCGCTTATCCGGGGTCGGGTCGCGGGGGCAGCAGCTTCAGTAGGGAAGCCCAGACTTCCCTCTCCCCAGCCACTTCTTCTAGCTCGTCCTGGCGGATCCCGAGGCGTTCCCATGCCAGCTGGGAGACATAGTCTCTCCAGCGTGTTCTGGGTCGTCCCCGGGGTCTCCTGCCAGTGGGGCATGCCCGGAACACCTCACGAGGGAGGCGTCCCGGGGGCATCCTAATCAGATGACCGAGCCACCTCATCTGGCTCCTCTCGATATGGAGGAGAAGCGGCTCGACTTTGAGCCCCTCCCGGATGACCGAGTTTCTCACCTTATCTCTAAGGGAGAGCCCGGACACCCGACGGAGAAAGCTCATTTCGGCCGCTTGCATCCGGGATCTCGTTCTTTCGGACACAACCCATAGCTCGTGACCATAGATGATTCTGACAATAATGATGGTGTTAGCATCCAGCGAGAGGCATTAATATTTTTTTCTCAAATTTGCATACAGTCTAAATAAATGTTGACAAGATGTTTTTTTAAGATGGGTTATCTATTTCCTATCTATTAGCTATATCACTATTATCCGGTGTATAAATAGCACCCAAAAGCCTTGATTTCCTTCAAAAGATGACCCTGAGCCTTATACGCAGGTGCGCCTCATATGTGAAGTCATATTGAGCCACCAAATCCATTTCCCGTCATAGAATAATACATTTCATTCTGAAGCGCCTTTAGAAACTCGAGGTCACTATATTGTTTGCTATCTATTAGCTATCTTGGTGGCTGGCTATCTAGCTAGCTGAATATCTATCTTGCTGGCTATTAGCTATGTAGCTATTATGGCTAGCTAGCCAGCTGGCTATCTATTAGCTATATCGCTAGCTGTCTAGCTAGCCAGCTGGTTATCTATTAGCTGTCACATCCTCTTCTGCTCCTGGAGCGGGCCCCTCCCCGCCCTGCTCTCCGGACTCACTCACCTGTTCCTCATTTCCTTAATTGTGCCTTCTGGCTATAAAAGCCACCCTTACCATTGTCGGAAGTTCCCTGTTACCCAGCCGCGCACAGGTCTGTTACGCTGCTCTCCTCCATTGCCTTATTTCCTGTATTACTTTATGTGTCTCAGTAAAGACTCTGTTTGAAGTTACTGTCTCCACCGTGTATTTCGGATCCAACCCTTACTGTTTCACGTCATCCCTCGAGTCCTGTCACCTCTCCTCGAACGGACGTGACATTAGCTATCTATTGGCTATCCATTAGCTAGCTAGCTTTCTGCCTATTTGAGTTACTTCCAGGTTGAGTGAGCGCGAGCAAAGTAGTGCGTAACCCCAGCCTCTACTGTAGCGCCTTATATTTGGAAAACCTTGTAGATATTTCGAGGGTTTGTAAAACTTCATTGGCTGTAAGGTGCACCGTCCAACCTTATATCTTGAAAAAGTTTGAAAATATAGCATTGGGGGTGCGCCTTATAAGCCAATGCACCTGATACGTATTCACATAAAGTAGAACTGTTAACATTGGATGTTGTCATTAAAAGACATTGTCACAATTTTGTTGTGAATTTCTTATTTAAACTTAGCATTGCAGCTAATTTACACTCACAGCATATAGCCTATTTATGGCCATAGCATTATAGTCTATTAAGACTTTCATTTAAGTGCCTTTCAGACCTCAAGGACACTTTACAGCAGGGGTCACCAAACTACGGCCTGCGGGCCATATCCGGCCCGTCAGCACATTTGGCCCGTCACCTTATAAGCAATACCAGAACATACCAGAACAATACCAGAGATGCTATCAGATTTTTTTCCAGAAAAATAAAAAACCTTTTACAATTCAAAGGTCGGTTTTCGATCATTATCTGTTCTTATTTTAACAATACAAACACGGCTGCTCACAATAGAACGCTAAAGGACTCGGTCACAATGCGACGCGACACAAGAAAGTGATGTATGAGGAAGTGGAGGGGAGTCCGGTGGTACATTCAGGTGCGCTCAGTTTAGCGCTCTATTTGGTCCTAGACCCGTTTTCTCTTGTAAACCTTCCTGTCAAAGAGAGAACGGAATAATGGTGAAAAGGTTAGGTAAGAGAAAAATTGATTCAGAATGCAGGGTATTTAACCTGCAGTGGACAAACGATTATTTTTATGTTCAATGCAAAGAAAAGTCTGTTTGTCTCATCTGTCAAGAGGCGGTGGCGGTATTCAAAGAATACAATCTTCGCCGACAATATGAATCCCGTCACAAAGACAAGTACGATAGCTTGCAAGGCCAAATACGAGCAGACAAACTCTCAATGCGAAAAGTGGACTACTATCTCAGCAGAATACATTTGTACGCCAAGCTCAGCTGAAGAAGGCGTTCGGGCCAGCTTTCGGGTTGCTAAAATGACAGCAAGGAGCGGTAAGCCTTTCACGGACGGAGAGTTTGTTAAGAAATGTATGGATGCTGTCGCGGAGGAGTTGTGTCCCGAGAAGAAAGATGCATATAATGCCGTAAGTCTGTCGGCGAGTACAATCACCAGACGCGGTGAAGAAATCGGGATTAATGTATATGCCGAGCTGCAGCAGAAGACGAAAGAATTAGACTTTTTTTCATTATCACTGGATGAGAGCACGGACGTGCAAGACACAGCGCAACTGCTCATTTTTATTCGTGGAGTTAGCGCAAACTTTGAGATATGCGAGGAGCTGGCAGCCCTCCAAAGTCTCAAAGGGACTACAACGGGAGAGGATATTTTTGACCAAGTGTACCAAACCATGGAGAAGTTGGACCTGAGTTACAGAACTGTGATGGTCTGAAAGACGCATTCAAGCCCAACAGTCTCATTGACTTCTATGGCGCCCTTCCAAACGACACATATCCAAACATCAAAAAACACGCAATGAAAATGTCCACAGTTTTTGGCAGCACGTATATCTACGAGAAAAGCTTTTCTCGCATGAAACTGCTGAAATCTCCGATAAGATCAAGATTGACGGAAGAACATTTGCATCAGTGCTTGAGACTGGCTGTAACTAGAATGGAACCGGATATTCGACTTCTCACCAGCCAGATGCAGACCCAGAGTTCACACTGACGAACATACATAGGTAAGCTCACTTTTCTGACTTGAATGAGTCATTCTGAGCATAAACAAATATAATCATAATAAAATCTACTGGGATAAAATCCATCTTTACAGCCATACTGGTAGTGAAATGTATTGTGCTGTGTAGGTGCTGTATCACTTAGTTCACTTTCTCAACCTGCTTCCTTTGTGGTTTTCACAGGGAAATTGATGAGAGAGAGCTGCAAACAGCGGTGTCTACAAGCCTACTGGAACCTACAAAAGGATTATAAGGAAGGAACACAAGAACTTTAAGAGACTGCTCATATGTGTCAGAGAGATTCTGCTCTGACAACTGAGCTGAACTTTTATCTGTTAAGATTGTGGATGGCACAACAGAAAGTTAATGTTCCATGGCTTTTTTCTATGAAGAACCCAGAGAGAGTTATTTCGTTATTTATTTCATAAATAGTGTTATTTATTTCCTGATTTTTTTTTTCTGTGAAAAACTCAGAGAGGGTTATTTAGTTATTATTTATTTCATTCATAGTATTATTATTTGTTTCCTGACTTTTTTTCTGTAAAGAACCTCGAAAGGGGTATTTGGTTATGTGTGGCTTTCTGGAAAACTATTTTTTTTAAGCTCCCCTATGATCGTCACACTTTTCTGTGACAAACTGACCCCACATCACAGAAGGGAAAAGTTATGTGGCCCTCACAGGAAAAAGTTTGGGGACCCCTGCTTTACAGTCACAGGATAATTTTTTAAACTTAGTACAGTATTATGGCCAATTTACACTCACAGTATTAAGCTAATTTATGGCCATAAGTATTTATTATTTATTTACACTTGTTAAGAAAGTTATATTGTCGCTTGTTTGAATGTTGCTGTGCCGATGACCATTTTGTGTTTGGAAGCCTTTTACTGAGCAAGTGGCTTGTCTTGTAGCCACAAAGGGACATAAGTCTTCTTGTGCCGGTCCCAAGCCCGGATAAATACAGTGGGTTGTGTCAGGAAGGGGATCCGACGTAAAAGCTTGGCCAAAACAAACATGCGGCTCAAACCTCTAAAGATGGAGGACACTGATTTGCTGTGGCGACCCCTTATAGAGAAAAGCCGAAAGGAAAAGAAGAGAAGATCAATTAGATACCTATCTTTCTATCTAGCTAGCTTATCTATAATCTATTATAGATAGCTTTCTATCTATTTGAGTTACTTCCGGTTTGAGTGAACGCTGGGCATGTGGCTACGCTGCTCACCCACAGAAAAAAATTATCCTTTGACTATAAATTGACCTTGAGTTTTGAAAGGCACTTATAAATGAAATGTATTATTATTATTATTATTATTATTATTATTATTATTATTATTATTATTATTATTATTATTATTTATGTAATGCAGTTCTCAATCTCTTCATTTTGGCAAAGTGAAGGATGTACAAGTCGTGCTTTGATTGGTCGTCAAAGAAGTTAAATGGAGGTGTGTGAAACACATCTGGGGTCTTCTTGCTCATTGACTTGCAGTCATTCCTCGTTTTAAAAGGGGGGCAAACGAAGCAGGTCGGGACATGTCACCGCCTCTAACTGGAAAAAAAAGTCTCCAGTGCTCATCCGGGTTTTCATTCTTTCAAAGCAGTCATTTGGAATGCTTCAGTTTTAGTCTCACTTCCAATTCTTTGGTCCTTGAATCTTTTTAGCCAATACGCTATTATTATATCCTGCCACATCTCCATTTTTTTTGGAAGGTCTATGCTTTTTCTTCCTGACCCACCTACTTTGCTTTGGTGACCAGATGATCTTCAGCAGCCACTCATAATGCAGGAGGGAGGAGTTTCAGCAAAGAAAAAAAACATTCTACTTCTCTTCCCACCTCTTCTGTTTCTTTCCCTCTCATTATTTTTTTTTCCAAGCTGAACTTCATGATGACCAGAACAATTCTTCCACGTGTCCACTGTGAGCTTTGGAAGTGGAGGAGGGGAGCAAGCGAACATGTCTGCTTTTCCTGAACTTTCGGCTTCTCTTATTATATATATTTTTTGCAAATGATTGAAACACTCCTTGCAGACGAATCGAGCGACATAAACGGCTAAACCCAGCTGACTAACGGAGAACTATTAAAGAATCAAATGTGCTCTGTTGTAGCCCTTCAAGGAATGAATAACAATTTTTTTTTCATATAAATCAGCAGATATACCGAGTCTTGACACCGCCGCAACAAACATGGCCGATATTCTCACCTTGACAGAAGTCCAGATGTTTCACACCCAGATGAGCATGTGCCCTGTGTAACGACACCATGTTGCCATTTTTTTTTCTGCCATGCCAGCAAGCATCGCATGCGTTTCCTTTCACGACTCCCATCCACTGTAAGGCGTTAAAACACACACACACAGACATAAAGTTACTGTATTTTGGCTCAAAACGGTGGTCAAGCACAACTTTGGTTGTCATGAACCTCCTCAATTCACTTCAAAAAAGTACCCTAGCTCCCATGGTGTCCAAAGAGAGCATGTCTTTCGTTGAAATTAATACTCCTCACGTCACTTCAAAACAGTTATATATTTTTGATATATTTATGTTGTATTTTTTTTCATTCATTGAAGGTGTGCGTTATACTCCAGTAAGCCTTATATATGGAAAAAGTTTGAAAATACACCATTCAATGGGGGTGTGCCTTATACTCTGGTGGGTGTGCCTTATACAATACAATACAAATTAGGGTACTTAGCACCAGTATCACAACGCGGCGGCAAAGTACAGTTTTTGAGGAAAAATGAAATTCCTCAACAAACTTCAACATAATTCCTTTATCAAGATGGTGTGAATGCGTGTCATTTTTGCGAAATCACGACAGATGGTCACCGAAAAGTGGAAATAGGAAAAGCATAATGCTAACAGGCTAAGCTCACTATTGTCTCTCTCCATATGCTCAATTATAATAACAATTATATGATTATAATGATACCAGAGCAATTTTTCAATTACACAGTAGTACTTGAAATTAGCATTAAAATTGCACAATAGTAGAATACTATTGCACAATTTTAAATTAAATAGTACAATGCACAATAGTACAATACTGCGTGGCCCGGTAGTCGAGTGGTTGACATGACAGCTTCACAGTGCAGAGGTCGTGAGTTCAAGACCCGGTCCGGCGTCCCCGTGTGGAGTTTGCATGTTCTCCTCGGGTCCGCGCAGGTTTTCTCTGGGTTCTGCGGTTTCCTCCCACATACCAAAAACATGCATGGCAGGCTGATTGAACACTCAAAAATTGTCCCTCGGCTGGCAACCGGTTCAGGGTGTCCCCGAATGAGGATTAAGCGGTCTGGAAATTGGATGGATGGATAGTATCAAACAATACTGGTCAGCATATAATATTGATCTAATTTTAACTATGGATATAGTCTTGACTTTGGTGAATTCATCAAGTTTGAATGGTGTACTAGAAATGAGAGAGCATTTTTTGCTCGGTAACGACTTGTAGGTGACGTGGCTGTGTCTCTCTGCGACTCTCCCTCGCTCGATATTTTTTTCTTGGCCCCAAAAGCGTTTTCTAAAAGTAAAAGAGAAAAAAACTGGATGGCGAGGCCAAGAGCAAACAAAGCGACTGGAGCCACGGCGTTCATTCGCTTCTGCCCGCCTACTACGTGGAGTTCCAACATTGTTTCGGGAGGGACATGGCCTGCTTCATTTTCCCCCTCCGCCATTTGCATTTGCAGATCTGTAAAATCTTCTTCGCTTTTCTTTATTTAATCTGATTTATGAAACTTTTTGTGATTTTGAATTTTGGTTGCTACGAAGGTGATAACTTGCTTTGCTGCAACCCCCTGTCACTTTATTTTTTTGCCAGATGTGTTTCTGTGGTGGACCCCCACCACCAGTCCAAGCCCCCATCATTCACTCTCCACAGACATCTAAAAAGGTCGAACACTCTCCCCTCCCCCTCCCTAGCCACTACTTTCCCCTAGTCTGGAGAGCTTGTCACCAACAGAGGGAGGACTTAGCAGAAGGTAGGGAATGAAGCTCATGTGGAATCTGTTTTTAGTACAATCCACGTCCTGCACCCCTGGCGGTCACAAAAAAAAAAGGAAAGGAGAGAAAAGGGCGGGCGGAAGGAGGGATGAGTAAGGTGCCATCTTGGGCGGGCGGTTGCATAAGGTGACGCCCCAAGGGTGGAAACACTTCCAAAACGTGTTGATGGACAGCAAAGAAGGCGGGACCAGATCCCCCCACCTCTCTAACTTTCACTGCTGAAAAAAGAAAAAAGGGGCTTTCAAAGTCCCACCCTTCCTCAAATCCAACCTGTCGCGATCTTCTCATCCTGTTTTTGATTGGCTGGATGCAATTAGCGAATTTACTGTAGGTCACGGCCTTGATGATAATGCGTTTTGAATGATGACTTATCACTGCATAAGGGTGAATATGTGGGATTATTTTTACATGAGACCAATAGGCAGAGAAGTAATTTATTTTTAGAGGATAAACTCATCCATGTGCTCAATGTTAAAAGGCGCAAAAAGCAGTCACAAAGCAATAGTGGCTCATTACTGGCACGTGTCCTTTGATTGCCTCATTTCAGCTGCAATAAAGTGCTCGACTCCCAACGAGAGGTGAAGCCCTCAATTACCTGCCATCTGCTCGGCGGGCAAGTTGAGATTTCCATGGCGGGTCAAAGCTGGAAGTCCCTTTAAATCCAGCATACAAGGAGACGAGCACTCTGGTAGTGGCAGGTGGTTTATTCTGGAATGTCAAAAGTTGTGTCAAACGAATTGGCAGTTGGGACTCTGTGAAATAGCTTGTAATCATGTATTCTTCACATTTAGATTTAAATTGAAAAATTGAGATTTGTAAATCTGTTTTTCTTGCAAGGGGGTGCTGATAAAGCGCTGGTCAGACCTCTGGCAATGTTTTTTCCCTTCCACGAGGGGGCGGCGTTTGCCTTTTGTCCATGTTAGCGCTTTGTTACAGCTTCAGTTGTTGTTAAAGCGGCATATAAATCAATATGTATGCATTGTATGGTATTTTGTATAGCCGCCGCCATTTCAAGGTCAGATAAATCCAGAACCATATACAGTAACATAGGAATTAATACTTTTTTCTGATGAAAGGAGAAAGTCTAAAGTTTCTTGCGTTGAATTGCATGTTTATGCAGTCCTAAAACTCAATATTCTCTGAGTCCTGCAATTCAAGGGAAAATGACAAAAACCCTGGCACTGGAATGGACACATTTTTGCACATCTTCTGGCAGCAAATTGGATTGGATTGGATTGGATTTGCCTTTATTAGTCTCGCAGTGGAGAAATTTACATTTCACAGCAGCAAAGTTATGAAAGAAATGAAAGTAGAAAAGCAAAACACAGGAGCTGCTGAAAAGGCAGCCACTCTCGCGGCACCGTCTTAAAGTCAAAAGAACAAAAAAAAAACCTAAATAACAAATAACATGACAACACAAAGACATTGATAGACATTCATTCTTAAGCACTTTCTGTACCCTCTTTGTTACATAAAGCAGTTCGAGATGAAAGAGGAGAGGATCAAAGCGTCTCTTCACCAGTGGATCAGGGACATCATGGTGGAATGTGCACGTCGACTACAAGCTAAATGTTGAAAGCAAACACGCAGCTGTAGCATCCATTGACGAAAAGAGATTGTCTCACATCTCCTGTCCCACATAAATCAGCTTCAATTCCATTCCGCGACAGTTCCATATACGCATCGGCGCTCTGCGCTGACGCTCCTTCCTTCTTATTGCGGGCTCCTCAAGCCACATATCCATCCAGCCGCAGACTGTCCAACAGCACCGACCTTCCACTGAACAAAGCGGGGCTGTGAAGATGCTGCCCATTACAGACGCAAAAAAGCACAATGGCCCCTGTGGTGTCCAGCGATGACAGTCGAATGGCAGCGACATTCCTCCCATTCAAAAATGAGTTAAAATGTCTTGATATGCAAACTGGATGATTCCCAAGTACAGTCATCCTAAAGTAGCAAAAAGGATGAGTGAGAGGTACTCTCGTTGAATCGTATGAGAATTTTTACAAAACTAAGATGAAAATGAGTCAATGCCACATGATGTTTAAGGCCAAATGAGTTGCAAATGTCAAGCTTACAGTGCCCAGACGCTTAAAAAGGCAAAATTGGACTTTCTTGAACTAAACAGGAAGATCCTCCTAAATGGGACAGCCTGATTTATCTGATAGTCTGTTTGATGCTTGTGCGTTGATGACACAATCTGTTATTTCTCACAAGACTACTTCATTTATACCATAAGGGGAGTTGAAGACAATCTGTCACTGCCTTAGATATGGTACAAAGTCCCAATATTTGACATCTATAGATCTGCAAATGTCCCCATTGTCGGACTAGTAAAGAACAACCGCCATCACTTTTTTGTTTCTTAACTCACATCAGAAAAACGTTTTATAGCATCTAAAATACCAAAAACACGCAGTCTGATATTTTTATTCAAATGCAAAACACCAATAAAAATGACTAAAAGTGTCCAAAATGTGCCAAAAATTGAGCTGCGAATTGGGCATTTTCAGAAAGTCCCGCCCCCAGTTTGTGATGTCAGGCCAAGACGTCTTGCATTGCTTGAGAATCAAAACAATGGCTTCAGATTCGGAGAATATGCTTTCTTGTTACACCTCCAGTTATGAATATGATTCAAATAGTTCTGAAGAGGAAAGCATACATGTTTGCAATCGATGAAATAATTTATTGCATGTCATTTTGAGGCAACATTAGGGAGAAACGATCACCAGAAAAGAGGCATAAAATGGCGACCTCCTGTGGCCACCTCCGTTTCCACAGGCTGATAAATTCCTTATATGGAGCTTGGACACCCTTAATAGCAAAATACATTGACGTGATGGAAGGACTGCTACAATGTGTCTTTTTTCGGTCAGGGGGCGTTCCTTCAGTGATGTCACGTACGGACTCGTCACCAACTCAAAAACAAGACTTCCTGAATATTCAGCGTGTGTCTTAAAACATAAAATACAGATATATGCGGTGGAATCTTTTTAAAATACACTCAGTAGAAGTCATTTGAAGCCATTTTACAAATTATGGACACAACTTGTCCGGAGACGTCGGTTGTCCTTTAAAGGCTTTCTGATTCCGATCTGGTGTGACGGGAATGATTACGATACATGTGAAATAAAATAAACTAGAGTGCAAATAGTATTTCAGAGCATTTCCTTGTCATATTCTAGACATAAGGCAGTCGTGCTCATGTGAACCCAGAGTCCTTTCTTCTACCAGACGCGATCTGTTGCCACGTTGTCTTTCTCACTCTCTCTCTCTGACTCGTCCTCGATCCCTCAGTATCCTTTTCTCACTGCTGCATTTTGGCCTTCTGTTTATGCTCTCTGTTTTACCACTAAATGGGTTTCTTCTTTTTTTGCAGCTGTTCATATCCCTTTCCCACTCATTTTTGTCTGTAATTGACCCCCCGGTACATTGTAGAGTTCATCGATGGGATTAATTCACATATACAACTTTAATTTTATGTGATATCATCATCCAAATTTAATAATGTCATTTATTATCATTTCTTCTTGCCTAAAATAAAATACAATACAATACATATTGATTTAAATTGCACTTTAACAACAGCTAAACTGTAACAAAACTATCATTGACATGAAATAAAGCAATCGCAAAGAATGCCACCCACGACTGGACTGCACTGCTACGACAGACAACTGTCACAAAAATAGATTCCTTGGCTTTTTTTGTTGAAATGTAGTCAAGTTCTAACAACAGCTGAGACTGCAGTCATCTGGTGCTTCTCTGACTTGTTCATCCCAAATAATAAAACGTTTTTTAATCACAACCTAAACACCCTTTGCCATTTCTGAATTCCATACAGTCCCCCCTCCCCCCCCCCAAAAAAACACGCTTTCCACAAACTATTTGAGGAACCGCCTCAAACATCTGCAGAAGAAAAAGGAGAGGACTGGGGGAGAGTGGGGCTCTCCTTGTCTGTGTAAAATGTTAAAACTGGTGCTGAAATGTAACTATTAACTTGGACGAAAACATTACAGCAGTGGTTCTTAACCTGGGTTCGACCGAACCCTAAGGATTCGGTGAGGGGTTCGCTGGATGCTCCGACACAGAGGTCCACCCCTCAGTCTAGACTGCAGTTAGTAGGCACAGTCATTGGGAGAAGGGTTTGGTGAATGAGCATATGAAACTGGTGGGGTTCGGTGCCTCCAACAAGATTAAGAACAAATACACGACAGAGAAGCAAAGACTTATCCCACTTGATGTTACAACGGTAGTGGTGTCGTCTGTACTTTGCTAAAAGTTTGCGGGATCCTCCTCCGTTCTTTTGCGTGATAAACCTAGAATGAGGCGTTTTTGATTTATTTGTTATTTTTTAGGGGAGGGGGGGTGTCACTCAGCGGGACCATCAGTAATTTAGCCATTCCTTTGCTTTATAAACGAGACAGCAGCACTCTCTTGTGGTTAAAATGTTGAACTACAGAAAAAAAGATGCTCATTCTCTTCGAGCACGAAAACCTTTTTTTTCTACAAGAGGTCGATTAAAATGATGTTTTGGAGTCACCAGTAAAGAAATGAATGTGCACAGCGACCTAGCAGAACCAGCTGAGTAGAAGCTAGACACAGCCGCAAAGCGCTAAACAGTGTGTCCAAACACTTGATTATGAGAACATGACACAAGCGGCGCCCAAAGCGATTAGTGTCCAATTTGGTGTTCTCTTCACAGCATGGGGCTACTAAACACAAATATTATTGTTTTGACGCACAGGAGTGGGAAGTAACAAAGCACAAATAGTTCATTTTAAATTTTATTTTGCGGGTATCTGCACTTTACATGTATTTTTCTGATGACTTTTTACATTGATGGTGATTCAGCATTCAGCATTTCTATGGATTTGATTAGATTTGGATTAGCCTTTATTCGTGTAGCGGTGGAGAAATTTAAATTTCACAGCAGTAAAGTTATGAAAGGAAGAGGAAAGGAAAGGGAGAAGTAGAAAAACAAAATAAAGGAGATGCTGGAAGGCAGCCACTGTTGAAGCCTAAATAACAAAATAACAAATAATATGGCAACACATAGACACAGACATTCATTCAATCCTAAACACTTTCTGTACTCTCTTTGTTGCATGAAGCAGTTCGAGATGAATGAGTAGAGGATCGAAGCATCCTTTTCACCAGTGGATCAAGGACATCATGATGGAATGTGCATGTGTACTACAAGCAAATTGTTTAAAACAAACACAAAGCATCCATTGACAAAAAGAGATCGTCTCACATCTCCTGTCCTATGTAAATCCGCTTCAATTCCAAGCTGTGACAGCCAGTATGGTTTCATGCAATCGATCACAATTTAGCACAGGAGTTCCGAAATCACTCATTGTGCTCCATGAATTTAAAGATTCATGAAACCCCATCGTCCTCTGAAGACCCACTTAAAACGAACGCACACCACGCGCACACAAAAGGGTTTGTTTGCACCACATCAAGTGATGACTCATTGTCGCAGAGTGGCGATGGCGGGGGAAACGGGACTTCATTTGCATGCCGTCAGCTTTGGGTAGCGACAAGTCACTCAAGTGCCAGTCGGCGACTAATTAGGATGCTTATGCAGAAATAAAGTCATTAGTCTCCACTAACACTGATTTGCTGTGGCGACCCCTTGAAGGGAAAAGCCGAAAGGAAAAGAAGAAATTGCCTCTGTGTGCAGATGTTATAAGGCTAAAAAAACAAGAAAGCTGTCATTTAAAAATAATGATAATAATAAAGGAATAATTATAATGTGGGTAAAGAACACTGTCATCATTTTCAACAATGGGTGGCCATCAATGGAAAAGTTAGAGCTGCAATGAAAAGGACAATGTTAAAATTGCATATTGCAATGAATTTGGATATACACTGTTTTTTGTTTTTTTTTTAGTGTTCATATGTATGTCGCGTCAGGGTCGGATGATTCTGTTTTTTTCCTTTGCTGGGAGAATTTGTGCCCATGACAATTGCGTGAGCTCTCAGGGCTGTTTTTGAAACGTCTCTGTGGTAAAATTTTTCAATTTTGAAAGTTGTTCAAATGTCAAGAGGAGGGCAACGGCAAGATCCCTAATCAAAAGCGTCATTTGGCTCCAGGCTCTTTTATGACTCATGGCAAATCTGCTGTCTTTACGCTCAGAATCTTTGACTATGCAAGTGCACGCGTGCAGCAAGGAGTGATGACTGGAAAAAGTGGAGGGGAAAGGAGGACGGCGATGTGCATGTTTAGGATTTATTTGCCTCTATGTTTATTTGCTATCTATTAGCTATCTAGCTGGCTAGCTAGCTAGCTATTAGCTATCTAGCTATTTAGCTATCTATCTAACTTGTCCTTTGACTGTGAAGTGACCTTGAGTTTTGAAGGGCGCTTGTAAATAAAATATATTTTTATTACTATCATTAGTTATCTCTTAGCTAGCTAGCGAGCTTTCTATCGATTTGAGTTACTTCCGGGTTGAGTGAACACTGGCACATGTGGCTGCCGCTGCTCACCCACTGCAAAACTTACTGATCCCATTTGCAGCAGATATTCCGCCTTCCTGTAAATCACCCAAGTCGTACGATTTCATTCTCCTTACGCATCTCATAAATCCCCATTTATGAATGAACTAGAGGCCGCGGAGAACCGCACAACGCCCAATTCAATATACAAAAACTCGTTTCATGACAATTTAGAAGTCAAGAGAATTTTGCAGCCTGACTACTCAGTGGAGTACTTTTAACTGTGCTTCAAAGCAGCGTTAAGAGCGTGAATCAAAAATCCCCTCTCCCGAGACCGTCTTGTAATAAGCGCAATCACATCTTTTTGATCTTTCCTGGCGGCGAGTTTTCTTTACACCCTTTACTCCTGACTCATTGGTTAGTCCATCCTCTGGAGAAATTAGGCGGCTAAATCTGCAGTCGTATGCAACGAGAGGTGAACGCTTCTCATTTTCAGCTAATTACGGCCCTGTCTTGCCAGATGGCAGCCATATTTTACGGGTTTGGGCGATCCTCATGCATAATTGATCAGTTGAAGATTGTTATTAACAGTGACGTGACCTCGATCATGGCCATTTTTGAAGGCCATCTTTTTCTTGACCTGGATTATTAGTCCACCTTGTTCTTCATCCCTCTTTGCCCCATATTGAAGATACAATCATTTGAGGGAACAGTGTGCAATCCACCGCCCTTGCACAAAGTGATAAATAGAGAAAAGTAACAAAAGTGAGTCTTTAACCCTTGAATTAGCAGCACATGAAACAGCCACATTGCATGCAGTGGTGGGCCGTCAGAGCCAGCAAGGACTTCTCTGCTGGCCTAACATAATCAGACATCATTATCATAATTATAATAAAAGTCAATTTCATTAAAAAAAGTATTTTTTCTAAATATATATATATATATATATATATATATATATATATATATATATATATATATATATATATAATTATTCTACATACTGTTTTCTTGATGTTATATTATATCCATTTGGTTATGCTCCTTTCAGTGTTGTAGTTTTAGGTCAGAGTTTTTAATCCAATCAGAATTCAGCTAGCTTGTGTCGCCAGGCTGTATGAAATCTGACCGACGCCTTCAGAATCAACAGTGAGAGCGTCTGTGCGCTGTACATGAACGGGCACATGTAGTTGATATATAGTTGCGATAGCCAATCAGATCACGAGTTGGCACAGTAAGGCCAGCTCGAGGGCCTCGCGTTGAACATGACATGTACGCGTCCTGTGATTGGATACTCACTTTACCTCAGCCCTCAGCGGAGGCAGCGCTATGCAAATCAACCAAGCTACAACAGATCAGACCCGGAAACTTTAGCAGAAAAACCAAGTATATCTACTCTTCTTTTTTAACCCACAATGGCTGAAGGAGAGGACAACTCGCTGTCGCGTGTAGGCCTATTCTCAAGAACAAATGAAAAAGATTTGTTTACTTTTATTTTCAACAAATAGTTCGTTTTGTGAACGTCTTGTTTTTCTTATATTAAACTGACATTTTGTAATTTAGCATAAAATCTTGTTAAAGATTGCATATTCTTGGTGGACTTAATAAAACTTTGTGGACAAATGATTTTAAATTTCCTGTTATTTTTAAGTGTTTGCAGTATCACGTATAGTGACAAGTTCTAATTGCTGATGCAGATTTATTGACATGTAATTGCTCCGGAAAATAGCCTGTGTTGTAGACGATTAAGGTGATGCCACGCCCAGTACTGCGTGCGTGTGCTTTTGTAAATGATATCTCCAGCCGTTGTGTCATAAATTATGGTATTACGAGGGATATTTGTTCAAGTCGGACTAAGTTGGACTTCACTGAAGGCCTAGGTGTGAAATGCACGGACCGCCACTGATTGCATGTATGCTAACACAAGTTGACACTAAGAAGATTACAATAATGAAAAATAAATACAGTAAAGTCTCGTTATATCGATATCGGATATATCGATAGTCCCGGTTATATCGATACTATTTCTATGCACGCACGGAGAAAATTACATGCAAACAGGGTCGGATATATCGATAGTCCCGGTTATATCGATATTTTTTCGGACTCCCTTGAATATCGATATAACGAGACTTTACTGTAAAATAAATAACATCCCAAAAAATTATGAAGTGTAACCTGCAATTAGATCTGCCTGCTCTGATCAGAGGGGCATTGATCATCAGTTGTGGGTGTACTGTTCTTCTCACTCAAAGTCAGTTTGGATAAAGGACCCTAGAAAGGACACACAATACAGAAAATGGGTGGATTAATGGACAAAAGCAATGTCTACAGCAAAAACCTGACACAGGTCACACGGGACTCCGTCACCTTCTCCGGTCCTGTTCTGCTTCTGACTCGCTAGAATTTCATTTAAAGGACAACCGACGTTTGTAAAATGGCTTCAAAAGATTTCTGCTGAGCGTATTTTAAAAAGATTCCATCTCATATAGCTATATTTTACGTTTTAAGACTCGCGCTGAATATTCAGGAAGTCTTGTTTTTGAGTTGGTGACGAGTCCGTACGTGACGTCACTAAAGGACCTTGACCGTAAAAAACACGCATTGTAGCGGTCCTTCCATCACGTCAATGTATTTTGCTGTACATGTTTGGTCTGGGGACCTCGTGTTGCACCCAAAAGCCGCCAGAAGGCCAGAAGAGGGCGTCCAAGCGCCATATAAGGAATTTATCAGCCTGTGGAAACGGAGGCGGCCACAGGAGGTCGCCATTTTGTGCCTCTTTTTTTGGGTGAAAGATTTTCCCCCAATGTTGCCTCAAAATGGCACAAATAAATTCTATAATCGATTGCAAACATGTATGCTTTCCTCTTCAGAACTATATTGAATCATATTCATAACTGGATGTGTAACAAAAAAGCATATTCTCCGCCATTGTTTTGATTCACTAGCAATACAAGACGTCTTGGCGTGACGTCCCGAACTGGCGGCGGGACTCTCTGAAAATGGCCAATTCGCAGCTCATTTTTGTGCAGATTTTGGACACTTTAAGTCATTTTTATTGGTGGTTTGCATTTGACTAAAAATATCATGCTGCGTGTTTTGGGTATTTTAGATGCTATAAAAATTTTTTTTTCTGGTGTCAGTTAAAAAACAAAAAAGTGACGTCGGTTGTCCTTCATGGTCCGGTTGCACTCGACATGTCAAAACTCTTACGCCCCGTTATACACTCAATGTTTTTCATTCTATGTTTTATAAGCTCTGCACCTCAAAAAGAGTTTGCAACACATCACGGAGGACATGGCTTATGAAGGTTATTGTTTTGTATTCTGATTATTATACAGAATACTGTAATGTATGGTTGACAGTACAGTGAGACTTCAACTTACAAACACCTCAACTTACAAACTTTTTTTCTTACAAACGTCAAATTTATGAAAATTAAACCTTATAATAAGCACTATTTTCATAATACACACCCACCACGGCTGGCGGAGTGATCTTCGGCGGAAGCACACGACCGAACTGCACCAGAGGTTAAGTTACCAACAGTCCTTATGGAAGGTGACTCTCCTTCCATAAGCCATCAACGACCATCAAAAAGGTGAATAAAACTTTATTTTACAGCACAGTTTATTTCTTTAATTACGGTCGTCATGTAATGCGCCTCTCTTTCCAAACAGCAATTCCCTTTGACCTTCGACCTCCAACGCCATTCCATCAAGCCATAAATGACCATCACAAATGTAAATAAAGTGACTTTATGATACAATGCAGTGTATTTCTTTCGTTACAATACAATAGCACATTTATTATACATAGAATAAGGTATGTTGTGTGTAGTTTTAAGGCTTATTTAGTTGATAAGTATATTTTATGGAAACCCGGGAACGGATTACTCCCATTTTAATGGTTTCCTATGGGAATTCTTATTTTGAGATACACACTTTTCGCCTTACACACTCTGTCTGGGAACCAATTAAGTTCGTAAGTTGAGGTCTCACTGTACTGTAATTAATGGTAAATCATGTTCTATAAATCAACTTGTGATAATCTTTTATTCCAAAATGCAACATCAGATCCAAATGGGTTTGTTCTCAGTAGTCTGGTTGAGGGTTAACAAAAATCATTTTTTAAATAATCATTTAACATAAGGAGATCTGAATGTAAGTACTGCGGGGTGCCCACATGTGTTGACAACCAGTTGTGTTGTGGTTACAGGATACAGGATGTAGTGTATTTTATCTCTATTTGAGAACGCTTTTTTTGGCACCGTTCTGAGAGTTTTTATGCTTCCTTTGTGAACCCGGCAGCCAATAAACAACTTATTTTATGTTTATTTCTTTTGACCCAACACACTGACGTGCAGGGATTCGTTAGGTCGCTTTTATTTTGAAGGTGGCCAACGTCGTGGCGGCGGACTACCGTAATGCAGAGTTTTGACAGTGGCGGCGCACTTAAATTTACCGAGTGGCGATTGCCTTCATTTTGTGGAGTTGTCGCTAAACATTTGTAAGGACTACAGGATTAGAGTTGTGGTTATCAAAGTGTAACAAGTGGTAATATTGAGGCGACAAAAATGCCAAAAATAGTCAAATAGTCGCACTTTGAGGTGGACAACAACATAAATTTAGATTTGCGAGGCTGCATTAAACATGTTCTCGTTGCTTTCTCAATTATTGAATTTGAACACAGAATGAATTAAACTAGTAAGTCCATGTTAAAAGCATTCTCCAAAAATTTGAAACATTTGAAATTTCACCTTTGGAGTAATGTAACAATTTTTTAGGATGCTCTGTGTTTTTTTCTTGTTTGCTGCCTTCTAGTGGCTTGGAGGAACAAGCACAAGAACCAATTTACGATTTTGTCAGTTTGTCACTCATTTGCTATTTGTCATCAAATGGTGAGTATAGTTTTTGGTTGTTTTGAATGTTGCTGTGCCGATTACCATTTTGTGTTTGGGAGCCTTTTACTGAGCGAGTTGCTTGTTCTGTAGCCACAAAGGGACATATGTCTTCTTGTGCGGGTCCCAAACCCGGATAAATACAGAGGGTTGTGTCAGGAAGGGTATCCGACGTAAAAGCTTGGCCGAATTAAACATGTGGATCAAACCTCTCAAGATGGAGGACACTGATTTGCTGTTGCGACCCCTTGAATGGAAAAGCCGAAAGGAAAAGAAGAAATTGCCTGAAGGCGGTTATGTTTTTGGTCCTTCTCCTATTCCGTTAGATGATGATGACGTGGCGGCTGCTGACTTGCAAAGAAAGGAAGCAACACGCCGACTGACAACACTTCATAATATTCGTCAGTGGTGTGATTTTCATAACTGCGAGACATTAGTCACACCAGAACTGATCGACAGCATTAACGTCCGTGTTTCAGAATGAGGCGCGCCGGCTTGGGTAAGAGAAAAGACGACGTTTTGGCTGCATTCCGCACGAGTGAACCGAAAACAAGTGCAGACTGCCATACAAGCCGATTTCTATGTCGGCTAGCGAGCATGTGTTTTTCTAATTCGGTGAAAATAGCTTTCTAATGTCCCCCATTTGTATAATTTAATCAGTTTCCAAGTGTGTTTGAATATCAATCAAATAAACACGTACGCGTTATTTAATGTCATTAAGGTGATGGTGCATCCGGAAACTATGTTGCAAGTGGATATAGTGTGTACGAAGAGGAAAATGAACATCTACAGGAGGGGCTACGGGCCAAAGTCAGCGCTTTGAAAAGTGTAAGACGGTTAAAATTCGCCGTTTTTCAATCGGTCCTTACTGTGTCTTCTAAGTATTGACTTGAGTCGCTGACTTAATTTCGTGTTTGTTTCTAGCTGTCTATCGACATTGGAACGGAAGTGAAGTATCAGAATAAAATGCTGGACGACATGGTGAGTCGATTTTTCACAATAAAAGCTAGTCTGATTAGTTAATTGGTTGAAAACTATATTCTGTAATTAGGAAAGCAATGTGTTGGGAGTATAATCTCCGGAATCCCCACCCATTAAATCTGATACTAAATCTTTTTTGAGCTGCTTGACTTAAAAACAGACTTTGTGAGCGACATTTTTTTATTGACGTTATCGAATGATTGCTGGATTTCATGGTGAAAAACTGTCATGTCAACAGCAAAAGCTACACAGAGCTTTTGTGATCAAGTCACATATTAGCGTTATCAAGGGCGCAACTAATGTGAAGAAGTGCAGAGTCAATTGCTATGTGAAGAGTAAGCAGTTTAGTCAACATTTGTGATATGCACTAAATAGTTGGCCTGTGAAATATATTTCAAGGAAACCTTTGGATTTGATAAAAGCTTCTAGATGTTTATTTGTTCAAGTATGCTTAAAGGACAACCGACATCACTTTTTTTGTTTCTTAACTTGCGTCAGAAAAAACATTTTATAGCATCTAAATTACCCAAAACACACAGTATGATATTTTTAGTCAAATGCAAAACACCAATGAAAATGATTTAAAGTGTCCAAAATCTGCAAAAAAAAATGAACCCGGAAGTGGCCAGTTTCAGAAGGTCCCGCCCCCTTGTTCGTGATGTCACCCCAAGATGTCTTGCCTTGCTGGAGAATCAAAACAATATGCTTTCTTGTTACTCATCCAGTTATGAATATGATTCAAATAGTTCTGAAGAAGAAAGCATACATGTTTGCAATCGATTAAAGAATGTATTCCATGTCATTTTGAGGCATCTGGGGTGGGAAATGTCGCACCAAAAAAAGGCAGAAAATGGTGACAAAGCCGTGTAAGGAATTCATCAGTTTCCACAGGCTGATTAATTCCTTACATGGAGCTTTGTCGCCCTCTTCTGCCTATTTTGGATCCTACACGAAGTTTTCAGACCAAATTACAGCAAAATGCATTGACGTGATGGAAGAACTGCTACAATGTGTCCTTTTTTCGGTCAGGAGCGTTCCTTCAGTGACGTAGGGTGAGGACTCATCACCAACTGAAAAACAAGACTTCCGGAATATTCAGTGCAAGTCTTAAAACATAAAATATAGCTATATGTGATGGAATCTTTGTAAAATACGCTCAGCAGAAGTCATTTGAAGACATTTTACAAATTATGGACACAATTTGTCCGGAGACGTCGCTTGTCCTTTAAGCCTGTTTTGTGGAGAAGCAGAACAAAAAAGTGGTACTTTCTTTTTACCGTGAGGTATTACCAATTGCTGAAAAGTATATGGTCTCCTTTTAAACAATGGAATAAGGAAGCTTTGTTTGTAAATAGTTACTTTCACTCACTGTCATCATTGTATGAAGTCAATAGTTTAAATTGAGGATGTCTTTTCTTCCCCAATTTCCCTACTAGGACACAGATTTTGACTCTACGGGCGGCCTGCTGGGAGCCACCATTGGCAGAGTCAAACAGCTGTCCAGAGGCAGTCAGACCAAACTGCTGTGCTACATGCTGCTCTTCTGCCTTTTTGTCTTCTTTGTACTCTATTGGTTCATTAAACTGAGGTGACAGCAGCTCAATCTGGACGGACTTTGAACACACACACACAGCATTGCTCAAGTTCATTAAAGGGAAAAAAAGGAGGCCAGATGATTCACGAAGCCAAACGGTTGTATTTCACACCATTTATATACGCTGCTGGTTTTGAGATTAGAGGTGCGTGTGTAGGTACGGATGTGATGAGATTCAGCATTATGACAGAGGAGAGCTTGAGCAATGCCACGGTTGACACATGGAGAAACGAGTGCTCCGTCATATACTCTTATCTATTTATTGTGCTGAACACAGAGCAACTAACTTATACAATGCACTCAGCGAGACGTTTAGATGATCTGCTCACAGCAATTAATGCGTATGAATGGGTGTACAATATCTGGAAAAAATGTTAGATGTACAATGTAAATATTTTATGATCTTTTTAACCAATAAACATTTATCAGGTATGTCCTCCAATTAGACTTTGCTCACTTTTTTTAATGCACAGATAGAACAGATGTCACCGCTTTAAAAAAAAATAGCCTGGTGTAAAATACATATTGACATAATGCAAATTTTATAAAACATTCACTAAATTATTCATGTTTCACCTTCAAATCCAAGCATTTTCTTCTCACCTCATCCAGTCAAAGCCACCCGACTATATATGATTCACAAATAACAGCACTTGGGTGATCAACTTTGTCACTCATCAAAATTAGTCGTTACTAGGCGAAGAAGAAATCCGTATCGACATTACTTCTTGGGTAGAATGTCCATGTATTTGCAGATGATTCCGAGCATGACCTCATCTGCCCCGCCACCGATAGACAATAACCTGGAATCTCTGCAAAGTTAGTAAAAAGAATGTTAGGTTTTATTATTTTTTTTGACCACGTTCCATGTCCGCATCAAACTACAACTGCGCCACATGTCACAAGATGTCAGTATGGTGTCATAAAAGAACCTCTACAGTTATTTTAACTTAAAGACAGGTTGCCTTAATCTCAACTTTAAATGCCAGGCTCAGTACAACTAAAATGTGACAGTAACATATTAGGCCTATATAATAATATATAATAACTAATATTTCTTGATATAATTAAAGTCACATACCTGTAGAATCTGCTGACCAGCACATCGCTGGTGAAACCCATTCCTCCCCAGTACTGGAGACAGCCGTCACTCACTTCCCTGGCAAGGCGCCCCGCCTTTAATTTAGCCATGGAGGCCATCTTGGTGACATCATTACCTTTGATATACAAGGCTGGACCCGTGCCACGCAGTTGAGAGATTCTATCGTTTCCTTCCATATTTGAGAGTCCGATTTGAGGGGATTTAGGGTTTACCTGTAGCCTGGTAAAGAAGGGCACGCAGCAGCTCCACCTCCGTCTGAAGCTCAGCCAGCCTAAAATGGACCGCCTGGTGGTGGAGAACCGGCTGACTGAAAATCTTCCTCTGTCGAGTGTAGTGGATGGTCTCCCGAATGACGACGTCCATTGAAGTTAGGACTACAGGTGTCGGAAGTAGAGACATGAGTGGAAAGATTTGATATATGCGAGAGATGTATTGCTTTATACTTGTTAAGAGTTAAGACATTACAAATTACATCATTCACTGCCATTCATGAATGTATTTGGGAATTGAAAATATGACGTAGAGCGCCATTCCCGAATTTGTTCGGGTTTTGTTTTTTCATGCTCGGGTGCCGATAAAGCGCTGGCCTTGGCCTCTGGCAATGTTTTATTCTTTTCCACAAGGGGGCAGCATTTCCCTTTTCATTTTAGCGCTTTGTTCCAGCTTCAGCTGTTGTTCAAGCGCTACACGTATAAACCAATATGTATGTCTCTCATCTCATCTCATTTTCCGTACCGCTTATTCCTCATTAGGGTCAATATGTATGTATTGCAACGTATTTGGGACAGCTGCCCTCATTTCAAACTCATAACTCCAGACCCATATAATTTAGGAATTAACTATTTTTTTCTGATGAAAGAAGAGCGTCTAAGGTTTCTTATGCAGCATTGAATGCTTATGTAGTCCTTAAACTCAACATTCTGTGGGTCCTGGAATTCAAGTGACATTGACAAAAACCCTGGCACTGGAGTGGACACATTTTTGCACATGTCTGGCAGTGAATGAGTTAACAACGGCAAAAATTCGCCATTGGGAAAAAAAGCTCAGTGGTAGCTAAATTAAAAAATTCCACCATGTAGAGCGTTTCGCTATTGCCAACTTGTTCAGAAAACATTATCTGACGCTTGTCACACAACACAAACAACCCCCTCACACCAGATTAATGGTTCGACCTAAAATGAACTCAACCTCCTCGTTGCTTCACTTGGCAAGCGCAAAAGGGAATGGACAAAAATGTAACGCTGACAGGACCGGACGTGGGAAAACGGAGGATGTGAAGGACAAATGAGGAAAAACTCTCTACTATTGGCTACAGCCCAGAGCCTCTCTTCTTGGAATTGGAGCATCTGATAGGTGAAGCCCATTCCTTCCTGGCCAATGACGTTCTTGCAAGGAACTCGCACGTCCTCGAAAAAGACTTCGGCCGTGTCCGACGACCACATGCCCATCTTGTCAATTTTCCGAGCGACGTGCACTCCTAAAACGGGGGAGGCGAGGATGAGATGAAAACCAGACCCGATGACAACTGGTTTGTGATAGCGTCAACCCCACCTGGCAGGTTCATGGGCAAACAAATAAGGGATTTGTTCCTGTGTGTGGGTCCATCATTGGTGTTGGCGAGGAGACACATCCAGTCCGCCTGCGTCCCATTAGTGGTCCACATCTTGCCGCCATTGATCACATAGTCATCTCCTTTTCTAACGGCCTTCGTCTTAATGTCTGGATAGATGCAAGGTCGGGCGTAAAAACAAAAGGTGGTAAAAGACTGTTCTTTTTTTCTTACTTTTTGAGATGGAAAGACAAGTACTTACTGGATACGTCAGAACCTGCTCCCACTTCACTAACTCCGAGACAGCTGACTTTGTCGCCCAGAATGCTCGGTAGCAGAAACTCTTTCTTGAGCTCAGCAGAACCAAACCTGCTCAAGCACACACAATTGTCAAGTTTGGCTTAGAAAGAGAATACAATTTAAAGGACAACCGACGTCTCTTGTGTCCATAATTTGTAAAATGGCTTCAAATGATTTCTGAGCGTATTTTAAAAAGATTCCACCACATATAGCTATATTTTACGTTTTAAGACTCGCGCTGAATATTCAGGAAGTCTTGTTTTTGAGTTGGTGACGAGTCTGTACGTGACATCACTAAAGGAACGCCCCACACCGAAAAAAAGACACATTGTAGCAGTCCTTCCATCACGTCAATGTATTTTGCTGTATTGTTTGGTCTGAAAACCTTGTGTTGCACCCAAAAGCCGCCAGAAGAGGGTGTCCAAGCTCCATATAAGGAATTTATCAGCCTGTGGAAACGGAGGTGGCCACAGGAGGTCGCCATTTTGTGCCTCTTTTTCGTTGAGACATCTCGCCTCAATGTTGCCTCATACTGGCACGGAATAAATTATTTAATCGATTGCAAACATGTATGCTTTCCTCTTCCGAACTATTTGAATTATATTCATAACTGGGGGTGCAACAAGAAAGCATATTATCCAAATCTGAAGCCATCGTTTTGATTCTCCAGAAATGCAAGACGTCTTGGCGTGACGTCACGAACTGGGGGGCGTTACTTTCTGAAAATGCCCAATTCGCAGCTAAATGTTTGCAGATTTTGGACACTTTAAGTCATTTTTATTGGTGTTTTGCATTTGAATAAAAATATCATACTGCATGTTTTGGGTATTTTAGATGCTATAAAAGTTTTTCTGATGTCAGTTAAGAAACAAAAAAGTGACGTCGGTTGTCCTTTAATGTTCGCATTCAAAAAACAAGTTGCATTGATTTTTGCAAATATTAACTCATTCACTACCAGACGATGTGCAAAATCGGTCCACTGCAGTACCAGGGTTTTTGTCATTTTCACTCAAATTGCAGGACCCACAGAATATTTAGTTTTAGGACGACATAAACATTCAATGCAGTGTAAGAAACCTTCGACTCTCTTCTTTGATCAGAAAAAAAGAGAGTTAATTACTAAGTTATATGAGTCTGAAGGTATCTGAGCTTGAAATGGAGGCAGCTGTACAAAATACAATATATACATATTGATTTGTATAGCACTTTAACAACAGCTGATGCTGTACCAAAGCAGTAACATGGACAAAAAGCAAATGCTACCCCCTCGTGGAAGGGAAAAACAGACAAGAGTTCTGACCAGTGCTTTATCAGCAGCCCCGCAAGAAAACCCAAAATCCAAACAAATTCAGGAATGGCGCTCCACGTCACACTTTTCAATTCCCAAATAAATTCCAGGATAATTTTGGGCAAGACATGTACATATCTCCAGACAAAGACAATGGCAAAGCCATGGGTGGACGTGTGATTCAGGTTGAGATGAATTGTTACCTGGCCAACGCGGGTGTCGTCATGTCACTCTGAACGCCGATCGCCATGGGAATGCCTCCACAGCGAATGTGACCCAGTTCCTCCGACACTGCTACGCTGTAACTGTAGTCCAGTCCCATTCCTCCATACTCTAAAACAAAATAAAATCATTAATAATTGTTGAGAAGATAAATACGACTCCACAAAGCCCCCGCCCCCCTTTATTGACGCGAATAATAATAATAATAATACATTTATAAGCGCCTTTCAAAACTCTCAAGGACACTTTACACTCACGGGATAATATGAACTAAAGCGTCACTGTGTAGCAGTTTACACAATTAGGGACAAATTTACAACACAGTTGTACAAACTTTGCATTTGGACGACCCACCTGACTAGTGATGGAATCATGGAAAGCAATGTCAGCGATAGTAGAGAGATGATGAGACATGAGGGAAAATTGGGGATGTGCATACGCGCGAGCGAGAGTGAGTCGAAAGAACCTCAAAGTGGAGTAGGAAGAGCGATCACCAAAACTAAGAGGAAACAGGTGCGGCTAGAGCGCGATAGCGCACGCTGGAAACCCCACCGTGGATATGTGGACAGAAGGAAGCGCCGAGGTTTATCCCGATTAAAGCGTGACGGCAGGCGGCCGAGTTGAACAAACAAGAAAAAGAAAAACAAACAAAGTTGGTCTCCAAAACTCAAATGCTAATCCAATAGCCTCAAGCTTCTCCTGAGCGGCAGATGTTAGTGGCGGCCTGCTTATTCCACTTTCTGTTGTGGAATGGAAGAAATGTCATTTATTGTGCAATTCAATTTGTAACACGGATTTTGTTTTTATTTCGATGCATTTTTATGTTTTGGAGGCTATGTCAGAATTTCGTGGGGCTAGGAACGGCATTTACATTTACATGCACATTTAGTGCATTTACATGGAAAATGCGTCTTGGTTTACAAATTTTCTAGTTTGACGGATATTGTTGCTGTAATTGCAAGCGTCACAATCACATTCATATCATATGTGTAACATGACAGAGTCAGTAACGCGTGGGGGGGGGGGGGGGGGGCACATGGTGAAAAGCATTCGTCAGGCTTATTACTAAAGCAGGAATCATATGAAACAATTTTTGGCTGCCAGTTCCCGTCTGTCAACCAGGTTGCTGTTGCCGCGGTGTGAAAGACGAGTTCTTCCCTGTCAGGATAGAGGAAGTCAGGCAGGGTGCCAGGGGTCATCGCTGTCCTCTCCCCCCGCTGATGCGGCTGTCTTAGGAAAACTTCCCGTTCCCTTGTTTTGACAGGTAATGCGGACTTTCCGTCCGTGCACACGCAAATGATGGCTGCTAAAAGTCATCGGCGCCCAAATTCAAGTACATCGTTACACATGGATTGATCATGTTTATTTTTTATGATGATTTTATTTGTAATTTGGAATCATCTGCTCAGGCCATGGCCAAACCCAGAGAAGATTGGGGGAGGCGGTAACCGGGCCTGTCTGCTCAAGAGAGACTGTCATTGAAATTAGATTGTGTGAAATGTAGGTCAAGTCAACACAGCGGCGGTTGTTTCTTAAAGTAACAGTAAAGCAGGCGAAGAGACTCGCGGGTGTATAAATCGAATTTTTGATACAATACAATTGGATTAGCCTTGATTAGATCTCGCAATGGAGAAATTGACATTTCACAACAGCAAAGTCATGAAAGGAAGAAATAGAAAAACAAAATACAGAGCTGCTGTAAAGGCAGCCACCCTCATGGTGCCACCTTGAAGTCAAAACAAAAAAAACCCTAAATAACAAATAATGTGACACAACACAAAAGACACAGACTGTCATTCAATCTTAAGCACTTTTTGCACCCTCTTCGTTGTATGAAGCAGTTCTAAATGAAAGACGATCAAAGTGTCCTTTTCACCAGTGGATCGGGGGTGTCATGGTGAAATGTGCACATCTGCGACAGGCTAAATCCAGAAAGCAAACACGGAGCCATTGCATCCATTGACGAAAACAGATTGTCTGACATCTCCTGTGCCACGTAAATCCGCTTCAACACCAAGCTGCAACGTACATTTTGATTTATATAGCGCCTTAACAACATCTGAAGCTGTAACAAAGCATTTCACATGGACAGCTATCAAATGAAGATGTTTCGATTCTTTGCTCAGTTGGTTGTGCGGTGCATCACCGCAAAGACTCTTGCGGACCTGATAATTGCATTGAGTCTTTGCACAGTCGTCTCCCGGGTCAGCGCTCTCTAATCCTGTCAACTAATGCTCAGGGTGTGTGAACTCAGCACATTTGAATTCCCTCTTCTCTTACACCCCCCCCCCCCCCCCCCCCCACGCACACACTGAAATCTTCTCCAGACTTTCAGTGGGTGAATTGTTTATGCTCCAAAGGAAAGCAACCAATTTGCGTGGTTACCAGGAAAATAAAACATTGCAATTCCAAAGACATGGTGACATCGCAGGGTCGTTGGAACTTGGAGTAAGACTAGATTAAGAAGCAAAAGGAAAAAAAACGTTGAGCAATTGACCGAAAAAAACCCCAATATTTTCATTGTGGAATAACAATTGTAGGAGCACTTGATTTTTAGCATTTTAACTACATTCAGAGAGAAATCCTCTGAGACTCCATCAGCAACACATCTTGGTGCATATCTGGTTTCGATGTTCGCCAACAGCTGTTGCAGGAAGTTTGGGTGACGCTTCAAAGCTTCGTAGTCAAAAAGAAAAAAAAATACAAGTACCAGCGAGTTGCTCGATGACAGCAAAATATATTTTGAGGGGTTGGGGGGTTTAGTACTGATAACAAGTTGTCATTTTTGAACATATTTCTTCATATCCTTTTTCGATTCCTTGATATGCCGCACATTAATCACGGCAATGATACAGTCAGCAGACGTCACTGGGATTGAGGCATGAATGACTCATCACCCTCATTTATGACAACTCCATGGTTTTTTACATCATTCCGGCCGAATTACATGTGTCAGAAAACACCTCAGCGCCAAAGGACCCACAACGGGACCCAATATCAAACTCCAGGTTGTATTTGAAAAACAGTTGGACAGCTTCAAATGTATTCTGCAGTTTGAAGGGGAACATGTCCAAACATGGTTTCAAGCATTAACTTGCTCAAATGTGTCATGGAGGCCAGGGTGGACCGTTAATGATGGTGGGCCTTTAGGGCCTGCAAGGCCTTCTCTGTTGGGCTAAAAATATCTGAATCACGGACGAATGTGAATGATATTTTGTCCACGAATTCTGATTAAAATAATTGTCTTTCAGATTCCTTTCATTGTTTTTTCCCTGTTGTGCTGCTTCCAGATGTTTTGGTATTTAAGCATTTAACCAATCACATTTCAGCAATCAGTTGTTGTTAGGGTCAGAAATCGACCTGGATGCCTTCACAATGAGTTCTGCAGGCCCTAGAGCATAAAAGAAGTGTCGATGAAGGTGTAGCTTCAACCAATCACATTTCAAGTTGGCAATTCAAGGCCTGCTGGAAGGCGCAGTTTTTTTAGTTCTCGCAAACTAAGATTGGCCAATCATAGTACCATACTGACCAGCGCTAACACACTGTATCTTTGGATAGCTGCATGAGCAAATATATTGTTGTGTTGATTTAATAGCGGTTTTGTCAACCCACAATGGCTGAAGGAGGTGAAGAAATTGATTTGGTTGCAGATATACTGTTAAAGCCATTTTCAAGATGTACTTTTCAAGAAAAAAATGGACATCATTAGGGTAGGACAGCTCCGAAGCTAGCAAAAATAGCAAATCGTATTGCAATTTGGATTGGATTTGCCTTTATTAGTCTCGCAGTTTTATGAGGTTATCATGAATCCACACGTTCATAGTAAAAATTAAAACAGTTAAATGACAGTATTTCTTATGTTTCTTCAAGTCACAAGTTATTTCATGACCAACGGCACCCTCGAGTGAATAGATTCAGACGGAGCACCACTGAAGGCCTAGGAGTGACATGCACAGCCCGCCACTGGTTAACGTATTTCCAGATCTCTCAAATCACGAAGAAAATAGCGATCGATCGGAAATAACTGCAAAAGTAAGATTCAAATCTCACCGACTGGCTTGTTGACTCCAAGGAAACCAGCATTTCCGAGAATCTTGAAGATTTTATGTGCCGGGAACTTTCCCTCCGCTTCCCACTGATCTACGTACGGGTTGATCTCCTGGTCGATGATCTAATGGGGAGAACAGATGTACTCGCATGAATATTCAACGTGCGTGAGTGTGCATTAGAAGCTTTCGCTGAACAACATATGGTCAAAAAAAAAGAATGGTCATTACAAGAGGGGCGAGGGGTGGCAATGGCATCACATACAAACATACGGTCTCTGCAATCAATCTCTAGCAAGCAGCCACAAAACACATTAACTACCAATGAATAGAAAGCAGCTCGGGGAAAATGCATTACGAGGCGAATCTATCGCGATGCTGCTGCTGAATACGGGGGGAGAGCCTATATGGGTATTCCACCATCGCATATCCTTTTTTTTAAACAGGCTTGGCTGGTCAAATACATACAAACACGTATCTCAAAAGCAGATGTGCCATTTGGCCCTAACCTCAATTCATAGTGCTGAGGTGCTAAAAATCGACAGATGCAGGCACGGTAAACAAGACAAAGGAAGGCTATGTGTGTGTTTGTGTGTGTGTGTGTGTGTGTGTGTGTGGGGGTGGGGGGGGGGGGGGGTTGTCAATCAAAAAAAGGCAAGATGCCCTAATCAAAGGCAAGATGCCCTAATCAAAAAGGGACAGAGTCGCCTCTTCCTACTCAGGAAACAGAGGTCTTTTGGAGTTGAGGGGTCACTCCTAAAGACTTTCTATGACTCTATGGTGGCTTCAGCCATCCACTATGGAATTTTCTGCTGGTCAGGCACCATCACCACCCGGGACAGGAAAAGACTGGAGCGCCTTGTCAAGAGGGCCAGTTCCGTCCTGGGCTGCCCGCTGGACTCTCTGGAGGAGGTGGGCAAGACGTACGCTAGCAAACTATGATGGACAGCCCCTCCCACCCCCTCCTCCCCACCCTGACAGCACTGGGTAGCTCCTTCAGCCAGAGACTATTACACCCGCACTGCAAGAAAGAGAGGTACCGCCGCTCATTCCTACCGACTGCTGTCAAGCTTTGCAATTCTCAATGATCACATGTGAAAAAAAATACAGTGGTACCTCGGTTCTCGAACGCCTCACAGTTCGAACAAATCGGAGTTCGAACAAAATATTTGAGATATTCTTGCTTCGTACTTCGAACACCAATCCGTGTTCGAACACCAATACAACGTGTGAGTGCGTACGCGAGGGTGGGGTGCTGAGCGGCGTACGGGTGTATCGCTCCCTCCGTGACCAACTGTTGTCGCTTGCGGACGTGCTGCGTTTTGCTCTAGCGTTTAATATAGGTGTACGAAGAGTTTTAGCCCCTAATCATGCCTCCAAAGAAAATAAGTGCTGCTAAAAGTGACAAAAGAAAAGTAGTGCGTGCAACTATTGCATTTAAGAAATAAATAATTGCAATATATGAAGGTGTGCGAGTGTCTGATCTGGCTAGGGAATACAGCATGGCGAAATCTACGATCAGTACGATATTAAAGAATAAGGAGGCTGTGAAATTTAGTGATGTGGCTGTGGGAATGAGAGCAAGTGTCATTGGATAGATATTTAAAGAGAAAAGAACATCCTGTAGCCGAGTCATCCATAGCTGTCACGTTCCGAGCGACAGTGACGGCAGCTGACTCGTCGGAACATAGTGGAATGTTTGTGATCCCAAAGCAGGCGGCAGAGATGTATACTACCCAAGCAGGATGTTTATTCACAAATAAAAGAAAACACAGCAAGTAAGAAGGCAGGGGGTGATCCGACCCGCTTACTACGCCAAAAGGCACATGAGGGTGCAAAATTACGCAATCCCTGAAGATGACATAAATTTACGGGACGCAAGGAAAATACCTCGGACCGGATACACTCGCGCATCGAAGGAAGAGTCCAGGTACGGTGGCGAGTTGAGTCAATCATCCGGTATTGGCAAGGTGATCGCGATCCGTATAAATGCCCCGTGTCCGTGATTAGAGAATTGACAGCAGGTGGAGAACGGCCGGGAGAGGAGTCAACTCGCAAGTGACATGGTTTCGGTGTTTTTTTTTTCGAACAGGGTCCTGGAACGAATTATGGTTGAGAACCGAGGTATCACAGTATGCCTTTCTTGATACTTGCACTATGTACAGTTTTTTTTTTATTAAACGGTTTTGCACATTAACATTTGCACAGTATACAGTTGACATTTTTATTATGTTATGATTAGAATATCTTGTTTTCTATCCTTTCACCCCCCCACCCCATCCCCTTTCAAATTGCTGCTGTGGACTACAAATGTCCCCATTGTGGGGCGAATAAAAGTTTTCTGATTCTGATTCTAAATCGACTAATCAGCAATTGCGCGTTACGGGTCTGCTCTCGAACAGATTAAAATCCTCACGTCAAGAATGCGCACCTGTAAAAAACATTTACATTTTTTGTCGATCCCCATGGAATGGAAGTGCTGGGTTTTGTCATCCACAGGTTGACACCCAAAAGGCCAAAACTAACAGCTGTGTAATAAAAATACAATAAAAAATAAAAAAGGACAGCATGATGGGAATCTTCAAATAAGTGTCAACCAAGAACACAAATTGAATAAGGCGTTCACATTACAAAAGATTACGAACGATAGTCCCGACTTTACTGCCCTTTCATTAAGCCGTTGAGACGAGCCTGCACTCGCAAGCGAAAACGCAACATTGAAACGGCCCGGGCAAACTCGCTGTTACGCTCGTGAGAGCAAATAGCAAAAACAAGCGTCGGATGCCATTATTCCAAGGTTTTGGTCATCCGTGTTCAAAGTTCAGATCCTGAGGAGGGAAAAGGGAGGGGTAAAAAAATGCTCGCTGGAACGGGAAACAGGGAGGGATGCTGCATGATTTCACAAAGGTTATTGTGGACTATTTGTGTTACATACCGGGACACTTTCACATCAGCGGACTTGTGGGTGAAGGGGGGAGGTCAATAAGACTGAATTATCCGGTCCAGCAGCAAGCTCACTATGTGGGGTGTAATCCAGGCAAAAATATACAACTGTGACCTTCCCTGATTGTTATACTAAAAGTGCAGCCTTCCAAAACGAGGTGCATTAAGATGCATTTCTTCACATCAGGAACAAATAACTTTCTAAAATAAAGTCGGCAGGAATTAAAATCTCAAACAACAAAGTCATCAGAACAAAAAGGTCCAAAGTAGCAAACAAAACATGACAAGATGAAACACACCTGACAGGGTGAAATAAACAATGACCCGACCCTGGTCGGGTCATTGTTGGTCGTGGAATGAGTCCTTTTCACTCATTCACTGCCATTCCCGAATTTATTTATTTAATTTATTTATTCGGGAATTGAAAATCTGACATTGAGCGGCATTCCCGAATGTATTCGGGAATTGAAAATATGACGTTGAGCGCCATTCCCGAATTTGTTTGGGTTTTCTTTTTTCATGCTTGGATGCCGATAAAGCGCTGGCCATGGCATGTGGCAATACAGTAAAGTCTTGTTATATCGATATTCTCTAGAGTAAAATGAAAATGCTGTCTGCTACACGGGAGCTGGTCACGCAACAAAGTCACGTGACCAAGTCGATCAATGGCGTGACCGATGGCGCGACCGATACAGATTTCGATAATGGTGGTACTGTATAGAAACCCCTAAGCAAATAGCGATTCATCTTCAATATCTTTTGTATCAATATAAACATAGCAAAATGGCCGTCGGGAGATGAAAAAGAGCACCGTAGTAACCGGATTATCGTAAAAACCACGAATCGTACTAAACGGATATAATTATACATAAAAAGACTAGAAATGTGCACGGGAAATGAAAATAGTGTCATAATAAGCAGTTTTATCAATATAAACACTATCGATATTACGAGAGTTTACTGTATCTCTTTTCTTTTCCACTTTTGTTTTTGATGCACATTTTGCAAACACCCCAAGTGCGAACACCCCATACAGTGGGAATATTGGCATGGTGCAAAGTTTGACCTTGAATACTCACCAAGGGATTTCCTATGACTCAATTTATATCCAGTACCAACTTCCGTGATGCTACAGGGGATTCTTTTATTAAACCACGCCGCCTCGAGTTCCTTTTCCAAGCCCTAAAGGCATATTGTTCTCTATTTCCCTTTTAAATTTTTATCCTTCCCATAGTCCCTGGGCGAGTTTATTTTCCAACTGCCGGTGTCCTTTGAAGGTTTAGTCACACATAACGCTTCCCTCCCTTTACGGCAATGTCTCTGCTGTAAGCCCTAAATTAGGCTGCTGCTGTTAGTTTTTGCACATTGTAACTGTTTGCTTTTAAAATAGACCGTGATTACTATGATTTTTGTTTTTAATAACTTTTACATTTTTTTCCGGAACACGAGTAACATTGAAAGGACGAAAAAACATTTAAAGCCCAAGTATGACTCCAACATGATTAAAGTTTAGTCGAAGTTGATATGTGGATTATGTCATTGACAAGTTCTCAGTACTTTTTTGTATACAGTGTATACCTGATGTGCACCGCCAGAATTCAACACAAGCAAAAAAAATAGGATTGTTTCATCCAAGCAGAATATTCGCATGAACGCTGGTGTTGATGTTGCAAGTGTACCTAATCATGTGTCCAGTTTGTGTGTTTTCGCCAACACCGAAACCTCTCACCCAGTTTTAATGCGCTGCAGTTGTTTACAATAACCTTGAGCGCGACGTCGTCGTGTGCCAAAGGGGCGTAAAGTTTCACACGAATAGCATTAAAATCATTGTTTTCACGACCCTTTACAGCTTGCTAATTTTCGTTAACAGCCACTCGTTACCTTTTTGAGCGAGTCCTTTAACGCAAAGTGCTCCTGCGTGTAGAGTACATGGTCAACGGAGGTCTCTGGAACGCTGCTTGCTACCCTGGGGGACGACGTCTGGTCGGCAAACGAGCGGAGGCCAAACGAAGCACATTTGAAGAAAGGACAGGTACTAATATGTAGATTTAAACGCACAGCGCCATAGCGGAGCGCCATTGTTGTTTGGGTGATGGTGCGCATGCGCAGATGCCGATCACGGCACAGGTGAAAAAGGCAATGGTCTTTGAGAACGACATAAATCGAAAAAAAAAAACAGTTGCCTAAAAAGGAAAGGTATATAAAGTAACAATTCACAACAATAATATGAATATTGCAATGAATACAAAACATCGTAAAAAATCTGCTGTCAGGCTTCTTATAAACACACGTGAGAAAAAAACAACTGGACGTATACATTGTAAATAGCATGTTATGTAACAGACATGTTATGTAGGATAAATACATAGTGTAAATACAGTTACATATGTCATATATATAATGTATTTTTATACTTTGCACTATGTACAATTATTTTCAGGAAACATTTTTGTGCAATTGTACAGTTCAGTCTTCTGTCATTTTTTTTGTATTTTGCACACCACCAATAGAACTATAGATTTTTGAAATGTGATTTGGATATTTTGGAATATTTGACCCCTTTCTACTCTAGTTCATTCGCTAAACTATTCATAAATGATTAAGGGACTCTGGTAGGATTATAAACAAGCACATTTAATCGGGTGACTTTGTGTGGACATTGTATTATTTATTCTGTTTACAGATGAGAGGGAAATATTAGCCTTTTCAAAAATATCTAACTACCGTGTTTTCTGCACTATAAAGTGACCTAAAATATTCTCATGATCTCATAATAAACCTCATAATTTGGTGCGCTTTATGTATGGAAAACATTTTAAAATATGTCATTCCCTGAAGGTGCCCCTGATAATGTGAGTCACCTTATGTATGGAAAAAGGTTTTTAAATATGTCGTTCGTTGAAGGTGTGCTTTGTATTACAGAAAATACGGTAATTTAAATGAAATGGAAATAATTTCGGGTATCACAATCAGAATAATAAAACCTTTAATTGTCCCACAATGGGGAAATTTGCAGTACACAGCAGTAATTTGAAGGGGATGGGGTGGGGTTGGGGGGGTGAAAGGATAGAAAAACAAGGTATTCTAAGCAGAGTAAAAATGCTAAACCTGGCTATAAGCTGGGGAATCTACAAAATATAGTGCATCAAATGTGGTATTCGTTATGCCCTAGTAATCTTCTCAGTTTAAAAATCTGTCTTGGGAGGGCAAGAAAAAAATGCCCTTGGCGTCTAATCGGAAATATGAAGAACACTTGATGTTCAGTCTAACAAAGGACACAGCCACCTTTCTCCTTGAAGGGGTTTTTCTCCTCTGAAATGCCTTTGACAAGAGTGTCCTCATTCTCCCCGGCCTGAATGTAGTCCTTGATCTCCTCACAGCATTTTGATGTCTAAAAAAGGAACACGTCGTAGAAATCATTCCATATGATCCAGTCATTTATTTGACTTTAACCACTGATCTGTCTGTCCCTCTCAATTGGCATTAATCTAAAATACCTGTCGCGCCACGCCGTGCGAGAACAAATTATTCATTTATCTTCATTAAAAAAAAGAAAAACGTACCAACCACCTCTGAAGTTTCACTTCAATTTTAAATTGGTTGACTTCCATCAGAGCCTTGTCCTTGTCTGTCAAATCCTCCACATTTATGACTGGCATTATCTAAAAGGGAACAAAAACCCACATTAATAAAATTCCACACGGCGAGACAAATTATTAAAAATCATCAAGGAATATTTTTTTAAAATGCTACTCACGATTGCTTGCAGGCAGCAGTCGTTCGTTGGCTGCGACGATCCTGCAGGAGAAACCTTCTCCTCTGTTAAATCTGGTTTATAAAGTAATCTCCATAAATGACCCTAATCTCCTAATCTGATTTTCAACAAGACCCCAGTGGAAACATGGCCGGATCCTCAGAATGTTTTTGACAGTGGATTCGGGTTTATTCTGGGACTCCTCTTGAAATGAGATGTGAAGTCTTCAAAAAAATTTATTTTATATTGTTGGGAAGTGTCAATCTATCACTAGACTAGCCTGATGAGTCACAGGTGGCGTGCTGTCGATCATGTCACTTTGAAAAATGGGTTTATCGGCATTTAACTCATACACTGCCATTCCCAAATCGATTTGGGAATTGAAAAGAATGACGTGGAGCGTTATTCCCGAATTTGTTCGGGGTTTGGTTTTTCTTGCTTGGGTGCGGATCAAGCTCCAATCAGACCTCTGGTCATTCAACTGCCGATTCATATGACTTCGGAATTAACTCTCTTTTTTCTGATGAAAGAAAATAGTCTGAAGTTTTTTACGCTGCATTGAATGTTTATGTGGTCCTAAAATTCAATGTTGCCAAAATGTGTCCATTCCAGTGCCAGGGTTGTTGTCATATTCACTCGTATTGCAGGACACACAGAATATTGAGTTTTAGCACTACATAAACATTCAATTCAACATAAGAAATCTTACTCTCTTCTTTCATCAGAAAAATAGATAATTCCTAAATTATATGGGTCTGGAGTTATCTGAGCTTGAAAATGGGGCGGCTGTACAAAAGGCAAATGCTGCCCAAATCAGTGTCTGGCTCCCAGAACAAAAATGCAGAACTTATCATTCGGTATGCAAAAAGATAAGTGGTATCTTCTTCACCCGCCCCGCCTCCCACCCCAGGGTTAGTAACCCCCCACGATTTTTCCCCAGAGGTGAAATAAACATTAATTGTATTTCCTTTTTGCATGTCTTGATAATCCAATTAGTCAGTTGTTGCTTTTCGTAATGATTGCGACACGCATGTGATGTCATCTATGAATTTTCTCCTGGCACTAAAACAGCTTGCTTGTGCGATCGCACTGACTCACTATCCCCGCCCCTGAGCGCCCCCCCCCCACACACACACCCCGTTTGTGGGAAAAACGCTATAAAACAGGCGTCGGCTCGGAGGGTAGCGGCAGAGAAACAAAGCTGGAAGCACGATGGAGTTTTGCCTATTGGCCTTGTTTGCTTTTTGCTCCTCATTTTACAACGCGCTGGCGCTGCGACCTTTAGGTAAACCGCCAATGTGCAACTTGCTGCACTTTTTTGCAATGCTGTCAATATTTCAACTTGTGTGTACGCGCGTTTATTTCAGGTGCTTGCCTACTCCAAGTCGACGAAGGTCCCTGCAGAGCCGAAATGGAACGTTATTACTACAATACCATCACACAAAAATGCGAACTGTTCTACTACGGAGGCTGCCAGGGCAACGTTAACAACTTCAAGACGTATCACGAGTGCCACAAAGCATGCTTCAGAATACCGAGTAAGTTTGGGATGTGTTGGGAGGTAGTCTTGGAACTTTGGCAAATTCGCCATGTGGTTTGGGCACTTCATTAGGTAAACAGTAATACCTCGTTTTTCTTGGTTAGCGGGGACCAGGACCTGCCAGATAGACGAAAATCCGCGAAGTAGAGTTATATAATAATAACACAGAGGGTGGGTCTTAGAAGATGCACTGCCAATCTATATTGCTGTAAACCATGAGATATCACGCTGTCATTGGGTGACGTCAGCGCTGGGAACCAATCAAGCTACACCATGTACAAAACCTCAGTCATTTGGCATTTTTTCTATTCTGAATGTATTTTTTTGCCCTGGAAAAAAATCTGTGAAACACTGAAATTGCGATAGTTGAACCTCTAAGTAGTGAGGGATCACTGTACTGTACTTGCAAAAATAGACAGCCAGGGGACGAGTTGAATTTGCCCTAAGGGAGTTTAATTTCTTCTAATTCATTCGCTGCCAGACAATGTGCAAAAATGTCTCAAATTCAGTGCCAGGGTTTTTGTCATTTTTACTCAAATTGCAGGGCCCGCAGAATATTGAGTTTTAGGACGACATAAACATTCAATGCAGTGTTAGTAACCTTAGACTCTCTTCTTTCATCAGAAAAAAAACAGTAATTCCTAAATTATATAAGCCTGGAGTTATCTGAGCTTGAAATGGGTGCGGGTGTACAAAAGGCAATACATACATATTGGTTAATATTGCGCTTTAACAACAGCTGAAGCGGAAATAAAGCACTAACATGGAAAACGGGAAATGCTGCCCCCTCGTGGAAGAGGAAAACCATTGCCAGAGGTCTGACCTGCGCTTTATCGGCACCCAAGCAAGAAAACCAAAACCCTGAAAAAAATCGGGAATGGCGCTCCACCTCACATTTTCAATTCCCGAATAAAATTCGGGAATAGCAGTGAATGAGTTAAGGGTGTGAAGGTTTCATTGAATATAACCATCCAAATCGCTTGTAATATTTTGATGACCTTCTTATCTGACCTCTTTGTTTCTCCTCCACCCAGAGGTCCCTCAGACGTGCAGGTTTCCCAAGGAGGAGGGACCCTGCCGAGCCTTCTTTCGCCGCTATTTCTTCAACATGACCAGCATGCAGTGTGAGCTTTTTTACTACGGCGGCTGCCAGGGAAATGACAACCGCTTCTCCGACTTGACTTCCTGCAAGGAGTATTGCAGCCCGCGAAAATGTGAGTTTATTTCGGAGGCCTTTGGGGTGAGAATTTTGTTGTTTCCTGTCGCTAATTGGTGTTGGGTTATTTTTGCAGCTGTTCCCGTGCTGTGCTTGGACCCTCTGGACAAAGGCAAATGTTCTGCCTCCATACCGCGCTTTTACTATAATAAGAGCACCAAGACATGTGAGGAGTTCACGTACTCGGGCTGTGGCGGGAGCAGCAATAATTTCGTCTCCAGGCACAGCTGCATGGACGTTTGCGTTAAAGGTGTGAGCGAAAATCAGAGACTGTTTTTCCAAAGACCAGGCTAATGTTTTAAAACACTTTCTTTCAGGAGGGAAAAAGGGCAGAGGAGGAAAAATGCGGCGTTTGAGACGAACCCGCATCACTTTCTTGCAAGCGTAGGATTGACGGATTCCCGTATTTCGGTATTTTGATTTTGACGACAACACATTCTGTTGCACTTTTGAGACTGTAAGATTGTAAACATGTTTTATGCGACGGGAGCCAGAAGCACGGCAGTATTTTATGTAAATATCGCTATTTTATAAAGTATTTTTTTTTATTTGTTTGTCTTGTGGTGTGGTTTTATTTTCTGGAGAAAAAAAAGCGACGAGGTACTGATAACCATAAAATGGGACAGCCAACATGAGCAATCTTAAATGCCAGACATGCAAAAATGTGTCCACTTCAGTGCCAGGGTTTTTGTCATTTTCACACACATTCCAGGACCCACAGAATATTGAGTTTTAGGACTACATCAACATTCACTTCAGCGTAAGAAACCTTAGACTCTCTTCTTTCATCAGAAAAAAACAGTTAATTCCTAAATTATATAGGCCTGGAATTATCTGAGCTTGAAAGTGTGGGCAAAAGGCAAATGCTGCCCCCTCGTGGGAGGGAAAAACTTTGCCAGAGGTCTGAGCAACGCTTTATCGGCACCCCAGATCCCCCGCAAGAAAAAACAAACCCAAACAAATTCGGGAAGGGGGCTTCATGTCCTATTTTCGATTCCCGAATTTATAAAATATAGTCTGCCAAAATATAGTAGGTGATTCAGATATTTTTAAGCAGAGAAGGCCTGGAGGCCCACCACTGATAGGCCTGTATGGATGTTTTATGGTTCCGCTACAATTCCACTGTATCCTAATTATTACAAATGCTAGTCACTGGATTATTACACAGCGCCGTGTTCCACTTTACCGTGTCCGATAGCGATCACGAAAGAAGCCGTTGCGATAAATCAGTTCCATTTTCAGTTATTATCAGTACATTACAAAGTAGCCCTTGTTAGGGAGGTAATTAATAGACTCTTGCAAAGTGAAGCATTTTTCTTCCTGAAAACCGATATTAATTGGCTGCCTGATGTTGGCTTTGACAATTTGCCTTCCACTTTGTGGCTGCGTGAGGCTATAGTATAGCGGCTGTACTATAGCCTCACGCATGGGCAAACTACGGCCCGCGGAAAGCATAAATGTTTGCAATTGATTTAAGGAGTCCTCCCATATCAATTCGAGCCGCCAATGACAGCAATGTAGCACCCAGAAAATGCAGAAGATTGCGCCCAAGCTCCGTTAGAAATGGGCTGATTTGTCAGCTGGGAATTTGTGTCAGCGAATATCAAATAGTTGTGTTGGTGCAACACACAACGATTCACCATGGCGTTATTTATGTGTTTTCCTTCTAATTTCGCCATCAACACGGATCAACACGAAGTTTTCAGACCAAACAAAGTACCCAAAATGCATTATGTGTCGCTTTCTCGGTCAGGGGCGGTCCAAACGTGACGTCACATGGGGATCGTCATCAACTGGAAAACAAGACTTCGTGAATATTCAGCGCAAGTCTTAGAACGTAAACTATAGCTATATGCTTGGAATGCTTGGAATCTTTGTAAAATACGCTCAGTCAAAGTCATTTGAAGTGATTTTATAAATTATGGACATAACTTGTCCGGAGGCGTCGGTTGTCCTTTAATGCTTTAGGTTTAGTATTTCCGGCCCAAACACTCCCTCCAAATGCTCCTGGCCCGGCCCCTCTGTCAAATTTTAGAATGCAATGCGGCCCGCGAGTCAAAAAGTTTGCCCACCCCTGGGCTATACGGTTTACGCAGATGATGAAGCGTTGAGAGTTTCTGTATTTAATTCGATTACCGAGAAAATGTCATGATCATGTTGAATGTTCAGCGAACTAAAGTGTTGCTGGTAGGGCCCTATATATATACCTACTGGGACGTAGGGGATGACTGGTCCCTGCTCTCAGGTTGGGGGCGCCAGAGGACTACTCCCTGCGGCTCCACTGGTTACTTCTATTGTCCTGACTGACGACTGCATGGCTTGCTTGCGCTATTTGCTCTGGTATCACCTCATCAGTATAACTAAGACTATGTTGCCTAAGCATTCTATTGTACGAACGATCCAAATTGAACCTCACACCACTATGTCGGTTTAGTGAAGGATTTTGAATGGAAAAAAAATGGAAAAATGGAAACAACTTTGAATGGAATATCACCTTTTGCTTCTTTGAAGCTCTGCAGTTTATCGACTATTTGGCAATGCTGAAGGGGGAGCACGCTTCTTGTTTTTTAATTAAAAACAGCCCCCCCCCCCCCCCCCCCGGAGCCTCCTAAAGCAGACAGTGGTCCTAAACTGAGCATCAATGTTTTCCAATCACCCATCACCCAGCTTTGAGTAAATAAAATCCCATCATAGCATAATGATTGATATACACCAAATTCTGTCTGGGTAATACTCTTCAGTCGTCATATGGTGCCAAAATTTCAATCAAAACAAAAAAAGAGGTCAGTCCACCAACGTAGGGGTACATTTTAATATAAATGATGAATAAACAATGAATGGCAAAATAGTTGCAGTTCCAATTGAATTTGCTAATGTGTGAGCACCTTTGCGCAACGGTTATTGAACTTCCCATTAGCTGCAACTCCCTCGTTAAACGTGAAAGTGATTACACCCCGATTTGCCCTCAACGCAGCCGGCGCCATTGACTTTTCTTCCTACGGTTCAAACTATCGCATTCTACAGACCCCCCCCCTTCCAACCCACTCCCAATTCTGTGAACTTAACTCCATAGATACCTTCTGTTCGTTTCTTTGCGAGACGTTAACAGACAACCCGAGGGTGTAAACAAATCCACCGCTTTCACTCGGGCGTGTCAAGATTATTTGTTATTGCCGGCAACGGTGAAAATGAACAACCGCCCGCAAAGCTTCCTAGCAGATCAATTCAAACTCACCGTTACAAAGGAAAACGGTTCCGACAACAAAACTAATAAAGAAATAGCTATTGCAAGACTGATACAAAACCATGACATATCCTGAATGTCACATTTTGTTTTGCAACCAACAGGTGTGACTGTAGGTCGACGCCTGCAGCTGCACAAGTGTTGGCTGTTTTAATCAATGGCAGTTAAAAGGACTCCCGGATCGACCATTCAGGGTTGGGTCATTGTTTGTTTCACACTCAGGTTTGTTTCATTTTGTCATGTTTTAGTAATGGTTTTGTTTGCTACTTTGAACATTTTCGTTCTGATGACTTTGTTCTTTGAGATTTTGTTCATGCCCACTTTATTTAATACAATTCGTCAAAACTCAAGATGGCCACTTTGATCCAACATCTGATGGTTGTGAAGTGTTGTTGAATGTGACATTCACACATAATTAGTAAATAAAACACATGAGAAAATATGATTGAGTATTTTCCCACTTGGACAAAAACAAATCTTGTGACTTGTAATGAGCGCTCATCAAGCATTTTCAATAGAAAGCAAAGTAAAAAATAATTTTGCAAAATAAGAGCATCAAGAGTCAGTGTGACGGTCCATTGATTTGGCAAGAAGATTCTCCTGGGTATTGCCAGATCACTGACCTTGCTTTTTCTTTAGCTTTTGGCTTTGAACAAATCCACTGACTTCTCTTGTCATGCTAATCAGGTTCAGCGGGACAAAAAAAAAATTGAACACGATGGTTTATTTTGAGTTACTAATGCGGATTGGAATTAACATACGCTTATTGACTAGTTTTGAATCAGCAGAAGAAAGACTAGCCAGCGTAGCTTTTTTTTGGTGTATGAATATCCAATTGTGCCTAAACACCCCCCCACACAGACACAGACATCCGCAGCCGCAGGATTTCCTTTGGGTAAACAGCTTATAGCAAGTACATGTACACAAAAGCCAGAGAAACGAATACTGTATAATGTGATTGTGACTGTGACAAATTCTCAAAAGGTGTGTAAAAGGTGACTGCAATGACACGGTTGGACATAACATCCTATTTACTGAAAACACGGACTATATTTTTTTTTGGGGGGGGAGGAGGCAAAAATGCGGGAATATTTCATATTTTATATGCAAGCCGGGTCATCCGGGAGGGGCTGAGAGTCAAGCCACTTCTCCTCTACATTGAGAGGAGCCAGATGAGGTGGCTCAGGCATCTGATTAGGATACCTCCTGGTGGCATGCCCCACCAGCAGAAGACCCTAGGAAAGGCTGGAGAGACTATGTCACCCAGATGGCCTGGGAACTCCTCTGCATCGGACCAGCAAGAGATGGAAGAAGTGGCTGGGGAAAGGGAAGTTTGGGTTTCCCTACTGAAGCTGCTGCCCATGCAGCCTGACCCCAGAAAAGTGTCAGAAGATCATGGATTGTAGGTGAGCGGGGGCGATCCGTCCAACCTCACTCGCTCGGGGAAAAATAAAAAGTCACACGAGGGTGCAAAACAGCATACGATCTTAAGGGTATAAACTGACGTGATCGTGGCTAATAAATACCTCGGGCGAAGCAACTCTCGTACCGATAGCAGTTCAAGGCCAGTTCGAGGCGCGAGGCGTAGTATCTTCCGACGCTGGGTGAGTGCCAGCGTCTGGTTTAAATGTCCAAATGTCTGTGATGAGGGAATTGACAGCAGCTGGCGGACGTCGGGAGCGGAGACCACGCCCAGCTGTCAACTCGCTCGTGACATGGATGGATTCAAGTGTCATATCTAAGAATCCACCCACCCCAATAAAAATATCTGGGTCGTCAAATCCCTTCTCTGGCGGCACCTCACCCACACATGAAAACAAGTCGCACTAATCCTTTTCCCCCACGCCTCTTCCTGTTGCTTTCGATCTCTCGCGATGAATCTATTAAGTGAAGACGCCGGTTTTATTTTTATTGTCCCCAACATCATTTTGTGACCTTCGTCTGCGCGAGGTGCTTGATAAACGCATTTTGCCTTTCGCATGGCATCATTTCATCATCGACGCTTACGATCAGTCACACCTCATCCGCCAGTGTCGTCTGATTGTATCGTCTCCACGACTTAAAGGACAACCGACGTCTCCGGACAAGTTGTGTCCATAATTTGTAAAATGGCTTCAAATGACTTTTACTGAGCGTATTCTACAAAGATTACACCACATATAGCTATATTTTACGTTTTAAGACGTGCGCTGAATATTCCGGAAGTCTTGTTTTTGAGTTGGTGACGAGTCCTCACCCTACGTCACTGAAGGAACGCCCCTGACCGAAAAAAGGACACATTGTAGCAGTCCTTCCATCATGTCAATGCATTTTGTTGTACTTGTTTGGTCTGAAAACGTCATGTTGTACCAAAAAGAGGCAGAAGAGGGCGACAAAGCTCAGTGTAAGGAATTAATCAGCCTGTGGAAACGGGCTGATTAATTCCTTACACGGAGCTTGGTCGCCATTTTCTGCCTCTTTTTTGGTGATACATTTCCCCCCCTATTGCCTCAAAATGGCACGGAATAAATTCTTTAATCGATTGCAAACATGTATGCTTTCCTCTTCAGAACTGTTTGAATCATATTCATAACTGGATGAGTAACAAGAAAGCATATTCTCAGAATCTGAAGCCATTGTTTTGATTCTCCAGCAAGGCAAGACGTCTTGGGGTGACACTGGCCACTTCCGGGTTCGAATTTTGGACACTTTAAGGTGTTTTGCATTTGGGGCGGGATGCTATAAAATGTTTTTCTGATGTCAATCTGAAACTGGCCACTTCCGGGTTCATGTTTTTGAAGATTTTGGACACTTTAAGTCATTTTTATTGGTGTTTTGCATTTGACTAAAAATATCATACTGCGTGTTTTGGGTATTTTAGATGCTATAAAATGTTTTTCTGATGTCAATTAGGAAACAAAAAATTGATGTCGGTTGTCCTTTAAATTAAGACATTTGTTTATGCCGGAAAGAGACTCGAAAAGAAATGCTGCCACACTCACTCAGGTCTTATTGTATTATTATTATTATTATTATTATTATTATTATTATTATTATTATTATTATTAATATTAATGTGACTAATCCATGTGGGGGGATGCCGGCAGTCATAGTTAATGAGATGACCGTGCCGTGTGATCGCACTGGTTTGAGGAGCCGAAAAAACAAAAGCTTTCAGAAGAGTGCAGGGTTCTTCCAAGGGGCAAACATTTTATAAATGGGACTCCCCCTAAACACCCCATTGTTTTGACTGAAACAGCAAAACAGAGAAAATAAACTCCACTTACTCAGGCCATTTTTGAAAAATGTGTTTGTCCATTTGGTAATTATTTACCAAAGCCATTTGTTTAGCAATTCCTGCAAGACGGATAACAACGCAAGACAACAGCATCATATATATATTTTTTATTCTTTGGCAGAGATTAATTAATTGTTCCACATGAAATGTGATGACTAAAAAAAGAAACATGAGGAGGCTACATTCTGCCTTGCGAGAGAGCTTTTGTGTCGGAGCGTAAAACAGATTAATGTGATATTTGTGATGACGGCTTAATACACAAGTGTAAAGTCACGACGGCGTAATGATGGAGAACAAAAGATAAGATTTTAAATAGTGGCAAAACAGATGCTTCGCAAGAAATCTCATTTCATATATGAAGGAAGCAGGGTACTAGTGAGTGTGAGAGCCACTGTCCAGGATGAAACATCCAAGCTCCATGAATACATCAAAGAGAAGGCTCCAACGGATGATGTACTCAGAGAATGTCTCAGACAATGGGGAACAGAGGATGAGGTGCTGGAAGAGGGACAACCATGAGAGGAAAAGCCCCGAAACGGGATGTACCACCGAACCATAACTGAAGTGGCTGATCTCAAGAAGTCGTATCAGTGGCTAGAGAGGGCAGGCCTAAAGGACAGCACAGAAGCACTCATCCTGGCTGCTCAAGAGCAGGCCCTGAACACCAGAGCCATAGAGGCACGGATATACCACCTGAGACAATCCAACACATAACTGCAGGGTGTAAGATGCTGGCAGGGAAAGCCTACATGGAGCGCCATAACCAGGTGGCTGGCATAGTCTGCCGAAACATCGGTGCAGAGTATGGACTGGAAACCCCAAGGTCAAAATGGGAAACACCTCCCAAGGTAGTAGAGAATGACCGAGCAAAGATCCTGTGGGACTTCCAGATGCAGACTGACAAGATGGTAATGGCCAACCAACCAGATATCGTGGTCATAGATAAAGGGCAAAGGAAAGCTGTTGTGGTGGAAGTAGCGATCCCAAGTGATGGAAACATCAGAAAGAAGGAACATGAGAAACTTGAGAACTATCAAGGGCTCAGAGAGGAGCTGGAGAGAACCTGGAAAGTAAAGGTGACAGTCGTGCCTGTGGTGGTTGGAGCTCTCGGAGCAGTGACCCTAAAACTAGACGAGTGGTTGCTACAGATCCCGGGAACAATATCAAATATCTCGGTCCAGAAAAGCGCAGTGCTGGGAACAGCACGGATAATGCGCAGAACCCTCAAGCTTCCTGGGCTCTGGTATAGGGGACAAATACCACCCACCCAAGGGGGGTGAGACGAGGATTTTTTTTATATTCCTTTGTGATGGAACTTTATTATTGGTTCTTAACTCATTCACTGCCAGACGTGCAAAAATGTGTCCACCCCATGAGTGGTTTTTGTCATTGTCACTCGAATTTTAGGACCTGCAGAATATTCACTTTTAGGACTACATAAACATTTGATGCAACAGAAGAAATATTACCACTCTTCTTTCATCAGAAAAAAAGAGTTCATTCCTAAATTATATGGGTCTGGAGTTATATGAGTTTGAAATGAGGGCAGCTGTCCAAAATACAATGCAATACATACATATTTAACAACAGCTGATGCTGGAACAATGCGCTAATATGAAAAAAAAGAGAAATGCAGCCCCCTTGTGGAAGGGAATTAACATTGCCGGAGGTCTGGCCAGTGCTTTATTACCACCAAAGTAAGAAAAAACTAAACCAAACAAATTCATATTTTCAATTAGAGAATAAATTTGGGAATGGCAGTGAACGAGTTAATCGGCCCTCAGTAGAAGAAATTGGCAAAATATAGATATACAATAAATATAAAAAAAATATAAAATATGGTGATCATTTGACGTTTCACATATGTATTATTTAATCTATCGTATCCACGAGGCAAACCGATCGCTTAACATCATAATGACACCCCTCGCTCCCTGCAGGTTTATTTAAACTAAAAACCCGGGAGGAGGGCGTAGAGGGAGGGGGCCATTCAAGACGCGCATCCACCCACGCGTATACGCAGGCATAAGCGCGCGCTGGTAGCTGACACGAGGAGGAGCTCCCGTTCAAAGCGCAGAGCTGCTGATCGGCAGGGCAAGAGGAGCGGCCAGTCAGCTGGCTGTCACGGCTCCTGGCGGCCACGCATTGGCGCTCCGCTCCAGCCCGGTGTAAAGGTAGACAGACACTTGCTGAAAACAACAATCGAGGTGTTTTATCACTCTGGGGGGAAAGATTTGGAGTGATTTTGTCATCTGCTGAGGGGAGAGGCTCCCCCCACACCCGTCCTAAGCATTCCCGTGGCGGCTATTTATGTCAATTGGAGTGAGGTAAGTCATTTTTGACATTGTTGAAATCAAAGAGAACTAATTTTGCTTGATTTTTGATTTTCTTTTCATCTTATTTTGTTACAGGGCAATATTTGTGCATATTTTTTGGGTTGGCAAAGTAAAAATAGCGAGACTGTCATGGATTGACCACAGTGTGTCTTATTCATGAGGATGCTGGACTTAAACTGCAGAAATCATCCGTGTTGTAATCAATTCTGACGGATTTGGATTTAGTTTAAAAGAATCTACACGCGTTGACAAAAGGTTGATTTTCAGAAGTGAAAAATATCCAAAATGGAAATCAGAGTACATTTTGAGTGCATCTCTCACTGCAACCAAGTGACCAAAAGTAACGAGGGTCACTTGAGCACCTCGCCAGAGTATGAATTATGCAAGAACGAGCCTGCGAAAGGCTCACTTTGAAACCGTCGCCCGTGAGCTCCGTGCACGGCGACATTTGGGCCTTGTGTGGGGAAAGTCAACCGATACGGAAGATGATTGTCCTCACGGACTTGAAGCAGGTTGTTGGTAGAAAGATGAGGCGTGAGAGGATTAGTTGAGAATGAGGGAGACATCAATAAGGGGGACTCAGGGGGGCGGGGGGGTCCACATTGACAGGCCTGGCACATTGGTTGGTCAATGGTCATTCCTCATCTCTGTCTGTCTTTGCATTGGTCGAGGAAACACACCTACAGACAAAAATTTCATTAACTCATTCACTGCCATTCATAAATTTATTCGGGAATTAAAAATATGACGTCGAGCGCCATTCCCAAATTTATTCAGGTGTTTTTATGCTTGGGTGCCGATAAAGCGCTGGCCATGGCCTTCGAAAATGTTTTTTTTTTCCTTCCACAAGGGGGCAGCATTTCCCTTTTTTCCATGTTGGCTTTTTAAGCTTCAGATGTTGTTAAAGCGCGATGTAAACCAATATGTATTCAATTGTATTTTGGACATCTGTCCCAATTCCAATCTCATATAACTCCAGATCCATATAATTTAGGATTTTTTTAAGATGAAAGAGGGGAGCATAGGGTTTCTAAAGCTGCATTGAAATCTTATGTAGTCCTAAAACTCAATATTCTGTGGGTCCTGAAATTCGAGTGACAATGACAAAAACCCTGGCATTGGAGTGGACACATCTTTGCAGATGTCTTGCAGTGAATGAGTTATACACAAAAAACAGGCTTTTGAGGCTGTATCATCCGCGATACATCCGATACATTTCACATGGCACACACACTCGCAAACCGTAATGGAGATCCGTCAAGTCGTGAAGGTCAGCACACTACACGCTCTTGCTTTCACCGCCGTCATGCCGCTAATGCCGCATGTTTTATTCATTAGAGCAGCTGAATGTCACTCTTGCGCGTCCGCTTTGGCCGTCTTAATTGACACCTGGACTAATTGAGTCCAGACATACGATTCCAACAAATCAGACCTCGTCAAGAAACTCGGACCGTCTGAACATGTCGTGGTGAAAGAGCCTTCAACATTTGACCCCCTCATGCCCATCCCGCTTCACTCAAATGATTTATTGTGAGAACACCTGACTGATTGTTTTGCAAATGTGTTTCTCTCTGATCATACATCAGAACGTGTGCCACATTTTGTCATGATGGAAGACGCTAAAAGCTGCTCGGTAGCTTGATTTGCTCCCGAGCGCGTTGAACCGACGGCGAGAAACGAGAGCCGTGTTGGTCAATCCACCCTCTCTGCTTCCTATGAAGTCTTTGGAACTATTTGTTTTCATTTTGACTTCCGAACCGTTCCATCTCTGGGTTGTCTTGTCTCAAATCTGAGGGAACCACCTGAGGGGAACAAATGTGGCTTCTGGTCTTTGATTTGACTTTCTCGGCAGTTTGCCTCGAGAAGAGACATCTTTGATGATTGGCGGAGTTGCGGATGACTTAGTCATACCCCCTGAGGGACACACCGTGAACATGCAAACTTTTAAAGTGGATGTAACAAAAATGTCTTAGCAATACCTCACTTTACATAAGTCAATACCTCACTTTCCAGACAACACTACCTCACTTTACATTCATAAATTACATGTATTGTCTGTTGTCAATTGTATGTCTTTTTAGCCACGTTATAAGTGCCTTGCCTGCCTTGCACGCTGGGTCCGAGAAGACATTAATTTCATCTGTGCTGTATGTCATGCATATTAGCACATTTGACAATAAAGCTGACTTTGACTTTGAATAATATGTTCTCGGTGCCCCCAGTACCCCAAACTCATTATTATGATGAATATTGTTTTAGTGGATTTTTTTTAGCCATTCAAGTAGGCTAACGTTTCATGTCGCAATGCCAAACCGCTCAATTTATGATCAGCTCAGATATTCTTGCCATTCTCTACACCACTCATTAATCTGGTGGGGAGATTTTCAGCTATCGGGTGAAATTTTAGGATGAATCCTAAATCCACTCCGGCTTTTGGAGGTGAACTTAATTTGTCCTCCGAAGATATAAAAATGTCCAAATGTTCAATATTTCAGTAATTTTTTTGCTCATCAAATAATCTAAAAATATGAGAAAAATGGCAAAAATAATAAACAAATGAATGAATGAATATATGAATGAATGAATCTTGCCATGAGGGGTCTCCAGTCAGGATGTTTTCAGCATAGGCGCAGTGTCGCCAGACCAGCAGCAGAGATGCAGAAACTGGAAAAGTTACAAAAAGGCATTTAAGTGGAAAAGACAAAACTAAAAGACATCCATCATGAAATTTGTACTTTCCCCGCTGTCACGACTTGCAAGGTGGTGGGTGGTGGTGGACCCAAAAAAAGCAGGCATGAGGGAGGAGGAGGGTGTATTTGACAATTTGTATTCAATAAAGTCAGCAGGGACAAAAATCTCAAACAACAAAGTCATCAGAACAAAAAGGTCCAAAGTTGCAAACAAAAAAAAAACATGAAACAAACTGACTGGGTGAAACAAACAATGACCCGACCCTAAATTGCCAGGAGTTCTTTTAACTGGCATGGATTAAAACATGCAGTTGCAGTCGGGGGCCACTCGTGACACTCGCGTTTGCTCCCATGCAATCCTCAACACGTGGAAAATTAATTTCGCGATTTTGATCGCTACCATGCTGTTGTCATGATCAACATTGACATTTCAAGTGATATAAACATACAGTATATGTCAGGCACTGCCGTGTTTGCATCTGTCTATATTCCCCCCTGAGAAATGTCAGAACAATTTGGAAAAAAAAAAACATTTAATACGTAGCAGTTTGCCTGACGTGGACCAAAATAGGAAAAGGTCACACGAGTGACTGCTTAGCATGCAGCGTTGTCGATTCGACAGTATGAAGGCCGCCTAGTATGACGACTGTCGTATCGAGGTGTTGTCAACATGACAATTAACAAGACAATAAAGACATTTGCTATTCTGCACAATAATAAATAAAGATGGAGGGCAAACAGAAATTATCTGGACAGAGCTCAGGAGTGACATTTTAGGGCCGTTTAAATTGCTGTTTCCCTTTGAGGAGGCATGGAATCAAAGAGAGCCATGAATGTTGCTAACGTTCTTCCCCCAAGGGCAGTGCCGCGAGGAGATTAGACGGCATTGGTCATTTTGACTTAGAACGTTATCCCAACACGAGCAGACTGCTTATTGATTTTTTTTATTTTTTTTTATTTTCCTCCCCTATATCATTTAACCTTCTTCTTGTTCATTCACTATCATGAGAAGGCTTAGCAGTTATAGAGGTTTGAGGGCTCGACATCCGGGGAAAAACTGCTGAGCTGTCTCGTCGCCATTTACTGATGCCGATTCGGCCATTTGGGTTGTGAGGTTATTATATTCCCTCCTGAATTAAATTGTCGTCCTCAAAACCAATCACTGTGGAGCAGTAAAAAAAAAGCTGCCCTTTCCTTCCCCAATAGCCTTTTTTTGTGGTTATTTTCACATTTCGGGTTTTCACATGAAGGTTGGAGAACATGCTGGTTGTGAGTTCTACATTTAGGAAAAGGTTTCTTCAGTCATCATCTGTACTTCTTTGAGAGTGTTGGGCATTTTGCTCCTCATCCGAAGAGCTTCGTCAGCGACCTAAAGTTGTGCTGGTAACCCTTGTCCTATATACCTTTAAAAGACAACCGACCTCACTTTTTTGTTTTTTAACTGACATCAGAAAAACGTTTTATAGCATCGAAAAAATACCCAAAACACGCAGTATTTTTTTAATGCAAAACACCAATAAAAATGACTTAAAGTGTCCAAAATCTGCAAAAAATTGAGCTGCGAATTGGGCATTTTCAGAAAGTCCCGCCCCCAGTTCGTGACGTCATGCCAAGACGTCTCGCATTGCTAGTGAATCAAAACAATGGCTTCAGATTCGGAGAATATGCTTTCTTGTTACACATCCAGTTATGAATATGATTCAAATAGTTCTGAAGAGGAAAGCATACATGTTTGCAATCGATTGAATAATTTATTTGTGCCATTTTGAGGCAACATTGGGGAGAAATCTCTCACACAAAAAAAGAGGCACAAAATGGTGACCTCCTGTGGCCACCTCCGTTTCCACAGACTGATAAATTCCTTATATGGCGCTTGGACGCCCTCTTCTGGCCTTCTGGCGGCTTTTGGGTGCAACACGAGGACCCCAAACCAAACAAGTACAGCAAAATACATTGACATGATGGAGGGACCGCTACAATGGATCTTTTTTACGTCATGGGGCGGTCCTTTAGTGACGTCACGTATGAACTCGTCACCAACTCAAAAACAGGACTTCCTGAATATTCAGCGCGAGTCTTTAAACGGAAAATGTAGCTATATGCGGTGGAATCTTTGTAAAATACGCTTAGTAGAAGTCATTTGGAGCCATTTTACAAATTATGGACACAACTTGTCCGGAGACGTCGGTTGTTCTTTAATGGACAAAGGTGGCGGTGCCAGGACTCTGCTGTGATAGGTCCCTGCTCTAAGGTTAGGGGACGACTCCCTGAAGCCAATCTGATTTACTCTATTGTTCTATCCCTGGCGCTGGTTTCACCTCATTACCCTATCTGATTATCTCTCCATTCAGATTACCACTATTGTACTATGCCTGGATCTGATTTCACCTCATTAGCCAATCGGATTACATCTATTGGTCTATCCCTGGTTCTAGTTCAGTGGTTCTTAATCTTGTTGGAGGCACCGAACCCCACAAGTTTCATATGCTCATTCACCGAACCCTTCTTCCAATGACTGTGCCTACTAACTGCAGTCTCGACTGAGGGGTGGACCTCTGTGGCCACCGAACCCCTGAGACCGACTCACCGAACCCCTAGGGTTTGATCGAACCCAGGTTAAGTACCACTGATCGAGTTTCACCTCGTTAGCATGACTCTCCTCCGGCGCATTCTTGAGATAAGGGCAAGCCATCACCCTGCTTGTGTCTGTTTACAGCTTGTAACCGTCAGACACAGAAACGCTCTGACCCAGTAGAGGGAACACGGCGACCCGAGGGGAACTGTCGTTAATGACTTTCGGCTCAGGTCCAGCAACAAAATACTTGCTTGAGGGATTTCCCATCGCGCTGCTTTGTCTCAGTTCCAAGTGAATCGATGCAAACTTTGCGAGCGTCCAAAGATGTGACACAAAATTGCTCTCTTCAAAAACAACGAAAAACTTCTCTCCAATGATAAACTAGCTCACTGGGTGACTCTCGGGGTTGGAATGTGCGGCAGGCGAGAAAAGGGTAACGACGTGGCAAGACACGGTGTGGAGATCAAAAATCTTCCGGCACAGAACAAGGGGGTGGGAGTGAATTTGGGGGTGAGTCTTTGCTTCCAAGCGTGACTCCTACCATGCTCCAGCAAAGCACAGCGGCAGCGAAGAGCAGAACAGGGCAAAGATGAAACAGAAAAATATGACACATAGCATTTTTTTTTGTATTTGGTTTAAAAAAAGCAACACTTTTTTACATTTTTTACTTCATTATATAATATTATTATTTCTGTACTTATAAGCTTTCATGATATACTTTCTTTCAGAAGAGACAGGAACATAAGGTGACCTATAAGAGTGGAGGCAGAAGTACGCAGGTAGACTACATTTTGTGTCAACGGCGCCATCTAAAGGAAATCCGTGACTGCAAAGTAGTGGTTGGTGAGAGTGTAGCCAGACAGCATGGGTTGGTGGCGTGTAGGATGACGCTGGCAGTGAGGAAGATGAAACCAAAGGCTGAAGTGAGGACAAAATGGTGGAAGTTGAAAAAGGAAGAGTGTTGCATGACATTTAGGAAGGAGATAAGACAAGCATTGGGTGGGCAAGAGGTCCTTCCAGATGACTGGCAAACTACAGCGAACATAATCAGAGACACAGGTCGGAAAGTACTTGGTGTATCGAGCGGAAGAAAGTTAGATAAGGAGACTTGGTGGTGGAATAGGGAGGTGCAGGAGTGTATACAGAGAAAGAGGTTAGCAAAGAAGAAGTGGGACACTGAGAGGACGGACGAGAGTAGACAGCAGTACAAGGAGATGCAGCGCACGGTTAAAGTAAAGGTGGCAAAGGCCAAACGAGAGGCCTATGATGACTTGTATGCTCGGCTGAACAGCAAGGAAGGCGAGACTGATCTTTACAGGCTGGCGAGACAGAGAAACAAAGACGGTAAGTACCTGCAGCAGGTTCGGGTGATTAAGGATAGAGATGGCAATGTATGAACAGGTGCCAGTAGTGTGATGGCAAGATGGAAAGAGTACTTTGAAGAATTGATGAATGAGGAAAATGAGAAGGAACAAAGAGTAGAAGACGTGACTTGCGGACCAAGACGTAGCAAACGGCATGAATTGGAGGATGAAGTGAGGAGGGCGCTGAAGAGGATAAAGGGGGGAAAGGCACTCGGGCCTGATGATTTACCATTCGAGGTATGGAAGTGTCTTGGAGAGGTGGAGGTGGTGTTCCTGACTGGGTTATTCAACAAGATCTTAGATGGTGAACAGATGCCTGAAGAATGGAGACGAAGTGTACTCGTGCCAATTTTTAAGAACAAAGGAGATGTGCAGAGTTGTACTAACTACAGAGGAATAAAGTTGATGAGCCATACAATGAAACTCTGGGAAAGAGTAGTTGAAGCTAGACTAAGAGCAGAAGTGAACATTTGTGAGCAGCAGTATGGCTTCATGCCAAAAAAAGAGTACGACAGATGCAGTGTTTGCTTTAAGAATGCTGATAGAGAAGATCAGAGAAGGTCAGAAGGAATTGCATTGTGTCTTTGTAGATCTGGAGAAAGCGTACGACAGGGTGCCCAGAGAAGAGCTGTGAGGAAGTCTGGAGTGACAGAAAAGTATGTCAGAGCGGTGCAAGACATGTATCATGACTGTAGGACAATTGTGAGGTGTGCTGTTGGTGTGACGGAGGAATTCAAGGTGGAGGTGGGACTCCACAAGGGGTAAGCTCTGAGCCCCTTCTTATTTGCTATGGTGATGGACAGGCTGACAGACGATGTTAGACAAGAATCTCCTTGGACCATGATGTTTGCAGATGACATTGTGATCCGTAGCGAAAACAGGGAACAGGTGGCAGAGAAACTAGAGGTGTGGAGATATGCCCTGGAAAGGAGAGGAATGAAGGTCAATCGCAGCAAGACGGAATATATGTGTGTGAATGAGGGGATCCAAATGCAAGAGTGATGCTACAGGGAGAAGAGATAAAGAAGGTGGAGTATTTTAAGTAATTGCGGTCAACTGTCCAGAGCAATGGAGAGTGTGGAAAAGAGGTGAAGAAGCGTGTCCAGGCAGGCTGGAGCGGCTGGAGAAAAATGTCAGGTGTGACGTGTGATAGAAGGGTTTAAGCTCGGATGAAAGGAAAAGTGTATAAAACAGTGGTGAGACCAGCCATGATGTTTGGACTGGAGACAGTGCTACTGAAGAAAAGAGAGGAAGCAGAGCTGGAGATAGCAGAGCTGAAGATGTTGAGGTTTTCTTTGGGAGTGACCAGATTGGATAGGATCAGGAATGAGTACATTAGAGGGACAACTCATATTAGAGGCTTTGGAGAAGTCAGAGAGGCCAGACTGAGATGGTTTGGACATGTCTTGAGGAGAGAGAGTGACTATATCGGGAGAAGGATGCTGAGCCTTGAACTGCCAGGCAGGAGACCGAGAGGAAGACCAAAGAAGAGGTTTATGGATGTGGTCAAAGAGGACATGAAGGTAGCTGGTGTGAGAGAAGAGGATGCACAAAACCGGGATAGATGGAGGACATTGATTTGCTGTGACGACCCCTGAAGGGAAAAGCCAAAAGGAAAAGAAGAAGAAGAAGAAGATTACCTTTCATGATAGTTTGATTTTGCTCACTGGTTGTTTTTATTGTGCTACCCGAAAGGTGCTATTTTTAATACAGAAAACAGATTATTCTGACCAGTTGAGGTGAAGCAACACATATAGACCGACAACATTTGCCAATAATCTGGTCCTAACTAACTTTTGGCATGTAAAAAGTGGACCGAACAGGGAACCTTTTCAATGGTGGCCTTCTCCTTCACTGTGATCAATGAGAGCATCTACGAAAAGAAGAAGTGGATTTAACGCATTGTATGCACATATTGTGCCGAACGTACTCTCGACATCTTCTCATACAAGATCTGCCTTTATCATCCTAGTTTAACTCTCCAGTGAGCTCACCGGATAAAGGGAAACTTCAATAGGTCTAAAGGTTGAAAATCATATAAATTACCCCGCACGATTCAACAAAAGAGGCAATGAAAAACTTTATCCATTCAGGAATTTCAGGGGAATGCGCATGGAATACGAAATGAAAAACTACTCTTGAATAACAACAGCCATGATCTCCAGAGTCCCTTCCTAATTAGTTCCTAATTACAAAATCACAGGCACAGCAGTGCACTCTTCGTGGACAAAGGTAAATAAAACGACTTTATTATTCAGTACAGTTTATTTTTTTTAATTACAATACAATAGCACATTTATTCTACATAAAATAAGGTAGAATAAGGGGGGATTTACAAGCAACAAAGGTTTGAATAGTGTCTCTTCCAATACTCAAATCAAAATAAAGTCTCTTCTGAGGTAAAACTGAAGACGGAGTTCTTTTCCAAGAGTCTCTAGGCCTCACCCCTCTTGACGTCCTCCTCATGTAGCCTAGCCACCTTAGCAAGGTCCAAATCCAGTGTCCTGTCGTGTGGTGTGGTCCCAACTGGCAATGAGTTCCACGCAGCAATCAAGTTCTTCACAGAGCACAGCAATCGAGCTCGTCTTTCCCCAAGCTCCCCACTCAGAGGTTCTCTGCCTTAAGAGCCTTGCCTGCCAATCCCGCCCTGATGCTGCAGGTGTGTGGTTTTAATTGCTGCTGCCTTCCACCAGATGGGGCCAAGACTCTCTCTGGGTGGAGCCATTTTAGGGGGATGTATTCGCCCTCCAGGACACAGCCTCTCGTGACAGCACACAATATATATATATATATATATATATATATATATATATATATATACCTCACAACCAAATGCAAATGCATGTGATTAGAAAAAAACGATTTGTTATCAGCGCAGAGTTTCTGAAACGCCGTGTACTAGTTTTCAGAAGAAAAAAAGTGGATGTTGGAGGAAAAAAATGTGTAGTTGCACAAAAGGCATGCATCCACAGCGAGAGTAATTACATTTGTTATTCAGAGAGAATGAAAAATTACTTGAGCTGGCGTGTGGGAATGATTTGAGAGAGCTACATTTGATGAAGAAAAAAAATGAAATAAAATCTGCTCGGGCAAGATGGAATGAAAGCTCACCGTTTTGCCAAGATTTTTCCTCCCATTTTTTTGTTGTTGCTTCTCTTTGCCAAGTGATGCTATTCAAACACATTCGAAATGGCGCGGCTGCAGTGATGGCACCCGTGAAGTGACGGTTGGAGAGACGCACGCAGTCTGGTATTAATCGGTCGAGGAGATGTTTGGATCCCAGTGAAATGTCATCAGATATGGGCCTCAATGCTTCAACTTCGACCAAAGTGTTGCTTTTGCGCCATTGGGGACAATGGAACTATGTTGACGATTGTTGAGGCACTTGAAAGTGGCGTTTTGCATGGGGGCAAGGCACTTTTTTGGGGGGAGGACATTTTGGATGTTTGCTTGAATACATTTGCACCACCAAAAAAAACATAAAAAGAAAAGTAAAACTGATTCTTTTTTAGGTATTTTGTACCTATCGTACAAAGTTTTCAAAATGTGTGATTTTCCGGTTATGGCTACAAGTGCAATTTGTTTTAGAATCTCTGTCTTTGGTGTGTAACATGTTGGGAGATTTGTGAAGGAGTTAAATGTGTTGGAAAAAAAGAGCAGACACACAGCTAGCCCGTTTTAATAGATTCTGATACTGAGCTACTATATTTCCTCCCGTGTGTCTCCATCGCTTCTTTCCAGTGCACCGAAATATTGGTTTCCCTCTCAGCGCGCATCATGCTCCATTTTTTTCACCCCACCAGCGCCGGTTTTCAATTGCCTTGTTTAAGTTGAAGATTGAGTCAAAGGATTCGGTTGGATATCTGCGTTGAGGGCCTCTGATCTGTCCCCACAGCGGGTTTTCATTTTGTGCCTGAATACTGTCCAGAGGTGGCTTCTTTTTTATATCAAGACTTGTACGATAAATCTCTCTCTGTTGCGCCAATCCTCTCTTAATGACAGTGTCTTATTCAGCCCTCTGCTGCGGGTGAAAAGAAAGAAATGATATTTGTACTGTATTTTGCGGATCGAGCGTATTTGACAATAAAATTGATTTGACTTATTCTCGATTGGTTTAAAGACGAGAAGAAGTAGCACCTGCCATAGAATAACTCAAATTGCAACAACGGAGTGTTGTTTACGGTTTGGGACAATCCGTTTCATGCTAGCATTTTATACTAGCATCATTTGTAAAGGCATATTATTGGCTTGTAAGGACAACACATTTATTTAGGAATTGAATATAAGACGTAGAGTGCCGCTTGTTTTTTTCATGCCGATAAAGCACTGGCCATGGCCTCTGGCAATGTTTTTTCTTTTCCAGAAAGGGGCAGTATTTCCTTTTTTTCCAGGTTGGCGCTTTGTTCCAGCTTCAGCTGTTATTAAAGCGCTATATAAACCAATATGTATGTATTGCGTTGTATTTTGGACAGCTGCCCTCATTTCAAGCTCATACAACTCCATACCCATATTATTTAGGAATTAACTCTTTTTTTTCTGATGAAAGAAGAGAGGTAAGATTTCTTCTGTTGCATCGAATGTTTATGTAGTCCTAAAAGTGAATATTCTGCGGGTCCTAAAATTCAAGTGACAATGACAAAAACCCTGGCACTGGAGTGGACACATTTTTGCACGTCTGGCAGTGAATGAGTTAAGTAACCCGATTGAACAATAATCGGTTTACTTGAGTCCATTTCATTTTGTTATGGCGACGATTCCAGTAACAAATTATTTCAGGCGTTAAAATTAGCTGATATAATGCCACCTGTTGCTTTGACGAGAGCTCGACGGGGAAAGAATGCATTTTCACTTTTTTTTTTGTTTTGAATCCCAATGTGTGGCAATGGCAATGTGTTTTTATGTCAACGTGTCCTGAAAGGGCAGAGGAAATTTGATTTTGCAACAATAGATGTCAAATACCACACTTCACACATCGTTTATCGACTTTTGGAGCGCGAGGGGAATACAGTTACCTCGGAGACGTGCAATTTGGGGACAAGTGGATATTGTAGAGAAAAAAAAAGGGAGTCAGAGAAAAAATGCTTTTGTTTTGACATCAAGTCGTTTTCCTCCCGTGACATATTTTGCTGGAAATAAACAATATCAGCACTAATTAATGACGAGTATGCCGATTGCGGTTTTATTTCCACTCCAGCTTGGAGAGGCAATCAAGACTAAACATACAATTAAGATATTTTCATGAAGTGCAATTTAATGCACTTTACAAAGTGACATGCAGCATCCCACTAGGCAAAATAAGAGCATAAACGCACCCCCAATTAATTGTGTATTTTCAAACCTTTATACATATACATATATAAGGCGAACCAGACTATAAGGCACACCTTAAAGGATAACCGACACCTCCGGACAAGTTGCGTCATAATTTGTAAAATCACTTCAAATGACTTCTACTGAGCGCATTTTACAAAGATTCCACCGCAATTTTGGATTGGATTGGATTGGATTTGCCTTTATTAGTTAATGAAAGGAATGAAAGTAGAAAAACAAAATACATGAGCTGCTGGAAAGGCAGCCACTCTCGCGGCGCCGTCTTGAAGTCAAAAGAACAAAAAAAAACTAAATAACAAATAATATGACAGCATAGAGACAATATCTCTCAATTCTCTTCAATTGCTGCTGTGGACTGCAAATTTCCCCATTGCGGGACAAATAAAGGTATTCTGATTCTGATTCTGATTCTGATATGACAAATCAAAGACACAGAGAGACATTCATTCTTCAGGACTTGCTGTACCCTCTTTGTGATGACATGAAGCAGTTCTAGATGAAAGAGGAAAGGATCAAAGCGTCTTTCCACCAGTGGATCAGGGACATCATGGTGGAACGTGCACGTCGACTACAAGCTAAATGTTGAAAGCAAACACGCAGCTGTAGAAAAGAGATTGTCTCACATCTCCTGTTCCACATAAATCTGCTTCAATTCCAAGCCGCAACAGTTCCACATACGCATCGGCGCTCTGCGCTGATGCTCCTTTCTTCTTATCGCGGGTTTCTCAAGCCATGCATCTATCCAGCCGCAGACTGTCGAACAGCACTGACCTTTCCGCTAAACAAAGCGGGGCTGTGAAGATGCTGCCCATTACAGGCGCAAAAAAGCACAACGGCCCCTTTGGTGTCCAGCGATGGCAGTCGAATGGCTCCGACATTCCTCACATTCAAAAACAGTACTGACATATTCATGCTGCCGAAAAGGCGCAACCGCTCAGCACAGTCTACTCCTTGATGAATGTCGTGGTCAAAAATGCTTAAAAACAATCTGTATCCGTTCCACACGATGCACAACAACACAAAGTGACAAAAGAAAACACAAAACAAGACAAAAAATAACAAAAAAAGCAAGGCTCGTGAGAGCACTTGCTGAGGCTGCCTACTCGGGCGCCATCTTGGACTTCATAGCGATATTTTACGTTTTAAGACTCGAATTGATGACGATGCCGGAAGTGACGCCGCATTTGGTACGCCTCTGACCGAGAAAGCGACACACAATGCATTTGAGGTACTTTTTTTCGTCTGAGAACACCGCGTTGATCGCAAAATTACAACGAAAACTACATAAATAACGCAACGGTGAATCGTTGTGTCGCAGCCAACTGCGGTAACACGCATAAAGAAGGTGTACGTTGACACAAATTCACAGCGGACAAATCAGCCCATTAGGAACAGAGCTGAGCAGTCGAGCACCAGCAGGGGCGAACGAGGAAGCTACCTAGAGGTTGCGATTCGGCGCTTGGATAGCGTAAATTTGATGCATGTTTACTCATTTAGTCACACTGCATGCTAACCGTAAGCTCACCTGGTGAAAGAGCAATCACCATATTAGTGAAGCAAACCGATCGGAAAAACATCCACTTTCCAGCGTGTCATATTTCTCTGTAGCGCTGTTGGAGCTTTCTCTCGTCTCAACATCTCTGATGTTCGTGTACTTGTTCGAATTGTGCCACTGTCTCTTTTGTGTGTGTGCATAAAACCCACCCCTCTGTCTTCTACCACGGATTTTAACCAATCACTGGCAGCTTTACGGCTCTTAAACGGCTTCATATACTGGATGAAACGTCACTTGTGCGCCATCTTGTGCATTTTATGGGGGCTACATTGGAGTCCAGATATTCACCGGTTTCATCGCTGGCAGACGGCTCAAATTGATATGGAAGGACCTCTTTAATTGATTGCAAACATTTATGCTTTCCTCTTCAGAACGATTTGAATCATATTCATAACTGGATGAGTAACAAGAATTCTCTGAATCTGAACTCTCTGAAGCCATTCAAGGCAGTTTGTGACTCAAAGTGACATCACGAACAAGGGGCGGGACTTTCTGAATCACCCCAGTTCTGAGCTAATTTGTGGCAGTTTTGAGACACTTTAAGTTTATTTTTATTGGTGTTTTGCATTTGACTAAAAATATCAGCCTGCGTGTTTTGGGTATTTTAGATGCGCTAAAACGTTTTTTGATGTCAATTAGGACACAAGAAAATGGTGTCAGCTGTCCTTTATATGAACTGAAAAAAACTTTTCAGAATATACAAATGCGGTTTACACGAGTTTTAAGCCTTTATAAATACTCAATTCATCATAAGATAACTTACTCTGTTCTTTCATCAGAAAAAAATAGTTAATTCCTAAATTATATGGGTCTGGAGTTATCTGAGCTTGAAATGGGGGATGCTGTCCAAAATACAATACATACATATTGATTTGTGTAGCGCTTTCACAACAGCTGAAGCTGTAACAGAGCGGTAAAATGCACAAAAGGCAAATGCTACGCCCCCGTGAGAGGGAAAAACATTGCCAGAAGTCTGACCAGCACTTTATCGGCACCCAAGCAAGAAAAACCAAAACCCGAACAAATTTGGGAATGGCGCTCCACGTCATGCTTTTCATTCCTGAATAAATTCGGGAATGGCAGTAAATCAGTTAAAATATTTAACTTTAGAAGTGGATTGAGGTGATACCGGTGGGAGTGGGGCAAATAGGCCAGTCGTTAGTCAGGAATGTAGGTACAATCAGTGGGGCCAAGGGAGTGGTCCTCTGCTCCCCCCAACCTGAGAGTAGGGACCTATCATAGCTGTGTCCGGCGCCGCCATGTCTGGACATTAGGGATATATAAATAGGGCCGATACGACCAGTCAGACTTTAGTTCGCTGACGAAGCCTCTTGGATAGGAGGCGAAACGTCCGACTCCTTTAAAAAAGTACAGATGACGGCTGAAGAAACCTTCTCATCGTTAGAAGTAGATTGGAATGAAACTGGACTATCAATTTTGAAACGTGTACATAAAACAATAATGAGCGGTCACGTGATCTCACTTGTTTTAAGCCAAGTTTATTCCTCACCTGAAAACAAAATGATGCAAGAAATGGAAAAGAAAAGTGGCATAAAGTGGCATCAAGAAACCAGTCGAAGACGGATTTCCTTTTTTGGAACGGTCCCTCTTTTTGATTGACTCAGTCACAGATTCCGTTTGAAATTGTCACCAGGCTGAATTGCCTCCGCTTCTTCCACCCTCCCAATAAATTCCTCACGAAGCTTTGACAGGTGATTATTTACAACAGGGGTGCTAACACTTTTTCAGCATACGAGCGAGCTACTTATAAAAACTACCAAGTCAAAATAATCTATCCACGACAAAAATGCAAAACAGAATTATTTTCAAATGTTTTAAGGATTCTTTGTATGTACAATACGTCTGTGGTGGTTCTTAATTTGGTTCTCAAATTTGTACAGATGACGGCTGAAGAAACCTTCTCATCGTTGTATGTACAATGTATGTTGATGTATCTTGCATAACTGAATAAGCCAATATTGCACAACACACATAATAACTACATATACATAACATAATAAATAACTATTAACATTTTTTGTAATTACCTGAGTTTACTTTGATGACTTGCACTGAATTGAATCAGAAAGGGATGCATAGTCCGTACAGTAGCTGCTGACAGCCAGCCTCAAGCACATTTCCAAATGTTCATCATTCACGGTGGAACGGTATTTGGACTTAATGATCTTCATGTAGGAAAAGGCTGACTCACATAAATCAGTGGAGCCGAATAATGCAGTCAAGGAGGTAGCACATTTCCTCATGTTGGGGTACTTTTCCTGTGTGAGTAAGTTACAGAACTGCCCATGAGCCCTGGACTTCAGCAGTGAGAACACTCACAATCTCCGATGTCTTTCCACATTTGCTGGGTTAAATCCTCAGCCATGGCTTCACAGCGCAGACAGCTGCAGAGCTTTGATTTGTTTTGTTATTTGAGATAATATCTTATTTTTAAAGTCTCTGAACAAGGAGTCAGCTGCTTCAACGAATGCTTCTTTTACCATCTCTCTGTCTTGGAAGGACTTATTGTTTTTAACGATGGCGTGATTCACCCGCAACAATGCTTCGGTTGGCGGCTTTCGCTTTTGAAGTATGTTGAGTGAAAAATGACTGCTGTCCGGACAACTGGGATTTTAGTTCGTCCACCGTTCTCTTTCTCAGCTGGCTTTTCGGTGTGAAGTCAATGTCGTATTTTCCATGAACAGTCCGAAAATGGCGCTCCACATTTTCCCATTCCGTATGAAAGTAATATTTTTTACCCCCTTACTTTATCCAGGTTTTTCACTCATTTTGATCACCATATGTTTTAGCAAGGGCTTAAAATCTGAGGTAATTCGCTGACTAGCTTGTAAATTTTGCTGCGTTTAGCGCCGTTGTTTACGCATGCACGGCGACCTAAAGGTAAAAATTCAGTTGTCATCTGAATGGTTGCCCTGTATGTCAATCAAGTGACGGGACGTTTGATAGGCTGACAAATGTTTTTTTTTTACTGTCGCGCTGCGATCGACCAGTATTACCTCCGCGATCGACCGGTAGATCGCGATCGACGTAATGAGCACCCCTCATTTACAATATCTTTCAACAGACTGCTCCCCGGAATCAAACTTGAAAAAAGTGACCGCTTTGATTTTTTCCCCCCTTTTCCGTTTTAAAAGCGTCCGTTACTTTCCTCTTAACGTCTGACACCCAGAAGGGGTTGGCAATGTGATGGATCTGCGCTGTCTTAAGAAGCGGCGGTATCGGGCAAGCGTTGAGTTGTGATGTAACATACACCACACGACACTGTGGGCTTGGGAACGGTGCTCAAATTTGGGGGTGGGGAAGACGCGGTAGACTCGGTATGATCTGAAATTGTCTGATTGACAGATGGAATCAGAAAAAAGCACAACAGCGCGGACGTTCTGCTAATGGATTTGAATAAGGTCCCGTCAGATCACCACAAGAATCTTTCTGTACTACACCCATGTTTTTCCCTTTAAATCTCTTTAAACAAAAAAAAAACAAAAAAAAAACATTAGACGATGAAAAGTTTCATCAGCCGTCATCTGAAGCCAATCTGATTACTTCTTTTGTAGTGAACTGATTACTTCTGTTGTTTAAAGAAGTAATCAGATTAGCTTCAGGAAGTAGTCCACTGCTCGCCCAACCTGATAGCAGAGACCTATCAGAGCAGAGGTCTGGCACCGCCACCTCTGTGCATTGGGAATATATATAGGGCCAGAGATACCAGCACAACTTTAGTTAGCTGACGTTCTTGTTAGCTGAAGTTCTTCGGATGAGGAACGAAATGTTCGACAGCTAGAACAAAGTACAGATGACGGCTGAAGAAACCTTTTCATCGATGGACAGCTCCTGTACGACTGAGAGCCTACACAGACGTATTGCTGCCAAAAAACATTAGATATAAATCAAGTGTTTACGTAGCCACTGAAGAGAGTGCTTTTATCACAAGAGCCTCGTTTGGAGCATCTGGAACACAAGAACAAACCATTGCTCTTCTGGCTTCAACGCTTCCAAGCGCCCTTGCATGCTCACCAGAGAATAAACAACAGGCTTTAAAAGGATGCTCAAACGCAAGAAGGAAATATTTTCCTTGACTGTGCCCTCAAGCTGGATCACAAATGCACGAGCAGTGAGTTTTCATTTCAAGTGGCATGGGAGCCAGCGATCGACTGGGAAATGAGTTGCAAACGGCTGGAGGAGATAAATGTCTGTTCAATTCATATGGAAAACGGTACAGGGGTGGTGTTTATTCATCGGCGAGTTGCACTCCCTGGAAATAACCATTCGCCGGTGAGCCTTGACTTGACAGCTGCTGGGAACTTTCTGTCAGACATTGCAGCACTTATTAGCCGCCAGTTATCGGGAGGAGAATTCATTGTCACAGCTTAACAAGAGTGCAACGAAGCGGAGAGGAAAAGGGAGGGCACGGTGTGCCCAAAAATAATTTATTCTCACAAGACGTAGCAGTGGGATCGATAGTAAACAACGAAAAAGCAAAGACGCTTACTTGAGGATGGTTGGGGGGAGACTCACCACAACAGGATGTGATGAGGGCAGGTGACTCGACAAAAAAAAAATCTGAATGCATAGGAAATGAGAACAAAATGTGACTAAAATCAATTCAGGAATCCACAAATGGGCACTGGTATGTGGAACTGTCGCGGCTTGGAATTGAAGCGGATTTACGTGGAACAGGAGATGGGAGACAGTCTCTTTTCGTCAATGCATGCTACAGCTTCGTGTTTGCTTTCAACATTTAGCTTGTAGCAGACACGCACATGTCACCATGAAATCCGTGATTCACTGGTGAAAAGGATGCTTTGATCCTGTCCTTTTTCATCTAGAAGTGCTTCATACAACAAAGAGGGTGCAGAAAAGTGTTTAAGATTGAATGACTGTCTGTCTTTTGTGTTTGTTATTTAGTTTTATTTTTATTTCAAGATGGCACCGTGAGAGTGGCTGCCTTTACAGCAGCTCCTGTATTTTGTTTTTCTACTTCTACCTTTCCTCTTACTGTCATGATCTGGTTGGGGACCAACAGGTGGCGCTGTCGGCCCACCTGCACCTGCACAGGTGTTGGTCGTCCCGATCAGTGGCGGACTGCCACGTTCGGATTGGCGACCAACGGGTAGCGACGTCAGCCCTGCCTGCAGCCTCGCAGGTGCTGGGGTTTTAATCAGTGACACTTAAAGGGACTCCCGGCACGACCATCCGGTGTCGGTTCATTGTTTGTTGCATGCTTTGTCTGCAATCGCATGCATTGTATGCTGTGCATGTGTTTGTTTAACCTTGGCGGACTTTTACACTTGGTTTTCTTTTGATACTTAGTATTTTTTTCCATTCAGATGATTTTAATGTTTTACATTTTGCTCCGGCGGCCCGGTAGTCGAGTGGTTAGCACACCGGCTTCACAGTGCAGAGGTCGCCGGTTCACATCCCGGTCCGGCCTCCCTGTGTGGAGTTTGCATGTTCTCCCCGGGCCCGTGTGGGTTTTCTCCGGGTCCTCCGGTTTCCTCCCACACTCCAAAAACATGCATGGCAGGCAGATTGACCACTCCAAATTGTCCCTAGGTGTGAGAGTGACTGTTGTACGTCTTTGTGTGCCCTGCGATTGGCTGGCAACCAATTCAGGGTGTCCCCCGCCTCGTGCCCGAAGACAGCTGAGATAGGCTCCAGCACCCCCCGCGACCCTAATGAGGAATAAGTGGCACGGAAAACAATTCCCCCCTCTTCAATTGCTGCTGTGGACTGCAAATTTTCCCATTGCGGGACGAATAAAGGTATTCTGATTCTGAAAATGGATGGATGGATGGACATTTTGCTCCTGCTGACTTTATTTTAATACAATTTCTCAAATACAACCTCCTGCTCCCTCCTGCCTGCTTTTTGGGATCCGCACCCGCCATTACCACCATGCAAAAACGTGACAGAATTACCCGACCAACCATCGGATCCCGCAGGTACAACGGACCCGTCTCATTTCCACCCTGCGCTTGGCAATGCTACGTCCACGTTAGCCCACGCCTCGTCGAGTTTGAATTGCGTCACTCGACGAGCCGTAACGTCCACGTCAACGTCTGGCTGAGACCTCCTTCCACGTGGCCGTCCAGGGTGACACTGTGTGTCTGGCAGTGCACGCCCACGTCCAGCCACGCTGTCGTCGTGCATGACGAATTGAGTCGCATCCACGACGAGCCGTGCAACGTCCGCGTCAACGTCAGTCCGAGACCCCACTCACCGCTGGATTCCGGAGTGGCTCAGGACCGCTCTCGTATCCCCGGTGCCGGGCAGTTCACGCCCATGTCGGCGTCCGGCCGAGACCTGGTCCCATACGGCCGTCTGGGGTGCCACTCTGCGCCTGGCAGTTCGACGTCCGCGTTGAGCCATGCGTCGTCGCGTGAACGTGCGAGAGGGATCACACTCACGCCCACGATGATCCGTGCCACGTCTTCGTCCACCCCAGGCCGAGTCCTGTTCCTATCAGGCCGCCGCCCGTCGTATGCTGGAGAGGCAGCGGTTGCCATCTCCACCATTGTTCCCTGGCAAACTTTGTTTTGGGAGACTGTTGGGACTTCTGGAAGCAGCCCCTTGAAGGGGGGGTTCTGTCATGATCTGGTTGGCGACCAACGGGTGGCGCTGTCGGCCCCGCCTGCACCTGCACAGGTGCTGGTGGTCCCGATCAGTGGCGGACTGCCACGTTCGGATTGGCAACCGACGGGTAGCGACGTCAGCCCTGCCTGCAGCCCCGCAGGTGCTGGTCGTTTTAATCAGTGACACTTCAAAGGACTCCCGGCACGACCATCCGGTGTCAGTTCATTGTTTGTTGCATGCTTTGTCTGCAATCGCATGCATTGTATGCTGTGCATGTGTTTGTTTAACCTTGGCGGACTTTTACACTTGGTTTTCTTTTGATACTTTGTATTTTTTTCTGTTCAGCTGATTTTGATGTTTTACATTTTGTTCCTGCTTTTAATACAATTTGTCAAACAACCTCCTGCTCCCTCCTGCCTGCTTTTTGGGATCCGCACCCGTCATCACCACCTTGCAAACCATGACACTTACTTTCATCACTTTGCTGCTGTTAAATGTAAATTTCTCCACTCCGAGACTAATAAAGGCTAATTCAAGACTAATTCAATCCAATCCAATTTTTCCTGTTGGGGCAGGCCCTGCTCTACCCCTCATGCTGAGTCGCCACTGATTGACCTTTGACTAAGATACATTAAAAGACAAGAAAGAAAAACACAACATCAAGACGAGTCCACCTAACACAACAACGACAAAAAAATAAAACCCAGGAACAACCTTAACTGAGCCATTTTCTCGACAATGGCGTGTTTCACACCATCCAATTGAGTCTCTTACAACATTAACAAAATGATCTTGTCACTCAGAGGAGCTCGAAGGGCCGGCTCGAAAGCACAAGTTGCCCGACAAGCGGCTGGCTGACAAGTGCAATCTGTCAATGTTCATTCACTCATCAAACTAATCGCACCGCTCTTCAATCGTACCCGTTCATCACAGCCCAGGAAAGGGGTTTCACATGACTTGATCCAGACTGATGGGGCGGAGAATGCCAAACCGAGCCGAGGCGCATGCTGGCGTCGGTAATTCAAATGGGCCGTCATGGGGGAAATCTGTGAATTCGATACTGTCAGTAAAAATAAAACGCGTGAATGACCGTGTCGGCTTTGATCGGCGCAACCGAAGGGGTGGAGTAAGAATAAATAAATAAAATGATTACATGAAAATGCATTGATGCTTTCTAGATGAATATTAAATGAGTGGGAACAGAACGAAGCATGAATTTTAGTTCTTGCATTCAGTTCCATCACCTACCCTACTCTTGCCGCGCTGAAAACTCTGATCAGTACTGAATAGAATAAAATACAATACAAATGGATTTATATATAATATATATATTTGTATATATCATATACAGCACAGGTGTCAAAGTCAAGGCCCGCGGGCCAAATCCGGCCCTCCATATCATTTTTTTCGGCCCGCGAAAGCAAATCAAACTTGTTAATTCCATGACGATTGCTAAAATCTGAGCCAAAATTTCATATTTTTGGATGTCAACCACAATAAAAGTCATTATTCTTGACTTCAGATTTGAAAACGAGTTATTCAGTAATTTGCTGTGTGCTCTATATGTAATATTTGAAGGAATTTAAACATTCTAATGGGTTCCCCAAATTCATAACGGCCATCGAGAGGAAACCATAACTACAATGTGGCCCGCGGCAAAACATGACTTTGACACCCCTGATATACAGGAAATATAGGCAGTCACAAAGATGTGGGAAAGCACTAGGGAGTAAAACTAAGATCAAGTCAGAATCATGCTGAGGAAAATGCAAAAAGTACAAGTGAGTTTTGAGGCGGGTTTTGAGGATGGGCCGAATGTTCAGTGGCAGGTCATTCCAGAGAGTGGGACCAGAAACGGAAAAGGCTCGATCCCCTCTGAGTCTCCGTTTAGTTTTTGGCACATCTAATAATGTCTGGTCAGCAGAGCTGAGGCGCCGGGAAGGTGCGTAGGGGTGGATGATTTCAGGCCATTAAAAGATTTGAAAACAAATAAGATCTTGAAAAGAACTCTAAAATGTACAAAGAGCCATTGAAGGGATGCCAGAGGAGGAATTATGTGCTCCCTCTTACGAGTACCAGCCGAGAGGCGAGCAGCAGCATTCTTGACAAGACTGCAAAGTTTAAGCCCATTACAGTAATCAAGACGAGATGTGACAAAGGCATGAATTACTGCTTCAAGGTGCTCATGAGAAAGGAGAGGTTTGATTTTAGCCAGCTGCCGAAGAACTTTTACGCATCAGCTCACATTTTGTTACCATGGTACAATGCAGTCCATCACAGAGGACCATCTCACCCGAGTCTCACATGGCCAGCCAAATTAATTATGGATGGACCATTCCGGCATTATTACATCCTAACAGCGGCGTTTTTTTTCAATCCCGAAAAGATCGATGTTATCGAATTACCCTAATCTTTGACTTTACCGGAATTCTAAGACTATATTCATGGAGTAAACAATGACCGGGGCCAGGCAGGCGGCACAACTGTTTCTGATGTCGCGTCTGATTGCATCAAAGCGCTCTCTCTTTGTCATCCTCGGTTTTATCTGGCACTTTTTGAACAAAATGGCCTCGAAGCTGGAAATTGCCTTTAATGCATCATCAAGGGTACCGTAAAGCCGCCTTATGATTCATCTTTCTATTCATATCCAACCCTAGACTATTGCCACGCCATACAGTACAAGAACAATATACGTACTTCTGGCAGAAGTACGTATATTGGGGTCACACTCGGGACGAGAAGTCCATCTCCAGTCAACACGGTGGACACTAAAGCATTCCGAAAGTGTCCTCGGTTTACAGCACAAGGTCTTCTCTCACTCCCCCCTGAGAACTCGCCAGGAGGAATGCATAAAACATGGCTGAACCATCTTCACTGACCTCCATATCAGCCAGTCTCTCAGGGCCAAAACATATTTTTGACAGTCACCACCGGACATGTGATTTGGGGTGAGAGCAGGGGTGTCTGTAGGATTGTCTGGTAAAAATCTGACTTTGACCTTTTGGGCTTTTACCTTTTCCTAATTAGGCTGTTTAATTTCACGCTATGATGCGCCCCTTTCTCATCCTGATGCAGAACCTCATTCACCCAGGTTGGTCTCTAGTAGTTTTTTTAAATACATTCTCGGTCGTGGCCTTTTCACAGTGACTTAGAAGTTGTAGGTGGCTGCCTGGTGGGTCGCCACAGACAATTGATGACCCCCCCAGGCACCCATGATCGTTTAACTGCTCCCCTCACACTTGACGGACGGCATTCCTGGCGCAAATCTGCGCGACACGTAAAAATATGCGATATGCAAAGAAACGGCCACCAAATGATCGCCGTTTTGAGCTACCTCTATGTTTAACGACGGCTTTGTCTCTCCTCCCGCTGCTAAACACCGTCGTTCGCCGACCTCGCCTGCTTTGCATTTCCGATTAATGATTCCCGGCAACGCTGTTCTCTCGACATGCCGTGATCCTGATCTGAAACATTGTTTGCTCAGTCACTCACTTTCACGGTTCATGAGCGGGTTGATGAATATTGCGATTGTTCTTCTTTGCCTCGTTGCAGATATCAGACGGGGTAGATATGAAATTAGCCGTTTGCTGCCTTTGGATCCTTTGCTCTCTCTTAGTGGTATGTATACATCGGTATTCTATGCAGACAATGTCTTAACATTGACTTTTCCTTTTTTTCATTAGACAGACTTTTTCTTTTTTGGATAATCAATATTCACTCAACCTGAACTTTTTATCATGATTCAAAAGATTAGATGTAAGATGGTGCCGCAAAAGTGTCTGCCTTTACAGCACCTCCTATATTTTCCTCCTATTTCATCTTTTTCCTAGCCTCTTCCTTTCATAACTTTGTTGCTGTGAATTGTGAATTTCTCCGCTGTTAGATTTATAAAGGTTAATTTATTTTAATCTAATGTATGTTATGTTATGTTATGTTATGTTATGTTATGTTATGTTATGTTATGTTATGTTATGTTATGTTATGTTATGTTATGTTATGTTAATCCAACCTAAAACATGTTTGGAAACAAGAGTACCTGTATTTGTAAATGGTCCTTATCTTTACCTTTAACTGAATATACGTAATTTTAAAGTCACATTGAAGCTTTATATCTCACATTGTTTATCTATTTATTTATTTTCTCCAAATGAGTTTAGTCACAAGGTTATGTTTCATTTTTGGGATGCAGGCAATTTAAAACGTTAGAGTGTGACATGAAATTTAATTTAATTTAATTTAACCTAAAACATGTTCATAAACAAGAGTACCATCCAGAATTGCGAGTTTGAAGAAAAGGGCGCCCATTCTGAAATGTATCATCTGTATTTGTTTAAGTTTTCTAAATTGTTTATTTTTAGGGGTTCGAAGTGCTTGTATTTTAAGTTTTAATGTCTCTTTTTTATCGGTTAAAAATAATCCCTCCTCCACCGATGCTTCCATCTGATCTTGGTGGTGGCCTGGTGGTCGTATGTATGACGTCATTTACTTCAATGATTGGAGTGACATCATATGTACGGCTGCTAAACTGCTACACGGGACCTCAGCGAAACCGGTGACGGCCTTTGGGTAACACTCGGGGGCATCTGTCTTTAAATTTCTGAACGATGAGGAAGAAAAGTTTGAGATGAGTAGTTTTTTTTGTTCCTCAGACTGAATTTTTGCAAGTCATAACTAAATGGCTCGATGTCTCCCCCCCCTCCATCTCCCTTCATTGAGCTCCATTATCAAAATCAGTCTTTTTCATCTCTTATTTCCTCCAAAATGCAAACAATACAGGGCGAGATGAGAACCCTTTGAAGGAAAAAAAGTGCTTTCTTAGGAAAACATCTTTTGGATGAATGTCCTAGACGGTGAATGATGAAAGTTTTCAAAGCGGAAAAGTCCTCCAACCCCGCTTTGAAACATCCCATTTCAGTTTTTTTTAGACGACACAAAGAACAAACATGATCTTCATTATCATCGAGGTGTGAAATTGACAGGTTTAGATAACATCGTGACGGCTTGCATTTACATATCAACGCATATCCCACCAGGATGTTTTTGTTTTTTTTCCTGCTCGCTCTCATGTCTAGGCTATGTTTTTGTGTATTTTTTTCTCCAACAGTGCAAGGTATCGGCTGGCACCGACTCCTTTCCTGAATCATCACTCACACCAAGAAAGAGCAAAGAGAGATGGGAAGAGGCGAGGGAAAGTCAATACAGATGTCTTAATATGTCCAACAAAGACAGTCGGCAAAACAGGACCGGTGAGAAGCCCCAAAAACAGCTATGTCATGTTTAAACACTATTGACTGACTGCTTTTTTTTTAACGTTGCCTTAATCAATGTAAAAACAATTATTAAAACCTAACCCCTACGTCTGTGTAAGCTCTCAGTCGTACAGGAGTGGTCCATCGATAAAAAGGTTTTTCAGCCGTCATCTGTACTTATTTGAAGGTGTCGGACGTTTCGCTTCTTATCGAAGAAACTTTGTCAGCAAACTAAAGTCTTACTGGTAGTTTAGGCCCTATATCTAGTCTTTTTATGTATAATTAGTTCCGTTTAGTACGATTCATGGTTTTTACGATAATTACATTTCAGACCTATTGTACTTATTATCATTATTATTATTAGTAGTAATAGTAATATCGCTATTATTATTATTATTAGTGTTAATTTAGCAGTTTTGAGCTTTCGTGTGCTTAAAGGACTTTGAAGTTCTGTTTGTGATGTACTATAGGGAAAGATCATTTAGATATACTGTGACTGGAAGATAAAGCATCTTAAAGGACTGGAGTTCTGTTTGTGATGTAATGTAAGGAAAGAGATGCCCATTTCACAGTAAGATCAGAGCATTGTCATCAAATGGTGAGTATAGTTTTTGCTTTTTTGAATGTTGCTGTGCCGATTACCATTTTGTGTTTGGGAGCCTTTTACTGAGCGAGTTGCTTGTTCTGTAGCCACAAAGGGACATATGTCTTCTTGTGCCGGTCCCAAGCCCGGATAAATACAGAGGGTTGTGTCAGGAAGGGCATCCGACGTAAAAGCTTGGCCAAAACAAACATGCGGATCAAACCTCTAAAGATGGAGGACACTGACTTGCTGTGGCGACCCCTCGAAGGGAAAAGCCGAAAGGAAAAGAAGAAGATATATATATATCCCTACTGTCCAAACATGGCGGTGCCGGACTCTGCTATGATAGGTCCCTGCTCTCAGGTTGGGGGGAGCAGAGGACCTGCAGCTGCTCCACTGATAGTTCCTATCGTTCTGGAGTCAAAACATATCAGGAGAGCACTCACAAACTGTGGGTACCCTCAGTGGTCATTTAACAAATGTCAGAAAGAAAGAATAGGGAATGAAACCAAAAATTCTGAAGATACAAAAAGGAGAGGAGGAGCAGTACCTTACATTGCAGGAGTTTCTGAAAAATTACAGTACTTTGGCAACCCAAAATTCCTACTTATTTCAAACCGATAAACACTTTAAGGCAAAAATTTGTGCATCCAAAAGATAGGCTGCCAAATGAAAAACAAAGTAATGTAGTTTATTCAATATATCGTAAGAATGAAAATTGTAAAGAGCAGTACATTAGGGAGACAGATTCTCAAAAAAAGACTTTATCAACATTGCAGGGATAATACTAGTGGGCCTCAATCGGCAGTACATGTGCACCTAAAAGCTAGCAACCTCTCATTTGACGACAATGAGGTTAAAATCTTAGCGAAAGAACATAGACGGTTTGAAAGGGGAGTAATAGAAGCGATTTTCATAAAACAACTAAATCTTCCTTAAACCGGTTTGGTGGGGTGAGGTTCAATTTGGATCGTTCATACAATAGCCTGCTTAGGCAACATAGGATTAGTAATACTGATGAGGTGATACCGGTCGAAGTGGGGCAATCAGGCCAGTCGTTAGTCAGAACGATAGGAACTATCAGTGGATCAGCTGCAGGGGGTAGTCCTTTGCTCCCCCCAACCTGAGAGCAGGGACCTATCATACCAGAGTCTGGCACCGCCATTACTGGACAGTAGGGATATATATATAGGGCCTAAACTACCAGTAAGACTTTAGTTTGCTGACGAAGTTTCTTGGATAAGAAGCGAAACGTCCGATACCTTCAAAGAAGTACAGATGACGGCTGAAGAAACATTTTCATCAACCTAACCCCCATTTATTTGTTTCTTTCTTTAGTGGGGACATTCTGTGGAAAAATGTGGGACGGCTTTTTGTGTTGGGAAGAAGCCGCAGTCGGTGTATCTCGGACACAGAGATGTCCCAGTCACCTTCCCGCCGGTAAGATTTCTCACATCGGTTTTCGACCAACAAATCTGGATGCGTTTCTAAGAGCGAAAAACTGGAAGGTGATATGAAAACTAACATTGGACATGCTTTAAATAGGTGGAGCAACTGCAGTGGTCACGTTGGGACACACCAATGTTCATAAATGTTTGTCAGTTAGCACCCCGTCCTTGGTTGTCTCAATTTGCAGGATACGTGACGAAATATTGCGACCGACGAGGTGAATGGCTACCAAGTGGATCCACCTGCCAAGAAGCCTCAAAGGATGGAACCAAGGTACTTGAACAACTTCAAAGTACCGTATTTTCTGGTGTATAAGGCACACCCAAAGCCTTGATTGTCTTCAGAATATGAACCCGCGCCCTATACGCAGGTACGGCTTATATATTATAAGTAATATTGAGCCACAAAAGGTCTGGCAACGACTGTCACCAGCCGCCGACTCCATTTCCCTCTGTAGAAGAAGTCGTGCGTAACTCCAGCCTCTACTTGGCACATTATAATGCATGTGGTGTGCCTTATATTTGGAAAACGTTTATATATTTTATATATTTATATACAGTGAGACCTCAACTTACGAACACCTTATCTTACGAACTTTCCGTCTTACGAACGTCAAATTTATGAAAATTGGGAAACCTTATAATAAGCACTATTTTCATAATACACACCCACCACGGCTGGTGGAGTAATCTTCGGCGGAAGAACACCAAAGCACACGACCTTCGGATTTGGCGGAGTGATCTTCGGCGGAAGAACACGACCGAATAGCGCTCCAGCAGGCGCGACTTTCCACACCCCCTCTCATTGAATGCACACGTCCATCGCCTACTTGGAGCTTTTTGCTAATAATTTTACTATGATGGGACCGAAAAAACACCACCACAGGCTCGTGTTCAGCCCAAGAAGATTACCGTCGCTGAGAAGAAGGAGATAATTGAAAAACACGAACGAGGTGTTCGTTTGTGTGATTTAGAGGCAGAGCACGGCTACCATTCTCCGGAACAGAGAAGCCATCAAAGGTGTGTGTGTTGCAAAAGGTGTTTCCGTGCTCTCAAAGCGACGGTCTCGGACAATCGAAGAAGTTGAAAAACTTCTGTTAATTTCGATTAACGAAAAGCAGCTATCCGGCGACAGCGTGAGTAAAGCTATTTTATGCGAAAAAGCACGGCTAATTCACCCCGATATCGCCATGCGCCAACCTGGAAGTTCAGCGCTTATTGAGGATTTTAAAGCCAGTAACGGATGGAGGAGATGGCTGCAGCATCAAGTGAGCTCATAAAGGCAATGTTGGCAAAGTGGAATGATGTGCAGGCTTTTACCGAACAGTTCCATCCAGAAAAGACTGTGGCTATGACAATCATCAACATGATGAACGATAATGTGATGCCTCAGCTTCGTAAGACCTTACAAGTCAGAAAGCAACAGGTGTCAATTAAGAGGTTTTTAATCAGCAAAAATGATGGAGTCTCCAAAGAAAAAAGAAGAGAAGCCACACCAGAGGTTAAGTTACCAACAGTCCTTATGGAAGGTGACTCTTCTTCCATAAGCCATCAACGACCATCAAAAGGGTAAATAAAACATTATTTTACAGCACAGTTTATTTCTTTAATTATAGTCCTCATGTAATGTAATGTAGCCACAAGAGGGCACAAGCCAGTGTCTTATTGTGCCGGTCCCAAACCCGGATAAATTCAAAGGGTTGTGTCAGGAAGGGCATCCGACGTAAAAAAAACGTTGCCAAAACAAATATGCGAATCAAACCTATGAATCCCATACCGGATCGGTCGAGGCCCGGGTTAACAACGGCCGCCATTGGTACTGTTGACCTTTAGGGTGCCAGTGGAAAATGGACTACTGTTGGTCGAAGAAGGAGAGGAGGGAGGTGTGCCCGGAGGAAAGGAGAGAAATGGAACGCCAATAGTATAGAACTAAGAGTACGAACTTTGAATGGAGGAAGAATGACAGGTAAAGGTAGAGAGCTGGTTGACATGATGCAGAGAAGGAAGGTAGACATACTGTGTATCCAGGAGACCAGGTGGAAAGGGAGCAAGGCTAGAAGCTTAGGGTCAGGGTTTAAGTTGTTCTATCATGGTGAAGACAGAAATAGAAATGGAGTTGGGGTTATCTTAAAAGAGGAGTTTGTTAGGAATGTCTCAGAAGTAAAAAGAGTATCAGATAGAATGATGAGTCTGAAGCTAGAAATTGAAGGCGTGATGTTCAATGCTGTTTGTGGGTATGCCCCACAAGTAGGATGTGAGCTGACGGAGAAGGAGAAATTTTGGTTGGACTTTGATCAAGTCCCACAGAACATCCCGAGAAGTGTGAGGGTTGTAATTGGTGGAGACTTCAATGGACATGTTGACGCAGGAAACAAAAGCTGATGAGGAGGTGATGGGCAGGTTTGGACTCCAGATGAGGAACGCTGAAGGACAGATGGTGGTTGACTTTGCTAAGAGAATGGAAATGGCTATTGTGAATACTTTCTTTCAGAAGAGACAGGAACATAGGGTGACCTACAAGAGTGGAGGCAGAAGTACACAGGTAGACTACATTTTGTGTCAACGGCGCCATCTAAAGGAAATCAGTGACTGCCAAGTAGTGGTTGGTGAGAATGTAGCCAGACAGCATAGGTTGGTGGTGTGTAGAATGACGCTGGCAGTGAGGAAGATGAAGTAACCAAAGGCTGAAGTGAGGACAAAATGGTGGACGTTGAAAAAGGAAGAGTGTTGCATGACATTTAGGAAGGAGGTAAGACAAGCACTGGGTGGGCAAGAGGTCCTTCCAGATGACTGGCAAACTACAGCGAACATAATCAGAGACACAGGTCGGAAAGTACTTGGTGTATCGAGTGGGAGAAAGGTAGATAAGGAGACTCGGTGGAGGAATAGGGAGGTGCAGGAGTATATACAGAGAAAGAGGTTAGCAAAGAAGAAGTGGCACACTGAGAGGACGGACGAGAGTAGACAGCAGTACAAGGAGATGCAGCGCACGGTTAAAGTAAAGGTGGCAAAGGCCAAACAAGAGGCCTATGATGACTTGTATGCTCGGCTGGACAGCAAGAAAGGTGAGACTGATCTTTACAGGCTGGCGAGACAGAGAGACAAAGATGGTAAGGACTGCAGCAGGTTCGGATAATTAAGGATAGCGATGGCAATGTATTAACAGGTGCCAGTAGTGTGATGGCAAGATGGAAAGAGTACTTTGAAGAATTGATGAATGAGGAAAATGAGAATGAACAAAGAGTAGAAGACGTGACTGTTGTGGACCAAGACGTAGCAAGCATTAGCAAGGATGAAGTGAGGAGGGTGCTGAAGAGGATGAAGGGGGGAAAGGCACTCGGGCCTGATGATTTACCAATCGAGTATGGAAATGTCTTGGAGAGGTGGCGGTGGTGTTCCTGACTGGGTTTTTCAACAAGATCTTAGATGGTGAACAGATGCCTGAAGAATGGAGACGAAGTGTACTCGTGCCCATTTTTAAGAACAAAGGAGATGTGCCGAGTTGGACTAACTACAGAGGAATAAAGTTGATGAGCCATATAATGAAACTCTGGGAAAGAGTAAGACTAAGAGCAGAAATGAACATTTGTGAGCAGCAGTATGGCTTCATGCCAAAAAAGAGTACGACAGATGCAGTGTGTGCTTTAAGAATGCTGATAGAGAAGATCAGAGAAGGTCAGAAGGAATTGCATTGTGTCTTTGTAGATCTGGAGAAAACGTATGACAGGGTGCCCAGAGAAGAGCTGTGGTATTGCATGAGGAAGTCTGGAGTGAAAGAAAAGTATGTCAGAGCGGTGCAAGACATGTATCATGACTGTACGACAGTTGTGAGGTGTGCTGTCGGTGTGACGGAGGAATTCAAGGTGGTGGTGGGACTCCACCAGGGGTCAGCCCTGAGCCCCTTCTTATTTGCTATGGTGATGGACAGGCTGACAGACGATGTTAGACAAGAATCTCCTGGGACCATGATGTTTGCAGATGACATTGTGATCTGTAGCGAGAACGGGGAGCAGGTGGCGGAGCAACTAGAGATGTGGAGATATGCCCTGGAAAGGAGAGGAATGAAGGTCAGTCGCAGCAAGACGGAATATATGTGTGTGAATGAGAGGGATCCAAGTGCAAGAGTGATGCTACAGGGAGAAGAGATAAAGAAGGTGTAGGATTTTAAGTACTTGGGGTCAACTGTCCAGATCAATGGAGAGTGTGGAAAAGAGGTGAAGAAGTGTGTCCAGGCAGGCTGGAGCAGCTGGAGAAAAATGTCAGGTGTGATGTGTGATAGAAGGGTGTCAGCTAGGATGAAAGGAAAAGTGTATAAAACAGTGGTGAGGCCAGCCACGATGTTTGGACTGGAGACAGTGCCACTGAAGAAAAGACAGGAAGCAGAGCTGGAGGTAGCAGAGCTGAAGATGTTGAGGTTTTCTTTGGGAGTGACCAGGTTGGATAGGATCAGGAATGAGTACATTAGAGGGAGAACTCATATTAGAGGCTTTGGAGAGAAAGTCAGAGAGGCCAGACTGAGATGGTTTGGACATGTCCAGAGGAGAGAGAGCGACTATATCGGGAGAAGGATGCTGAGCCTTGAACTGCCAGGCAGGAGACCGAGAGGAAGACCGAAGAGGAGGTTAATGGATGTGGTCAAAGAGGAGATGAAGGTAGCTGGTGTGAGAGAAGAGGATGCACAAAACCGGGATAGATGGAGGACATTGATTCGCTGTGGCGACTCCTTTCGGAAAAGCCGAAAGGAAAAAAGAAGACATGGTCAGCAAACATTATGGCAATTTGCGTAAATGGTCATCATACTCGCCTTTTGTCATTCAGTTGGAGGGCACCAGTTGACAGTCAGTTTTGCTTCCGCATAGGACATCCATCCGCGCAACCCAGCCTCATCTCCGCTCACCCTGGCATGGATTCCCCAGGAGTTCCCCCCTTCTGAAGAATCTTCTTCTCCCAATTCTGAAAGAAGCTGGTTAGCGTGGAAGCCCTATCTAATATAAGATCTGATTCCGCCTGAATCTCTGACTGACACCGCCACCCACTCAACTTATCCGTCAATTTCATTCTTACCAACCTGAAGGGCGAGAAATTCCTTTAATGTGCACTGCAGTCAATTACTTTAATGTGCACTGCATTCAATTCGTAATAATAATGGTAATTCGTAATCAAATTAATCTCAACAGGTTACCCTGCCTTTTTAGTCGCAACTATAAACTACTTTTGAACTGACAAATGTCATCACCGTACACAAATGCAGCCAGAAGATAAATTAGCATTTGCGGCAGTCTTAATAAACGTTGGATTTCCGCCATCGCATCGTCAATGTTGAATATTTTTCGTTCGATCAAGCCTAATTGTCATAATTCATCGCTCCCTAGATGGTTGGATGATAAATATTTTGACAGCATTATGAATGTCTGGCATCAAAAAATGTGTCTGAAAAATTCAGCGGAAAAAATATGTGCAAAATAAAAATTATCATGCATTCGTTTGCTGACGAAGTTTCTTGGATAAGAAGCGAAATGTCCGACACCTTCAAGAAGTACAGCTGACGGCTGAAGAAACCTTTTCATCGATGGACCACTCCTGTACGACTGAAAGCTTACACAGACGTATTTGAATAAATGCCAAAAACTATACTTTTAGAAAACAAAACTATTATCGATACGGGCTTTGTCATCGATCCCAAATCATCAGTTGGGTGTGCCAAACTCTAGATGTGCAGGTGAATTACACCAGCCATTGCGGCCTCTCGTCTTGGATCTCCTATGACAATTGAAACAGGGATTAAATTTTGTTTCCAAAGACATCAAGAATCAAAATGCAGTTCGGATGCTACAACTGTGATTCAGCAGCGTCTGCGCCGAGAAAATCACAGGATGGGTGGATGCAAATGGCTTGTGCATCTCACAGTTCATCAATTCGTCCTGTAAATTGAACAATATCTCAACCACCATCCCAGCTCTGTTTGCGAATTGTTGCGGTTCACATCATCTGCATAAAAAGCATAATTAAAAAAGTTTAGTCATCATATTTTGCAAATCAATTTTGTCCTCTTCAAATTAATTCCTCCGCTTAGAAACTAATAAAGGTGAATCCGATCAAATTCAATTTGTTATCGTCTATATGACTCAAATCATCTGTTCTTTGACTTCAGGGGATGACAATTTTCAGATCAAACAAGTGTAATGATCATGTCACAATTATTATCTTAATAAATCTATAAACTTTTATTTTATGAAAAGTCCAACGATATCAACTGGTGAATCTCTTTTCAGTAATTATTCACCAGTTTCCCCATTGTGAGACTACTAAAAGCTTTCTGATTCTGAATTGCGAGATAAATGTTCCTGTCATTTAGCCTAATGTCCCTGACTGTTTCATTACTCTTTCCAATTGAACTGCCATTTACGAGAGGTCAACACAGTGAAATGTGGTGGTGGCCAGAATTATCTCTGAGTGTTAAACCCCTCTTTGAAGTTTTGTGCTGACAAAACCCTTGATAAGAGGCATCAAAATAACTTTGGCTTCTTTCAAATGGCTTAAACAAGCCATGTACATTACAGTTGACATCGATGAGAAGGTTTCTTCAGCCGTCATCTGTACATGTCTGGACATTAGGGATATATAAATGGGGCCGATACGACCAGGCAGACTTTAGTTCGCTGACGAAGCCTCTTGGATAGGAGGCGAAACGTCCGAAACCTTCACTTTTGTACAGATGACAGCTGAAGAAACCTTCTCATCGATGGACCACTCCTGTACGACTGAGAGCTTACACAGACGTATTACAGTTGACACTTTATTTTGTTATGCTTAGAATATCTTGTTTTCTATTCTTTCACCCCCACCCCTACCCCATCCCTTTTCAATTGCTGCTGTGGACTGCAAATGTCCCCATTGTGGGACGAATAAATGTATTCTGATTCAGATTCTGATATACAAAACAAAGTTTAGCTCAATCTAACAAAACTAATCCTATAATTTTATAAATTCACTCTTTGACTCTGTCATTTCATACAATTTCCATTTCATTTTGCATTCGCCCAAATCAGGATTTCAAAAGTCTAATTTGCCTGCCTATTTAATTTAGTTTTTGTTTCAACTGGACGGTATTCATCAAAGAGCTATGGGAAAAACAGCGTTATGTGAGTGGAGACAAAAACCTCCTGACCGCGGGATGTGGCCTGGTGAGGCAGGTGTTTCGATGTGACGGGATAGTCATCTGGACTGTTGTCATGCGTCCACTTGCAATCACACGGCACCTTCCCCTTGTCCTGTGAAAGGAGAACAGAGAACTGCGGCAGGAACAATGTTTTTTGCACAATACGTTTGTGAATGTTATCGCGAGAGTGGCTGCCTTTCCAGCAGCTCCTGTGTTTTGCTTTTCTACTTTCATTTCTTTCATAACTTTGCTGCTGTGAAATGTAAATTTCTCCACTGCGAGACAAATAAAGGCAAATCCAAATCCAAATCCAATCCAAATCCAACCGCCTGTTTCCTTTTCTTTCCGTTTATTTACCCATTCGGCCAACGAATCAATTTGCCGATCCTAGATGCGAAGAATGCGGCTGTGAATCTTGAAAACATTTTTTCCAGGTGTCCCCCCCAAAAAATGTTTTTAACTCCATCATGTTGATCTTTTCCAGGCGTCCCTAGAAAATGATAATATTGATACAATGGACAGAAGGTCCTGATTTGCTATTGTGAATCTTGAACCAACGCTGTCAATATCACCTGGTGAATTGATTTGCTCACTCAACTTGCAATGACTGTGTCTCCCCAGAGTGCTCCATGTTGCTAGATTGTACAGAGCACAGCTGGAGTCACCACACTGGGGGGCTGGTCCCCCACTCCTTTAGGGCAGAGAAGGAGGAGGAGGGCTGGGCTGCCCGCTCTCTCTGGGCAGCCCCCTTCTCCCCCCTGTCCCTTTGTTTCAGCGAAGCTCACACCCAGGGCACCCAGCTGTGTCGACGTCTCCGTTCACACCCAGGGCACCCCACTGTGTCAACGCCTTCGCACAATCAATGCATGCACATACACACAGACACACAATGCATGCACACACACAAAAGGGAACAGACAAAAAGGACAAACAGACGGCACCCCCCTCAGCTGACCCACTGCCCACGAACTGTCCCCTGGACAATGAAACTCCCACGGAAGCCCCGTAGCAACGGCTAGCAATGCTGATAACGCGCTAGTGTTGATGAATGCATTAATGTTACGGAAAATCCATGATGTATCGCAGCTGCATTTAAACAAAAAAATAACACATAATCGTCCTAATGTAAACATTAGGCCCTCGTGCGTGACCCGAGTCTAACAACCGAATAATCCACAGTCTGCTCGGCGCCCGGAAACCGACCCATAACCCGAATAGGCATTATCGAGTTTAACGTAGTAAGTCTACGCCCACAGAGCTCGGCTAGAATTGGTCTACCTTACCATATTCACCTGCCCACAAGCTCACTGATGCGCAGATTAATCGTAATTAGAATTGTTGGGCCGAAAAATTCTTATCAATGCATTCACTCAACACAGCTGCATGCTAGCACCGCCACTCATCCGTTAAGCAATCCTGAGCGACGGACACCAAGAAGGGAAGGGCGGCCCAGTCGAACACAAAGGAAAAAGAGGGCTTCGTCTACCTGGAGAAAAAACCTTCCCCTCTCTCTTCGGCACCAATAATAATGGGTTTATCATGATCATTCGTCCCTGGTACATTGCTTCTACGGGCGTTGATGGCAGAGGGTGGTTGAATCAGCAGGAAGCCAGGTGTTGGACAGAAAGTCAGTTTAATCTTGAAGACAGCGGAGACATCGCAGTGTCGGCTGAAGAGGAAGCATGAAGAGAGAGATAGAGAGAGACGGACTGGGAGGGCATTTATATGGCGCACAGTGTAGCGTGTCCTCAGAGTTCGGTGAGTGTGGCAGTGGGAAGGGGCAGGGTGGGTAGGGCTGGAAGGGAGTTGAGTCTCCGGGCTGCCTGGTGGCAGAAACTGTCCTTGAGCCTGCTGGTCTTGGCTCAGAGAGTCCGCAGTCTCCCACCCGATTGCAGCAGGCTGAAGAGGCTGTGGGAGGGGTGGGTGGGATCGCCAGCGATCCTAATGGCTCTGCGGGTCTTGTAAATGTCCTGAAGGGGGGGGGGGGGAGACACCGATGATCTTCTCAGCTGTCCTCACGATACGCTGCAGAGTCTTACGGCAGGACACAGTGCAGACGCCGTACCACACGGTGATACAGCTGGTCAGGATGCTCTCGATAGTACCGCGGTAGAAGGAGGTCGTGATGGGGATCGGGGCTCCAACTCTTTTAAGCTTCCGGAGGAAGTACAGGCGCTGGTGGGATTTCTTGGCCAGTGATGACGTGTTGTAGCTCCAGGACAGGTCTTCGGATATGTGTACTCCCAGGAACTTGGTGCTGCTTACTCTCTCCACTGCACAACTGTCAATGGTTAGTGGAGCATGCTGGGGGTGCACTCTCCTGAAGTCCACAACAATCTCCTTCGTCTTCTCCACATTCAGACGGAGATTGTTGTCCTTGCACCACGTGGCAAGGCGGCTGACCTCGTCCCTGTAGGTTGTCTCCTCATCGTTGTTGATGAGGCCCACCACAGTTGTGTCATCCGAAAACTTTATGAAGAGGGTGGAGCTGGGTGATGATGGTGAGCAGTCATGTGTGAGCAGAGTGAAGAGGAGAGGGCTCAGCACACACCAATGGGGTCCCCTGTGTTCAGCGTGATGGTGCTGGAGGTGTTGTTTCCAACTCTGACTGCCTGTGGTCTCCCCGTCAGGAAGTCCAGCAGCCAGTTGCACAGGGAGGTGCTGATCCCCAGTTTGCTCAGTTTGTCGGTGAGCTGTTGGGGGATGATGGTGTTGAATGCTGAGCTGAAGTCGAACAGCATTCTGACGTAAGAGTCTCTGGTCTCCAGGTGGGTGAGTGCTGTGTGGAGAGTAGTGGAGATGGCATCATCGGTCGAGCGGTTTGGCCGATATGCAAACTGGAAAGGGTCATGGTTGGAGGGGAGGGCGGCCTTGATGTGGTTCATAATTAGCCGCTCGAAGCACTTCATGAGGATGGGAGTGAGTGCGACTGGGTGGTAGTCGTTGTGGCAGGTGGGGGACGACTTCTTTGGGACCGGGATGATGGTGGTGGCTTTGAGGCACGTGGGCACAACACGTACACGTGCCTCAAAGCCACCACCATCATCCCTATCATCACCATCATCTATTGTCGTGCAAATAGTTTTTTTTCCTTTTCATTCCACAAGAAATAATAAAGTCTAGTTTGAGGAAATGCATTGTCTCCTGCAATCATAGTTCGATGGGGAAATTGATTTACTTTATCTATCTTTTTTTTCATTGTTTGACTTTGACGTCATGTTTCCTGTCAGGGATGACAATGTTAAGCCTAAGTGCACTTGCTTTTATCTGCACTTTTACGGGGCGCAATTGATTCCCTGATGGGGTTGTAAATGAACTAAAATAGCCCCCCACAAGAATTCAACATAATTTTTCTTTTTTTTCAAAGAAGTGTCCATTTATTTTTAAATCCAACAGAAGCAGAAGCTGCTTGAGAGTGAAGACAAATGTCTCCTGAAAATGAGGCAAGACCCCACCTTTATTGAATCGGGTAACAAGCTGCTGAAACGGCATCATTAAAAGAGTAGTTTGTTATGATGAATGGAGCACAATTTGCATGTTTGTTTGTTTGCTTTTTGGGGGGCTGCTACAGAACCGTACTGCGGTCGGAATTGGGATGGCTGGCTGTGTTGGGACGATACCGTCGCGGGAACCTACGCCATCCAAAATTGTCCAGATTACTTGTCGTATGCAGAATCTACAGGTCTGAAATATGGTTTTATTTGCACTAGCTATGTTTTACATCTTATTATTTCAAGTCCTCACATTGTGGAATTGGCAAGGTTATATATGTTTTTGTAGGGGGGTTGTTTCAAAATCTCAAGCAATAAGACCAGGTAAGAACAGACAGAGTGTCCGGCGTATGCATAAGAAAATTATTTGCTCGGATAAACGAAAAGGTTGATGAAAGAAATGGAGAGATCAAGATGTTGAAACTCTCTTTAGGACTGACCTGGGAGGATGAGATTCGAATTAAAGTCATTGGAGGGACAGGCAAGGTTAGAAATCTTGCAGTATTTTGCCCCAAAAATTGTTTGGATTGAATTCGCCTTTATGAGGCTTGATTAGTTACATTTCTCAGCAAAAATGTGAAGAAATTAAGAGGAAAGGAAAGGAAGAAGTAGAAAAACAAAATACAGGAGCTGCTGCAAATGCAGACACACGCGCCACCATCTTGAAGTCAAAACAACAAAAAAACTAAATAAATAATGTGGCACAACACAAAAGATAGACAGTCATTCAATCTTAAGCACTTTCTGCACCCTCTTTCTTGCATGAAGCAATTCTAGATGAGAAAGGATAGGATCAAAGTGTCCTTTTCACCAGTGGATCAGGGATGTCATGGTGAAATGTGCACGTCTGCTACAAGCTAAATGTTGAAAGCAAACACGAAGCTGAAGCATCCATTGACGGAAAGAAACTGTCTCACATCTCCTGTCCAATGTAAATCTGCTTCAATTCCAAGCCGCGACAGTTCCACATACGCATTGGCGCTCTGCACTTACGCTCCTTTCTTCTCATCGTGTTTGCATTCTGAATCGTCGTGAAATTCTGTCAATTTAGAAGTATGGTACGCGGTGTGACACGTTTTAATGCATGATTGTGCCCTCTTTAGAAAAGGTGAGCAAGTACTGTGGAGAGGATGGGCAATGGTATCGCCTCCCAGAGTCTAATATCACATGGGCCAACTATACGCTCTGCGCCGTCGGCATTCAGGAAAAGCTGGAGGTGATTTCTTATTTATTTATTGGTGTATTGGCTAATTAGCGTGTGCACTAAAAAAGTTTCTTTGTAAATGAGGTTCTCAGGAAATTAAATCGTTCGCAACGGGACTGTAATAATATTGATTGGACAATTGTAGCGTTTGTATCTAACTATGTGTGCCGCTAACTGACCGCGCAAGGTAAAGAGCGCACAGCTGTCAGGTGACACGGAAAAAGACTTTGGTAACAAGGCGACCGTGATGGACCCGGAGGAGCAGGACCTTGAGAGGACTCAAATCCTTGACAGCCAGTACAAATGTTTTGAAAAAATGAAGAACGATCCTCCTTATAACAAATCAAGTAATGAATTTACTTTCTCTACACCACAGGTGTCCAAGTCAAGGCTCGGGGGCCAAATCCGGCCCGCCACCTCATTTTTTTCGACCCGCGAAAGCAAATCAAACTTATGAAATTGCACAATGCTAAAATCCTAACAAATGGCATATTTTTGGATGTAAACCACAATAACAGTCATTATTCTTGACTTCAGTTTTCAAATCTAGTTATTAATTTGTTGTGCGCTCTATATGTAATATGTGGAGGGGATGAAACATTCTAATGGCTTCCTCAAATTCATAACGGCCCTCCAGAGGAAACCATAACTACAATGTGGCCCCCAGCAAAAATGACTCTGACATCTCTGCTCTACACGTTGCTCATCTATGAATAATCTTAAATTAAGTTCGGGTCACCCCTCACCCCCTATCTCTGTCTTTGGTGAATCAGAAGTGTACTGCAGTCGCAACTGGGATGGCTGGATGTGCTGGGGGGATACACCGGCAGGAACCTACGCATCCCAAAACTGTCCTGACTATTTCATTGACTTTGACCCAACAGGTAAGCGATTTGCCCGTTGAAATCATTGTCAAAATAAATTTCGATGGAAAAAATATTTCTGTGTATTTACTGTACAGAAAAGGTAACTAAGTACTGCGGGGATGATGGGCAGTGGTTTCGCCACCCTGACAACAACAGAACCTGGTCAAACTACACTCTTTGCAATGAAAATACGAAAGCAAAGTTGAAGGTAATCCTGAGATTCTGAGAAATTGGCAAATATTATTTTGTCATCATATTGTTTTTTAAAGCATTTTACATTTCAGCTTGTACTTTTGCAAGAGCACGGTAGTCAAATCGGTAGTCCACAATGTATTGTATGCGAGTACTTGGTCTTCACTGTCATTTAATATTTCCACAGATGGGTTGTCAATCATTTTCAGTGCTTTAATCTTAAAATATATTTGTTTGTGCATTTGTTTGCAGTCTGCGTACATCCTGTTTTACATGGCTATCGTGGGTCATGCCCTATCTATCGCCGCCCTGCTCATCTCATTGGCCATCTTCTTCTACTTCAGGTACTTTCCTGACCTCCCTCTGAGATTCAATATGTCATTTGGTACTTGTTAATTTTAGCCGAAAATCCAAATTGCGTGTTTCTTGACTAGCGGCATTTTGTTTTATTGAGCTATTTCATTTCAGGGCCGCTGGGGTTCCTTTGGTTGTTCGATACGTTTGTAATAGCTCTCCATCGGCTATTATTTAACTCTGTGCTCGTAAACTGCTTATTGCCATTTTTTTAAAAGTCTGGATCTCAACCCTGACACACAAGAAAAGTATCTGTTTTAAATGACACAGATATACATTTCGCGTTTTCATGTTTTCTGGGGACCACTGTTTGGATCATCACTTACGGGGACCACCCTTTTCAAATGACTGACAGGTCTAAAAAAATCAGGGATGCACACAGTAGCTTTGTTATCTTATATACAACTTTAAATATCACTTCATGAAGTCATGTTTGGACCGTATGTTTTGGGGACTTAAAAAACTGATTTTACATTTGCAATGGGGATAAATTTCAATATATTGAAATGTATTGAAATAATTCACACACACATTTTCAAAACTATCATTAACATCTCAGCAGAAGACGGATCGCAATTCGCCTGGGGAAGATAAATCAACTTGGATCCGGGCCCATTTCTGCTCTTTTCTAACTTGGGAGCGGAATCCTTTCAAGTATTGGAGGTCTTATCGTAACGCTAGAGGATCCAGATGTGAGGCTGAGTTGGGAATGTGGAGGGCTGAGGCCGCGTTGGCTTTGCCAAACACGTACATCGTCAATGTCAGGTGTCTTTGGGAGCAGTTTGTCACAATGAGCACAACCGCCTGACTCTTTACAAGCTTCTCAAAGGTCAATAGAAATATCCAGCATAAGACATATACCGTGGTTGCTTCAATACAAATGACATATTTGGATTATTGGATATTTGGATGCCGTCGCTGCCAACCGCTTAACGCATGTTTCTTAAATGTCATCACGCTCACCGATCCATCCCAACGGTTTCAATCCCAAAGGAGTCTGAGCTGCCAGAGGATCACGCTTCACAAGAACCTCTTCTGCTCCTACGTACTCAATTCCGCCCTGACCATTATCTACCTGGTCGCTGTCGGCAACAATCCACAAGTGGTGGGCCGAAATCCTGTGAGTTTCGCCGCTCTTCCAACAATACCGCTCAATACACAAAAGCCATTGTCTGCGAGGAAGATTATTTCCAGCCTGGGAAATGAGGCGCAATGTATTTATTATTCACGCTCAAAAGAAAAAATGATGCTGTAAAACCATCCATCCATTTTAGGGACTGCCAGCCCTCATTACCGGGGCGGTCGCAGGTAAATGGAGCTGATCCCAGTTGATTTTCGCTAAAAAGGAGCATGAAACCATTCACACTTGCTCTGGAGACAATGGGCAATTTGGAGTCGATGGCATTTAAGCAGGGGGATGGAGACCCTTTATATTAACTGGAAATGATCGAAATTGTATGATTTTGGGGTGAATAAGAGGAGTTTGTCTGTCATTGAGATACTGCGTCCATTGAGGCTGAGTTATCATTTGATGTTTTTTTTTTTGGGGGGGGGGGGGGGTTGTTTTGGAAAATCCCTTGATATTTTCTGAGTTATTTAAATCTCCAATCTCGTTTTGCTGATAAATCTGTCTTGCAGGATTGACTCATGACCATGACAGAACATAAATAAGCCTTTTAAGAACTAATCCTGCTTGGAATGAGTAAAAGATGTCATTTAGCTCAGCAAATCATCTTCCCTTTTCTTTTTTCCTACCATCTGAAACTGATTGTTATTGAATGACTTTTGTGTCGTTCAAAATGTTTATAACAATTAAAATCGGGAATACCGTATTTTCTGGTGTATAAAGCCACCCAAAAGCCTTGATTTCCAAAGATGACCCTGCGCCTTATATGCTGGTGGACCTACAAAATACACATACACATCTCACATTGCCTGTCCCACGTAAATCCGCTTCAATTCCAAGCTGCGGCCTTGTGGATGGCTCTATCCTTAGCGTTGTTTTGGGTACGCTGGTGAGAATTTAAAAATACGTTTATGGCGCTTCTGGAGAGCCGTTTCGAATGTTTTTGTCTTTCCTGAAGCGCCAGCCACAAAAAAATGTATACATATATAAACAACCTGATAAAATGCCTGATACATGCATGCATGTGCCGTTTTTGCAGGTCGGCTGCAAGGTGCTGCACTTCTTCCACATGTACATGCTGAGTTGCAATTATTTCTGGATGCTCTGTGAAGGGATCTACCTGCACACGCTCATTGTGGTGGCTGTTTTTGCAGAGGAGCAGCATTTACACTGGTACTACCTCCTTGGCTGGGGTGAGTCGCCACCATTTACGTGTTTTGAACAACTTCCTGTTTTGGTTTCATTCGAAAAAGCAGCCTCATTTGGAACGTTTTGCTTGACTTTTGATTTTAAGATACTTTGAACTCATAATTTATGGTCCTCATCACAGGTGTTAAAGTCATGGCATGGGGGCCAAATCTGGCCCACCACAGCATTTTCTTCATCCCGTGAAAGCAAATCAAGCATGTCAAGTGCCATGATGCTTGGTTGATCGACGAAAAGGTTTCTTCAGCTGTCATCTGTACTTCTTTGAAGGTGTCGGACGTTTCGCTTCTTATCCAAGAAACTTCATCAGCAAACTAAAGTCTTACGGGTAGTTGAGGCCCTATATATATATCCCTACTGTCCAGACACGATAGGTCCCTGCCAGGGACTTAACATAGCAGAGTCCGGCACCGCTATGTCTGGACAGTAGGGATATATATAGGGCCGAAACTACCAGCAAGACTTTAGTTTGCTGAAGAAGCATCTTGGATAAGAAGCGAAACGTCCGACACCTTCAAAGAAGTACAGATGATGGCTGAAGAAACCTTTTCATCGATGGACCACTCCTCTACGACTGAGAGTTTACACAGATATGATGCTTGGTAAAATCCAAGCCAAAATTTCAAATTGTCGTATGTAAACCACAATAACAGTCTTTATTTTTTACTTCAAATTCTAAAACCATTTGTCTGCAAAGTTAAATAATTAATTAAAAAAAATTATAAAAAACATGGGAACCTATTTTCTGTTCAAATAAGTAAAAAAACATGGGAACCTATTTTGTGTTCATTCTATCCATTGATCCAGCCATTCATTGTCTGCTGTCGGGTCACGGAAGCAGCAGCCTCAGTAGGGAAGCCCAGACTTCCTTCTCCCCAGCCACTTCTTCCAGCTCTTCCTGGCAGATTCCAAGGCTTTCCCAGGCCAGCTGGGTGACATAGTCTCTCCAGGGTGTCCTGGTTTGTCCTCGTTCTGCCAGTGGGACATGCCCGGAATATTTCACCAGAAAGGCATACAGAAGGCATCCGAATGAGATGCCCGAGCCTCCTCATCTGGCTACTCTTGAGTCTGAGCCCCTTCCGTTGATTCGAACCTCACAAAATGTTGTTTTTTTCAAGTGAGAGCATGTAGACCTTAGTCTTCTTTCATCATCATTTAGCTGCGTCAGTTTTTATTTATGCGGATCAAACCTCTAAAGATGGAGGACACTGATTTACTGCTGCGACCCCTTGAAGGGAAAAGCCGAAAGGAAAAGAAGTTTTTATTTACAGTAAAGTCTCGTTATATCGATATTCTTGGGAGTCCGAAAAAATATCGATATAACCGGGACTATCGATATATCCGACCCTGCGCGCATGTAATTTTCTCCTTGCGTTCATAGAAATAGTATCGTAATAAGCGGTACTATCGATATAACCGATATTAATATAACGAGACTTTACTGTATTTTGATTGTATCTATGTCCAATATAGTTCAGCTTGAATGTTTTTTTCAGGGTTGCTTCATTTTTTCCCCCCGTCGCATGCATCAACACAAAATTCATCAACTCTATCAAGTTGATCGATGATCGGTATATAACGCTTCGTCATGGCCTTGATGACAGAAGTGTTTCTATTGAGCCTTTTTTTTCTCTCCCAAGGTTTCCCACTCGTGCCTGCATCCATCCACGCTGTAGCGAGAACAACATTTTTTAACGACAAGTGAGTAGCCAATCTGTCAACAAATAAAAACATACTTGTTTTTTTTCATCTATGCTTTGGATTTCAGATGTTTTTACCCCTTTTTTAAAACTCTGCAGCTGCTGGATGAGCGTGGAAACACATTTGCTTTATGCAGTCCACGGTCCTATCGTGGCAGCGCTCATTGTAAGACTCCTCCGTTCTATTTATAACCCAAGCGTCACATCACATTGACAAAGAAACGCACGCGGGAGCATTTGACACCATCGATTTGCCCCCCCCCCCCCCCCCCCACAAATCCTGTGTGAACCTTTCCTTCTTCTGCAGGTGAATCTTTTTTTCTTACTAAACATCATCAGAGTGCTGGTCACCAAGCTGAGAGACACACACCGCGCTGAGACAAACATGTACATGAAGGCAGTGAGAGCCACGCTGATCCTCGTGCCCCTTCTGGGAATACAATTTGTCATTATTCCCTGGAGGCCGGAGAACAGGCTGGCCGGGGAGGTTTTTGAGTACATCATGCACATTTTCATGCACTACCAGGTGTGTAGACCTCGCAGAGCGCAATAGGCCTGTTTGGGCTACTTAAAAATTGAAATACAATATTGAATTGCTTTTGTTTTGAAGGGCTTACTGGTGGCAACCATTTTCTGCTTCTTCAATGGTGAGGTGAGTGATATTATTTGATTGCTGTATTCAAAACTTGTATTTGGATTGGATGGAAGAGGAAAGGAATGGAAGAAGTAGACTTTTTTTTACAGAAGCTGCTGTGAAGGCAGCCACTCTCGCAGCGCCATCTTGTAGTCAAAACAACAACACCAAAAATTAAATTACAAAATAATGTGACGCAACACAAAAGACACAGACATTCTATTCAACCCTGACCACTTTCTGCACCCTCTTTGTTGTATGAAGCAGTTCAAGATAAAAGACAGGATCAAAGCGTCCTTTTGAGCAATGTATCAGAGACGTCATGGTGGAATATATACGTCTGCTACAAGCTAAACGTTGAAAGCAAACATTGATGAAAAGAGACTGTCTCGCATCTCCTGTCCCACATACATCCACTTCAATTCCAAGCTGCGACAGTTCCACAGTTTTGTTGATAAGGTTTGTGGAGGCAGGTAATAAATCAATTAAAGCAGAAATATTATTAATTTTCGTATCGGTTCTTAATAATGCAACTCCTTGATGGGACGGGCGAATGTGAATTTTCGTCGCGAAGGCGAGCTGCAAACCGATTTGTTGGTGAATTGATCAAACGAAAGGACTCCATTTATCCATTAAACCCGAGCTCATGGGGAGGGGGGATGTTTCAGTGTCGACAGTGTCGAATTGCACAACAGCCACTTTCAAGCTCAAGGTCTGAGTGTAGAAAAAAAACTAACGAGGTAAGGCTAGTTATCTTGGTCCGATTGATTGAAACATAAATGGGTGAGTACGAACAACACAATGCCATAGGCGCAGATTCGAGTACTCGCACACGTGCAATTAAACACACGGTGTGTTGGGCTCTTGTCTGAAATGACGTCAGGTTCCCATCTTCTCCAATGCTCAAAATGGCTCGTGCAAACACGCTCGAGAGACACGCCTCGAGAGGGTCGGCCCGAAAGGAGGGCGAACAAACACATTAACCGTCGCCATGGAATTAAATGTTTGTTTGGTTTTACATATCAATCGTAGTGCCTTAATAAGGACATGCTTTTGGGGTTTTGTACCCCCCCCCCCCCCCCCACTCCCACTCAAGGCCAAACCGCCCAACCAGCATTAGGTCTACAATGGCGCCTTTGTAGTGTGAGATTAGTGAGACAACAAAACAATGAAACAATGAAAGAAAACAATGCTCGACATTGACGTCATAGTTGCGCTCTTGGCTCATTTTGACAATTAGTTTGGTCATTTTGATGATTGGACCATTTTATGGGCGAGATGATTGTGTTCATGCATCATCAGAAAATGGAATGGATCGGATTTCATTAGTCTCGCAGTGGAGAAATTTACATTTCACAGCAGCAAAGTTATGAAAGTAAGAAGGAAAGGAAGAAGTAGAAAAACAAAATACAGGAGCTGCTGTAAAGTCAGCCACCGCTGCGCCATCTTGAAGTCAAACAAAAAATAATAATAATGACAGTCATTCAATCTTCTGCACCCTCTTTGTTGTATGAAGCAGTTCTAGATGTCTTACATCTCCTATCCCACGTAAATCCGCTTCAATTCCAAGCCACGACAGTTCAACGTACACATCGGGGCTCCGCGCTGACGCTCCTTTCTTCTCATCGTGGGCTCCTCAAGCCACGCGTCCATCTGGTCGCAGACTGTCCAACAGCAGCGACCTTTCCGCTGAACAAAGTGAGGCTGTGAAAATGCTGCCCATTACAGGCGCAAAAAAGGACAATCGTCCCAGAGCTGCCAAGCCATGACAGCACACATTCCTCCCAATCAAAAACGGTGCTGGCATATTCGTGCTGCCGAAAAGCCGCAACCACTAGGCAGAGTCTCTTCTTTGATGAATGTCATTGCCCAAACGATCCGTATCGGTTCCACACGACGCACAACACAAAGTGACAAAAGAAAATACAAAAACAACACAAAACAATAAATAAAATCAAGACTCGGAAAAAAGAAGTAAAAGATGGTGCTTTTTGTTCTGTAATAGTCTGAAATAGTTTGTTTGCTTTTGAAAAGTATTTTATTTTGAAATAACATTGCGATGCTGGTTGGTGTTTACTATTCAATGAATATGTTTAGGCTATATATCACTGCACTGTTGCCCTTTTTATATCTTATTTTGAAAGAAATTGAATTCCATACTGTTCAAATCAACTCCGCGCGTATGTGCAGGTACAAGCCGCCCTGAAGCGACAATGGATGCAGTATAAGACAGAGTGGGGTCAAAGGCGAAAGGACCACTGCTCCATGCGCTCCACGTCATACACGGCCACCTCCATTTCAGAGGTCCCTCCCTTGATGTACCACCAAGAAGGCAACAGCGAACATTTGAACGGGCGCCACACGGACGACTCTGAACTGGTGGCGCTGAAAATGGGCGAGATCCCATAAGCACTTCAATATGGCAACCTTGTAGCGTTTGATGACAAATGGTGCAAAGTTGATGCTGGATGTTGCTGCAAAGAGTGACTGACAAGGAGTTACTTTGTTGCAGCAGTTTAGTGACCATGGCGGTGGTGGCGAGACTTTTGATGAGTCAACTGGTGGCAAGGAGGAATAACTGTGACAATTGATTGACACAATCCTTTTTTTATTCTCACCTGATACACCAAAGGGTGGGGGATGCAGGTCCAAAATGAGAAAGGGGGACATTCTGTGTCTGAGTGAGCGCAGATGTGATACCCTACCACACATAAACATACATGCAGACACACACACGCACACACAGAGTGGATATTTAAAAAAAAGACCAGACCCCCGAAAAACCTTTGTTTGCTGATATTAAAAACGACTCCAAGATTAATCTATTCAAAACATGTTCCTCAATTGTGACCGATAACGTGTGTAATTATTTTTATTTTTATTTTAAAAAAAAAATGAATAAAAATAAGCCACTGAGATGTGGTTGCACAACAGTGCACAACCTAGTTTGAAAAAAATTGTTTTGATTTATCTTGGGATTTGAAGAAGGGTGTAGAGATTTTTTATACCGTAATTTCTGGTGTATAAGGCGCACCACATTATAAGGCGCTACAGTAGAGGCTGAGGTTACGTACAACTTCTTCTACAGGGGGAAATGTAGTCGGTGGCTGCTGATAGTAGTTACCAGACCTTAGGTGGCTCAATATGACCGTACTTTACGATGTATAAGGCGCACCAGAGTATAAGGCACACCCCCATTGGATGGTTTATTTTCAAACGTTCCATACATAAGGCACACTGGACTACAAGGCGCACTTTCAATGAATGAAAAAGTGTTATACAATATTTTCCGGTGTATGAGGCACACCGGAATATAAGGTGCACCCCCAAAGAATGATGTATTTTGAAACGTTTTCCACACATAATGCGCACTGAAGGATAAGGCTCACCTTCAATGAATGACAAAAGTTTTACAAATATAATACATATATATCTAAAGGTTTTTCAAATACAGTAAAGTCTCGTTATATCGATATTCAAGGGTGTCGGAAAAAATATCGATATAACCGGGACTATCGATATATCCGACCCTGTTTGCATGTAATTTTCTCAGTGGGTGCATAGAATTAGTATCGATATAACCAGGACTACCGATATATCCGATATCGATATAACGAGACTTTACTGTATAAGGCACACCACATTATAACGTGCTACAGACTGGTGTGACACACTACTTTTTCTACAGGGGGATATAGAGTCGTGGCTGCTGACAGTAGTTGCGAGACCTGTCGTGGCTCAATATAACATGACGTGTGAGGCATACCTGCGTATAAGGCGCAATTAGGCGCATGCATCTTTTGAAGAAAATGAAGGCCTTTGGTGCGCCTTATACACCATAAAATATGGTACATTATATCCAATGTGCACACAACAAAAACAGCAAACACTATACCAGCACTACCAGACTGGTTATGTGCCACAAAATGCTACCAAGTATCTATGTTTGAACCTCTGGAATTGTGTACATAGAAATCCTTTGACAATGCATATTTTGTTTTTGGATTCCCATTTTATCATGCTGACCACGCCGCGGCTGCTTTGCTGATGCGCAACATCACAGGCCCAAGGAGCAAGCGGAAGCTCACTGTGCAAAAAAAGCAGAAAAGATACAAATATGCTTTCCTCCGAAAAAGAACTGTTTTTATATTTGGAGTACACGGAGCACGTCTTCTTCTTCTTTTCCTTTCGGCTTTTCCCTTCAGGGGTCACCACAGCGAATCGATGTCCTCCATCTAACCTGGTTTTGTGCATCCTCTTATCTCACACCAGCTACCTTCATGTCCTCTTTGACCACATCCATAAACCTCCTCTTCGGTCTTCCTCTCGGTCTCGTGCCTCGCAGTTCAAGGCTCAGCATCCTTCTGCCGATATAGTCACTCTCCACTCGACATGTCAGTCTGGCCTCTCTGACTTTCTCTACAAAGCCTCTAATATGAATTGTCCCTCTAATGTACTTATTCCTGATCCTATCTAACCTGGTCACTCCCAAAGAAAACCTCAACATCTTCAGCTCTGCTACCTCCAGCTCTGCTTCCTGTCTTTTCTTCAGTGGCACTGTCTCCAGTCCAAACATCATGGCTGGTCTCACCACTGTTTTATACACTTTTCCTTTCATCCTAGCTGAAACCCTTCTATCACACATCACACCTGACATTTTTATCCAGCCGCTCCAGCCTGACTGGACACGCTTCTTCACCTCTTTTCCACACTATCCATTGTTCTGGACAGTTGACCCCAAGTACTTCAAATTCTCCCTCCCTATCTCTTCTCCCTGTAGCATCACTCTTACACTTGGATCCCTCTCATTGATACACATTGCTGCGGCTGATACACACGGAGCACGTCATCATCAGTTAATTTATTTTCTTGGCTAAAAGCCTGTTGTTTTTTTCTCCCCCATCCCTTTTTTCAAATTCTTCCAATCTTCTCTTTTAATAGAATGAGATCTCGCTTTAAAGAATGACAAAACTTGTTGCTCTTGAGCCTCGTCGTGATTTCACGTCAAAGGTGATACTCACAATATCATTTGTTGCAGGTTAGAAAGAAGTGACAATCAATCTTAGCAAATGATTTACTAAAGCATTTATTTTAGTATATTTCTCACACTTATTTGTTTAAATAGGGATCTGTCCGAGGCGAGAGTTTGTGTGTAACGTTGTCTGTATTTGTGGAAGTTGCGCCGCTTTTTAGTCAAGCAAAAATGCATCACACAATACGATTTCTGCATTGTGATCCCCACTTTGGACAATTCTTGTGATTCATTTTATGTCTTTGTCTCTCTCTCGGCTTCGACTGACATCATTGAAAATGTGATGTTTCTATAAAAAAAAACATTATTTTACAAAAAGTTGACTGAGTGTTTTTTTTCTCCATCCCATGTCAGGATATACAGGTAAATCTAATTTTTTTAGACTCTGATTTTGCCGTTTTTATAAGCTATAAGCGATAATAATCCAAATTCTAACAAATAAAAGCTTGACATATCCTGTGATGCATGTTGTTATTCGAAATAATATATTCATGTCACTTTTTAATGCTGAATAATTTAAATGAATGAACTTTTTCACAATACAGTGATACCTTGGCTTACGAACTTAATTGGTTCCCAGACAGAGTGTGTAAGGCGAAAAGTGTGTATCCCAAAAATTAATTTCCCATTGATCAATGCAGAGTTTCTGAAAAACTACAGAGTCCTTTGGCAACACAAAATTCCTATTTATTTCAAATCGATAAACACTTCAAGGCAAAAATTATTGCATCCAAAAGATAGGCTGCCAAATGAAAAACAAAGTAATGTAGTTTATTCAATACATTGTAAGAATGAAAATTGTAAAGAGCGGTACATTGGGGAGACTAAACAAATTCTCAAAAAAAGACTATCAACATCGCAGGGATAATACTAGTGGGCCTCAATCGGCAGTACATAGGCACCTAAAAGCTAGCAACCACTCATTTGACGACAATGAGGTTAAAATCTTAGCGAAATAACATAATGGTTTGAAAGGGGAGTAAAAGAAGAAATTTTCATAAAACAACTAAATCCTTCATTTGGTGGGGTGAGGTTCAATTTGGATCGTTCATACAATAGCCTGCTTAGGCAACATAGGATTAGTAATACTGATGAGGTGATACCGGTCGAAGTGGGGCTATCAGGCCAGTCGTTAGTCAGAACGATCGGAACTATCAGTGGAGAAGCTGCAGGGAGTAGTCCTCTGCTCCCCCCAACCTGAGAGCAGGGACCTATCATAGCAGAGTCCGGCACCACCATGTCTGGACTGTAGGGATATACAGTAAAGTCTCGTTATATCGATATTCTCGGGAGTCCAAAAAAATATCGATATAACCGGGACTATCGATATATCCGACCCTGCGCGCATGTAATTTTCTCCTTGCGTTCATAGAAATAGTATCGTAATAAGCGGTACCATCGATATAACCGATATCGATATAACGAGACTTTACTGTATATATATATATAGGGCCTAAACTACCAGTAAGACTTTAGTTTGCTGACAAAGTTTCTTGTATAAGAAGCGAAACGTCCGAGACCTTCAAAGAAGTACAGATGACGGCTGAAGAAACCTTTTCATCGATAGACCACTCCTGTATGACTGAGAGCTTACACAGACGTGTTCCCATCGGAAACTATTAAAACGAGAAGAATCAATTCCCAGGTCCCCATAAAACACAATTTTCTACTTTCTAATTTTCTAAGCCTTAAAACTACACAAAATATGTTATTATATATTATTTTATGTATAATAAATGTGCTATGGTATTATAATTAAAGCAATAAACTGTACTATATAATAAAGACATTTTATTTATCTTTGTGATGGTCGTTGATGGCTTGCTGGAATGGATAGCTTTTTGCATAAAGTGTCTCAAGGAGCTCTGGGTTGTACATCTTGGAAGTTGTGTTATGGCAACAGCAACATATGCAAGCAGACACACTAGAAACATCACTAATAGCTGGTTCCCTTGCTAGTCTTTTCATTTCAAATTGAACTGATGGCTAGTGCGGGTTATTTGTGGAGGCTTATTGATGGGAATTTTAACCTTGAAGTTCACACTCTGCCTTTGAACTATCAAAGTTGAAACGAGTCCAAATTTCACTGTTTTCTATCAATTTTGTCACTCTCTCTGTCGTCTGACTGTCTCTTTAATGTTTAAACCACCTCCCCTCACTGCTGCGTTCTTGTCCAATCAGGTGGCTTTAACCGACGACTGGGGGCGAGGAATAGAGGACCAAAACAAGCCAGGTGCCATTTTCTTTGAGGAGAACAGGCTCATTTGCGAACAACACATCACTCATTGTGGCAGCTCCGTGTGTATCCCGAAAAATAATTCGTATGCCAAGGTAAAATATTCAGAAATTTAACATTCGTAAACAAAAAAGTTTGTAAAACCAAGGGGTTCGTAAACCGAGGTATCACTGTATTCTAATTTTCTGAGTTTAACCTCATGCACAAGAAAAATAAGTATATTTGCATGTTTTTGTGCTGAGTTGTGCTGGCAACTCTGGTCTTATATATAGAGCTGCTCTCTCAACCTTGGAGCAGGGACCTATCACTGCCACCTCTGTCCATTCAGGATATATATTGGGCCAGAGTTACCAGCACATTTTTAGTTCGCTGATGAAGCTCTTCAGACGAGGAGCGAAACGTCCGACACCGGCAAAGAAGTACAGATGACGGCTGAAGAAACCTTTTCCTCGATACTCCATCTATAATTTTTGTTGTCTTCTTATTGATAAGACTCATTTCATACCATCAACACAGGCAGCGTGTCAGAATCGAATTCCTCCTGAACACCTCAAGTCACATTTATGCTACAAAGGGCGCCGCATTTATTCCTTGGATACCAATAATTTCTGCCTTGCTAGAGACGCCAGTGTAAAAATATGCAATTTCAGGCTCTGCTGCCTCCTAATAACGCCGCCAAAAGAAGACGACACACCGTCCTCCTTTGAATTCATTCATTGGTCCTATGAGCTTGATAAGGTGATGATGATGATGATCAAGTTTAACGCCAGGGGAGCTGCATTTTCATTCCTTTGATAATTATCGCCTCTTAATAAGATAACCAAAGCAGATCTAAAATCATAAAATTCAAGTCAAATTGTATGCAAAGTGTGCTAAGGAGGGCTTTTTTACGCGACAATGACAACACAATGAGAAGGAAATGTGCATAATTCCACACACATACCTCATCATCATGTTTTTCGGCTCAAGACGGGGATGGATGAGTGGAATGACATTTTGCAGGAAGTCACAGCTTGGAATGACCCCCATGTTGTTGCGAGGTGGAATTGTGAAACGTCAGGGAAACGTGAGCCTTTGATTTGAGACCTGGCATTTGACGGAGCCTTCGGTGTGCCGGCAACTTGCAGAAAATTGTCAATGAGTCAGCTTGAGTGGGTGAAACTAAGAAACTAAGAAACAACACAACCATGTCTGCCTCCTCCACACTGTCTCACAATTGTGATTATAAATATTTTGAGGAATTGTTTGTTTCAGGTACAATATGATCAAGATCTAATAAACCAGCAAATGAAAATAAATAAATTAACATTTGCAGGAAATCATCATCTGTGTGCATAATTTGTGCCAACAAGCCGAATGACCTTTCGCAAAGATATTGCGAACCGAATTAGATGCTGGATGGCAAAGAACTGAAACGGGCAAAGATCACAAATGAGTTTACAGACGCTCCCCAATTTCCAAACAAGATATGTTCCTAACGATGGTTCGTAAGGTGAATTTGTTCGTTTAGAGAAGTACGTTTAAGGCTTGTATAAGTAACTTGTATTGGTTTGTACTGAAAAATAAACATTTCATAAAATATATGTTCCATAAAGATATGTACATGTACAACTGAAGAGAATACTACATATGTTACTACAAAAATGTTTGTATGTACCGTTGTTCGTAACTCGAACGTGCGTAAGTAGGGGAGTGTCTGTATTGAGTGTCTGAAATGGTCGACTAATGTGCCCATAATATATTCATAACCATGTCATACATATGGTATACATACACTAAGAATTTATTGATTTGTTTATTTCATTTTACAAGCAGGAATGGAGTTCCATACATCATCATATAGCCGCCCGTGTCATGCCAGAGGCAGGCTTCCCCCTGCTCTACTCAGTGCAACCGCTTCAAAGGCGAGGAAATCAAACCTTCCAAATCTTTCCTCGCCCTAATCAGCCGCTATCTGCTCATGGCAGATAGACCAACTGAGTGTGAATTTAACAATGGTGGCATGATTCATTCATACACTGGCCTCAGACGGCGAGCGTATGAAGAGCATACATAGTTTCCATCGCTGAATATTCAGTTGTTGCCCCTGCGAGCTAAGTCATGAAAGTTGTCTGAATTCATTCCTTGGTGTCAAAAGGCCAAATCAACCGAGTATCGGACAATGATGCTTTTTCATTGAATGTGTGATTTGTATACTTGATGCCACAAGTCTGTAAATAGCAGCATCGTAAAATAACTCCTCTTTCCAGCATTATGTGGCAACACTCAATAACAAAGCGAAATGAGCATTGTGTGTGCAAACCCGCGTTGATGTATTATTGGAAGGCTACGTTCCCTGTGTGATCATTATCTAAAGTTTGATATTATGAACATATGATGATGCCTGGAAGGAGATTGTGGATTTGCCATATTCATCTTTCTCTATGAGAAGGCAGATGAATGAGACACCCGAGGCATTATCAGTCCCCAAATGGATGTGACAGAAATGAAGAAAAAGGAGTGTTTGTCAAATGAGTTTTTTTTTTCAACCGTCTTCAGTTTGAGGTTTTTGTTTCTGTTTTTCCAAGTATCTTTTGTGTGTGTGTTTTTTTTTTGTTTAAGGAATATTTGTAAAAATATATGATATATAATGTAGCCTTAGCTTCTTTCTAATGTTTGCAAACCACATATGTCCTCTCCGTGCCATGCATGAAACATGTGAAGACTGAAGAGTCAGGCCACTGAAAAAGACAAAATATCAATAAACTGAATGAGGCCAATTATAAACATTGATTAAGAATGACATAAAATTGTCTATTTGATTTACAATGACTGGGTTAAGATACATACGCAAAATGGTGGCTTCTTACTCTGCAGATTGCTGTTGATTGATAATACAGTAAAGTCTCGTTATATCGATATCGGATATATAGATAGTCCCGGTTATATCGATACTATTTCTATGCACGCAGGGAGAAAATTACATGCAAACATGGTCGGATATATCGATAGTCCCGGTTATATCGATATTTTTTCGGACTCCCTTGAATATCGATATAACGAGACTTTACTGTATATGAATTTCTATTCGTCAAGGCCAAAGACCCTTTCTGAACTGAGACGAAAGCCTGCAAAATCAATGACAGCTGAGCAAAATGAAAGTTAATTTTTCATCTCATAGAATCAAGAATCATTTTGTAATGTCATGACATTAGTGATGTGTCATTCGGGAACGAGCCGGTTCCTAGAGCCGGATCTCTGAAGTGAACGAAGAGAGGGCTCCTAACGAGGAGCCGGAAATGGTAGCCAACTTTTTCCCCTTCGAAACAAAGTGGTTTGCTGTGTTAGCAACATGCAGCTAACATCACAAAAGCAATTAAAACCCTGAAATGGACCCATCAACCATCTCTTGTACACGCCTGGTTGTAAGAGATGCTCTGAAGGAGTGGACAAAGTGAAGGGGATAGTGGATTCTTCTACAGGAGCACAACAGCCACGCAGAAGCTCAAATCTACCCAACAACAGATGTATATGCCTGAGATGAAGCTCAAGCAAGAGCGTATTACAAGGTGGAACTCCACCTTTCACATGCTAAAACGGATCCTGGAGTCCAGTCATATCTACCTTGGCTGTTATCAATGCCTCTGTTGATCCTCTGGGCAAAGAGGAATGGGACGTAGTGCAGGACTCATGCATTGTTTTGGAGCCATTTGAGCAGGTCACTGTGGAGATCAGTGTAGACAGGTACGTACAGTTGTTATCACATTATACTGTTATTATTTTTCAATTATTGTCATTTTTTACTAGTTGTTATTATCGTATTATTAAAATGAAAAGCAAATTTGTGACAGCTGAGCATCAGACAATAGTCTTCTTCTTTTCCTTTGGGGCTCCCCTTCACAGTGAATCAGTGTCCTCCATCTTCAGAGGTTTGATCACATGTTTGTTTTGGCCAAGCTTTTACGTCAGATGCCCTTCCTGACACAACCTTCTGTATTTATTTGGGCTTGGGACCGGCACAAGAAGACTTATGTCGCTTTGAGGCTACAGAACAAGCAAATAGCTCAGTAAAAGGCTCCCAAACACAAAATGTCGGCACAGCAACATTCAAAAAAGCAAAAACTATACTCACCATTTGATGACAATGCTCTGATCTTAATGCATCAGACAAGAGTAACCACAGGGAACGTGAAAGTAAGTGGATGCTCTCTGTGCACATATAAAGCCATATAAATTAAAATATTTGATATAGTGTATTTTTTTACGTGAGTAATTTGTTTTTCACATAACGTTACATGATTTTTTACAGTGTTTGAAATAGTGTCTTCCCGGTGGCCCGGGGCGTACAACTTTTACTTCGGGCGTACAACTTTCAAAATGTCTCGGCCCAGTTGGGCCGACAACTTCTTTAAGAAAAAAAAAGAATTTTTCAAATTAAACGTTTGTTTTATTCAATAAAGCAAAAGCTACAAGCAAACCGCTACAAGCCACGTGGAGTCCTCTTTCTAAGCGGCTTTCAAAACTCTCAAGTACACTTTTCAGTCATGGTGTAGTCTGAAGCACGAAACAGGCTTCTGATTGGCTGCAGGTGCCGAGTATGCAAATTGCCATACGAATGTTCGTTTCGCAATTTGTAAATTATTTATTATTTCTGCGCGGCCCGGTACCGAATGACCACGGTCCACGTCCAGTTGGGGTCCTCTGCCGTAATCCTTTCGGGATTGTTCCTTATCTGCACCGCCGTGTGCGAGTTGCTTTGTGCCATTGGCGTATAGTATGCATGTCGGCTTTCCCATTGCCTCCCCCCCACTCGTCATTTTTGGTATTCTTTAGATTTGATTATTACCCTGGTCCTCTTTTTGTGTTTATAATTTGTAAAATCACTTCAAATGACTTCTACTGAGCGTATTTTACAGATTCCACCACGTATAGCTATATTTTACGTTTTAAGACTCGAGCTGAATATTCAGGAAGTCTTGTTTTCGAGGTTATAACGATGCCCTCCGTGACATCACGGAGGGAACGCCCGTGACCGAGAAAGCAACACACAATGCATTTTGGGTACTTTTTTCATCTGAAAACATAGTGTTGATCCGTGTTGATGGCGAAATTAGAAGGAAAACTACATAAATAACGCGATGGTGAATCGTTGTGTGTCGCAGCCAATTGCGACACACAACAGATTTCCAGCAGACAAATCAGCCCCTTTCAAATGGAGCTTGTGCGCCATCTTGTGCATCTTGTGCATTTTCTAGGCGCATCGCAAACACGTTCAACAGCGTTGCAGGCTGTAGCGGTGGCTGCCGTAGAATAAAAAAAGAGGACTGGCGGTCATAGTCGTAAGTACGAGTCGTCATAACTCGCGCCGGTCGTAAATCGGATGTTACCTGTAGTTGGAAATATATTTTTTCAATAAACATGGTATCATTATATATTTTATACTTATATCTCAATTTTAGAAACATTTCCATCGATGTTTGAAATGCACCGCCGGAATATAAAATGTGCATATTTAGTCGTAGTGTCCTCGTCGTACAGTACTTGGATACCTTGTGCGCATGCGCCTCAGATCGTGTAACGGAGCTTCCGCCGCCATGTTTGATGATACATCGACATAAATCGATTACGCAACGTCCAATTCTGACATTTTGGTACGCCAGTTATTTGCGCACTCAAAATAAAACAAGGCATAGTCACAATTGCCAGAAACATCCACTAACAATATTCACTGTCATGTATTATTCATTCATTATCCTGCGCAAAGAACAACAATTACTTAATCTTAGTGTGGAATTTTTACTTGTTCTTTTTAAATCCTTGTCTGGATAACACTGCCTCCATGAAGCCAATTTGGATTCAGGCTTTCTTCACACTGGAAAGAATGGCTGGTCTTACCCTGATGATGCACACAACTAACAAAAGCAATATGCGAGAACTCTGCAAAAATTGGTGTGTGATGTATTTGGTCTTCATGGTAATTCTGGCTGTGAAGCATTTTCCACACATGATGAGATTTGGCTCACTACCATAGAGTTTAGTATATGATGCTGTATTGCTTTCATTACATTGCCATCTGCTAGAAATGCAAACCACTTCCCGGTCACTCTGAAGTTTCACTTCTCTGTAATTCCCATGTTTTGTGTTTTAAATAATAAATTTGGATGTGGGTGTGAGTTTGTTTCTCTCCAATATGTACCCCAATTTTTGCTGGGGACCAATCCAGGATGTATTCAGCCTTGCGTCCAAAGTCAGCTGAGATAGTCTTCAGCTGACTTGTGAACCTTGTCAGGACAAGCCTGAATGAGACTGGCTGAATGAGAACACAAATGAATCGCGTAGCTATTTGTTGTCTCTATTATCCTGTTTGTGCTGAGGATTAAGAGGTCAGGACATTGACTATTATGCAGAATTATTATTGGTGAAGAATGTCTTGTTTAGCAGCCCTAATAGGACAATTCATATTCATGTACATGCTTTTTACTCTCTCTCGTCTTCATTCATAAATGCGAGTCATGCGTTTTATTTTTAATGATTGGAGCTGCGACTTTAGGGTGTTGATAAGTCCAAGGAAAGTGTGGAAGACTTCATTATGTACACATACAGAAAAATTCTAATGAGGCCGGTTTGAAAAGCCGCTGGAAACCAAAATAAGCACTGAGGTTGACATGTGTCCCTTGCAAAAAGAAGACTTGACATAATGTAAAGAACATTATAATGGACATTTTTTATTTGATTTAAATATATTTAAAACATTTTCAAGGGAGAAAAAAACCCTCCCTATTAACCATTACTGAGGAATTTCTTATCCAGTTGAACTTGAAGTGTTTACTCATATTGTCAGCATCGAGCGCAGCGCTCATGTCACGGCACAGCCAACATTTATTCTGCCCTACCTCAGGTAAGTCAGGCAGCAAATTAGCAGTGGCTGCTTGCTGGAACCACAATCCCGAGGCTCTGTTGTCACAGTCGAAGGAGCACATTCAATTAGCCGTCTTCATTTCTGAACAAGATAGGGAATTAGCGGCATTCACTTATTTAAATACAGATCAATAACAATGTTGATTTCATCAACCAGAGCTGTGTCTGTGTCTAACTTGAACTTGTGCATGAGATACTATACATCCTTTCCTCACTCTCAACAGGTTGTTTTGAGGCATCACTTAGTACAGTGAGACCTCAACTTACAAACACCTTATCTTACAAACTTTTTGTCTTAAGAACGTCAAATTTATGAAAATTAAACCTTATAATAAGCACTATTTTCATAATACACACCCACCACGGCTGGCGGAGTGATCTTCGGCGGAAGCACACGACCGAACAGCGCTCCAGCCGGCGCTACTTTCCACACCCCTCTCATTGAATGCACACGTCCATCGCCTACTTGGAGCTTTTTCTTGATAATTTTACTATGATGGGACCGAAAAAAAAAACACCACAGGCTCGTGTTCAGCCCCAGAAGACAGAAAATAAAATCACCGTCGCTGAGAAGAAGGAGATAATTGAAAAACACGAACGAGGTGTGTGTTTGTGTGATTTAGTGGCCGAGCACAGCTATGCTAAGTCAACCATCGCTCCCATTCTCCGGAACAGAGAAGCCATCAAAGGTGCGTCTGATGCAAAAGGTGTTTCCGTGCTCTCAAAGCGACGGTCTCGGGCAATCGAAGAAGTTGAAAAACTTCTGTTAATTTGGATTCACGAAAAGCAGCTATCCGGCGACAAGCGTGAGTAAAGCCAACCTGGAAGTTCGGCGCTTATTGAGGATTTTAAAGCCAGTAACGGATGGTTCGAGAACATCTGAGGGCGAGGAGGAGAAGGCAATGTTAGCAAAGTGGAATGATGTGCAGGCTTTTACCGAAGAGTTCCATCCAGAAAAGACTGGCTATGTCAATCATCAACATGATGAACGATAATGTGATGCCTCAGCTTTGTAAGACCTTACAAGTTAGAAAGCAACAGGTGTCAATTAAGAGGTTTTTAATCAGGAAAAATGATGAGTCTCCAAAGTTTGTGACTTTATGATACAATGCAGTGTATTTCTTTCATTACAATACAATAGCACATTTATTATACATAGAATAAGGTATGTTGTGTGTAGTTTTAAGGCTTATTAAGTTAAAAACTATATTTTATGGAAACCCGGGAATGGATTATTCCCATTTCAATGGTTTCCTATGGAAAATTTGTTTTTGAGATACACACTTTTCGCCTTACACACTCTGTCTGGGAACCAATTAAGTTCGTAAATTGAGGTCTCACTGTATAGAGGTTGGATATGCACATTTAACTGTCCATAGAGTTAAACCAAGAATGGGAATGATGAAAAGCTGTGCAAAGGTCCATCAATTTTTTTCAAACCAAAAAAATAATAATAAAAAAGGCCACAAATGACAGCGAAAGTCACGACAATGGCCAATGGCTCCTAAAAACCCAGTACCTTCAAAATCATCCAGCGAACACAAAAAGAAAAGGAAAATGATGACAGTAAGTGAAAATGTAAACTGACTTGACAAACTGAGCGGAGGTGAAAGTTACGCCACTATTGAACGCCATTACAACATCAATGAATCTACGGTGCGTTAAATCACGAAAGACGACTAGTATACCTGCAAATATTTTACTGTATGTTGATAGTGGACTGTTTACTTTATTGCATGAGAGTTTTTACTGTCCTCCAAACGTTTATTATACTTCTTGTGCATGTCCCGTAATGTGTTCCACTAAATTGGGCCTTATAAATATTTTTTTACTCTACACATGTAAATTACCAATATATTTAGGGTTTGCTACATTGCTGTGTTTTATCTATCGTGGGTGGCCCCTGTCCACATTAACTGTGATAAACGAGGGATTACTGTAATGCCAAATTCATGGCTCGGAGGCCTAACATGATCCACCACTTTTTTTTTGTGGCACACAAAAGCTAATTGCGTTTTGGCAGAAAATGCGAGCACAATACAACAAACTCCGAGTTAGCCAATGAGGTGGATGTGTTATTGCCAGTTATTGCTATTCGGAAAGTATAAAAGTCATCCCTTTAAATTCTCCTGAACTTTGAGCCGTGACGGTAGCGGAGTTCCCGAAGTATCTGGAAATATTTATTTGCTCGAGCATAGACTGAGAGTGTGAGGGTCACGGGCGACGACTTGGAGAGCCGCTCAAGATGTGCGCCATGAATCATGCATCGGGCTCCTCCGTCAAAATGGATGTGTTGACCCTCTGCAAAGCCTCTTCCCGTTTTCAGCCCGATAAGAGCTTGGACTGTGCAAAACACACCGTGTGTGTGTGTGAAGACGACCTGTGGAAGAAGAAAGAAAGCAAAAATTCCCCGTGTGATGCGTATTCTTCATATTGTGCCCACTGCTTTCATCCTGCTTCAATTTATCACAGGGTGTTTCCCGAATAGCATGCGCATCTGCTCATGACTTCACGCCAGAAAAAAAAGCACATTTGAGTAGAATCAGCTAACATGAGGCAGTTCAAGAATGAACACGTGTACTCTCGATGAAAAGGTTTCTTCAGCCGTCATCTGTACTTCTTGGAAGGTGTCGGATGTTTCGCTTCTTATCCAAGAGGCTTCGTCAGCGAACTAAAAATGTTTGCTGGTAGCTTTGACCCAATATATATACAGTGGGGCCTCGGTTTACGAACACCTTGCCTTACGAATTTTTCGGTTTACGAACGTTAAATTTATGAAAATTAAATCTTGGATATATATATATATATACAGTAAAGTCTCGTTATATCGATATCGGATATATCGATAGTACCGGTTATATCGATACTATTTCTGTGCACGCACGGAGAAAATTACATGCAAACAGGGTCGGATATATCGATAGTCCCGGTTATATCGATATTTTTTCGGACTCCCTTATATCGATATAACGAAACTACTATCAGGCTTTGCAATTCTCAATGGTCACGTGAAAAAACTGGACACTTGTATATATGGGTTGATGCAATATATCAGTATGCCTTTCTTGAAAATTTTACTTGCACTATGTACAGTTTTTTATGAAATGGTTTTGCACATTTACATTTGCACAGTATACAGTTGACATTTTTATATTTATGCTTAGAATATCCTGTTTTCTATCCTTTCACCCCCCACCCCATCCCTTTTCAATAAAAAGTCAAAGTCAGTCAAAGTCAGCTTTATTGTCAAACGTGCTAATATGCATGACATACAGCACAAATGAAATTAATGTCCTCTCGGACCCAGCGTGCAAGACATGCAAGGCACTTATAACGTGGCTAAAAGACATACAATTGACAACAGACAATACTTCTGTTGTAAAGTGAGGTAGTGTCGTATGTAAAGTGAGGTAGTGTCGTCTGGAAAGTGAGGCAGTGATGTATGTAAAGTGAGGTAGTGACATATGTAAAGTGAGAGAGTGACGTACATAAAGTGACGTAATGTCGTAATTGCAAAAACAAACAACAAGAAAGGGTTGAAGTGAGGTCTTGCAGAAAAAAAAATGAGAAAGAACAAAAAAATAGAGTTCAGGACTGCTGTGGACTGCAAATTTCCCCATTGTGGGACGAATAAAGGTTTTCTGATTCATATATATATATATATATATATATATATATATGTAACGGAGTTGTGCACTAGATTATTAAATTAGGAGTGACCCCTGAACTCCAAAAGACCTCAGTTTCCTGAGTAGGAAGAGGCGACTCTGTCCCTTTTCCGTGTTTGTTGTCCAGTCCAGTTTATTGTTGAGAGTGACCGGTACCCAGGTACTTGTAGGAGGTCACCCTCTCAATGTCCGAACCCTGGATGTTCAATGGTGCAGGTGAGGATTGTTTCCTGCAGAAGTCCACCACCAGCTCCTTGGTTTTCCCGGTGTTGTTCTGGAGGTGATTCTGCTGGCACCAGTCCACAAAGTCCTTTGTCAGTCCCCTGTACTCCCTATCGTCTCCCTCTGTAATGAGGCCGACAATAGCTGAGTCATCAGAGAATTTCTGAAGGTGGCAGGTTGGGGTGTTGTAGTTGAAGTCCGAGGTGTAGAGGGTGAAGAGGAATGGAGCCAGGACTGTTCCCTGCGGCGCTCCGGTGCTGCAGAGAAGCCTGTCCGACTCACAGTTCTTTACCCTCACGTACTGTGGCCTGTTTGTGAGGTAATCTGTAATCCAGGATGTGAGGTGATGGTCGACTCCGGCATGCCGCAGCTTGTCCTCCAGCAGATTTTGCTGGATGGTGTCGAAGGCACTGGAGAAATCGAAGAACGTGATCCTCACCGTGCACCCAGCATTCTCCAGGTGCAGCAACGCCGTATGGAGGAGGTTGATGATGGCATCCTCCACACCGATACTGGGCTGGTAGGCAAACTGTAGCGGGTCCAGTGATGAGCTTGCCAGCGGTCGCAGGTGGGCGAGGACGAGTCTCTCCAGCGTCTTCATCAGGTGAGACGTCAGCGCCACCGGTTTGTAGCTGTTGAGCTCCTTTGGGTTAGCAATCTTGGGCACTGGGACCAGGCATGACGTTTTCCACAGCTGTGGAACTCTGCCCAGCTTCAAGCACAGGTTGAACAAGTGCTGGACAATGTCACACAGCTGGTCGGAGCAGGTCTTGAGGAGTCGGGAACTGATGTCATCCGGACCTGCTGCCTTCCTCACCTGCATCCTCCTCAGTTGGTTCCTCACCTGCGCAGTTGTGACAGACAGGCAGGAACCAGGAGGCAGAGTGGCGGCTGAGGGTGTGGCAACGGTTGGGAGGGCAGTTGTTGGTTGCGGAAAGCTGGCCGTGAGAGGGGGCAGGGAGGGTAAGGCCACAGTGAGAGTTGGTGCAGGTGCAGCTTCAGGTGAAGTTGACGGTGGGCCGGGGGCGGCTGGCGTCTTGTCAAACCGATTGAAAAAGCGATTGAGTTCATCTGCCCAGTCCTTGTCTTTTTCGTTCAATGTCACTGGGCTTTTATGGCCTGAGATGTTTTTCAGGCCCTTCCAGACACCAGCGACATTGCTGGCTTGCAGCTGCTCCTCCATTTTCATCCTGTAGACCTTCTTCCTCTCTCTGATCTTCCTCCTCAGTCGGATCTGCACGGCCTTCAGTTCCTCTCTGTTGCCCGACACAAAAGCCCTTCAGGAGGAGTTTTATGTCGGGATTAATCCATGGTTTGTTGTTGGCAAAACACCGCACAGTCCTGGTGGGCATGGTGTTTTGTTCACAAAAGTTTATGTAATCTGTGATGGTGTTGGTGAGTAAGTCAATGTCCTCCCCATGAATCTCAGTAAAGAGCTCCCACCTGGTTGAGTCAAAACAGCCCCGCAGATACGAACTTAATTGGTTCCAAGACAGAGTGTGTCAGGCAAAAAGTGTGTATCTAAAAAAAATCCCATAGGAAACCATTAAAATGGGAATAATCCGTTCCCGGGTTTAAAAAAAATATACTTTTCAACTGAATAAGCCTTAAAACTACACACAACATACCTTATTCTATGTATAATAAATGTGTTATTGTATTGTAATGAAAGAAATACACTGCATTGTATCATAAAGTCACTTTATTTACATTTGTGATGGTCATTAATGGCTTGATGGAATGGCGTTGGAGGTCAAAGGTCAAAGGGAATTGCTCGTTGGAAAGAGAGGCGCATTACATGACGACTGTAATTAAAGAAATCAACTGTGCTGTAAAATAAAGTTTTATTTACCTTTTTGATGGTCATTGATGGCTTATGGAAGGAGAGTCACCTTCCATAAGGACTGTTGGTAACTTAACCTCTGGTGCTGTTCGGTCGTGTGCTTCCACCGAAGATCACTCCGCCAGCCGTGGTGGGTGTGTATTATGAAAATAGTGCTTATTATAAGGTTTAATTTTCATAAATTTGACGTTTGTAAGACAAAAAGTTTGTAAGTTGAGGTCTCACTGCATATATATATATATATACCTCTACGAACAATTCCAGTCTGGTTTCCGCCCCCGCCACAGTACTGAATCGGCTCTCATAAAAATCACGAATGATCTTTTTATGGCAGCCGATGCCGGTTCACTCTCCATCCTCATTCTTCTCGACCTGACCTCAGCTTTTGACACCATTTCCCACCCTATCCTTCTCGACAGACTTTCCACCCTAGGCATCACCCACATCCCACTCCGCTGGTTTCACTCCTATCTCTCTGATCGCGCACAATTCATCCAAATCAACTCGTTCACCTCATGGTCCTCTCCGGTGTCCTCTGGTGTGCCTCAAGGGTCTGTCCTGGGGCCACTTCTCTTTATTGTCTACCTACTTCCTCTTGGCAATATTTTCCGTAAATTTGGCATTCACTTTCACTGCTTCGCGGATGACACCCAACTCTACCTCTCCAGCAAACCCGACGCTTCTCTTCCACCTTCATCCCTCTCTTGTTGCCTCTCAGAAATTAAATCCTGGCTTTCCCATAACTTTCTCAAGCTCAACAGTGAAAAAACTGAACTTCTTCTTGTCGGTACCAAATCCACCCTCCACAAAACTAACAGTTTCTCCCTCACCATTGACAGTTCTACCGTGTCCCCCTCCCCTCAGGTCAAGAGTCTGGGTGTCATCCTCGATAGCTCACTTTCCTTTCACTCCCATATTAATAACATTACTCGGTCTGCTTATTTCCACCTCCGTAATATTAACCGTCTCCGTCCCTCGCTCACCCCTCACTCCGCTGCTATCCTTATCCACAGTCTTGTCACCTCCCGCATCGATTATTGCAACGCACTTCTCTTCGGTGTCAATCAGAAATTTCTCCATAAACTCCAACTCGTCCAAAATTCTTCAGCCCGGATCATCACCAAAACCCCCTCCTTTCACCACATCACCCCTGTACTCCAGCAACTCCACTGGCTACCGGTTAAACATCGTATCGAATTCAAAATACTTCTGTTTACTTTCAAAGCCATCCATAACCTTGCTCCTCCCTATCTTTCTGACCTGCTTCAAATCTCTGTTCCCTCTCGGTCCCTCAGATCCTCATCCTCCCTTCACCTCTATGTGCCCTCTGCCCGTCTCACCACGATGGGATGCAGAGCTTTCAGCCGCTCTGCTCCCAAACTCTGGAATTCACTCCCACCCAACATCCGTAATATTGACTCCCTCCCTATTTTCAAGGCTCATCTCAAAACCCATTTGTTTAAAATTGCTTTCAATGTATAATTCTCTCTGCTATTTTATTATTTATCATTTTACTTATGGTTTTATTGTTATGTGCTGTGTTCTATTGTTTTTATTGTAAAGTGTCCTTGGGTGTTTTGAAAGGCGCTTGAAATAATATGTATTATTATTATTATTATTATATATATATATATATATATATATATATATATATATATATATATATATATATATATATATATATATATACACAGTAAAGTCTCGTTATATCGATATCGGTTATTTCGATAGTACCGCTTATTACGATACTATTTCTACGCAAGGAGAAAATTACATGCGCGCAGGGTCGGATATATCGATAGTCCCGGTTATATCGATATTTTGTCGGACTCCTGAGAATACCGATATAACGAGACTTTACTATATATATATATATATATATATATATATATATATATATATATATATATATATATATATATATATATATATATATATATATATATCCTCGTCTCACCCCCCATGGGTGGTGTCTGTCCTCTGCCCCGAGGCCACTCCCCCGAGTGCTCCGACCACCACAGGCACGACTGTCACCTTCCAGGCTCTCTCCAGCTCCTCTTTGAGCCCTTGGTATTTCTTGATTCTCTCATGTTCCTTCTTTCTGATGTTTCCATCACTCGGGACCGCTACATCCACGACAACGGCTTTCCTTTGCCCTTTATCTATGACCACGATATCTGGTTGGTTGGCCATTACCATCTTGTCAGTCTGTATCTGGAAGTCCCACAAGATCTTTGCTCGGTCATTCTCTACTACCTTGGGAGGTGTTTCCCATTTTGACCTTGGGGTTTCCAGTCCATAGTCCGCACAGATGTTTCAGTAGACTATGCCAGCCACCTGGTTATGGCGCTCCATGTAGGCTTTCCCTGCCAGCATCTTACACCCTGCAGTTATGTGTTGGATTGTCTCAGGTGCCTCTTTGCACAACCTACACCTTTGGTCACCTTATTATTCCTGCAGGGTATCTGATCACTGGCAGGGCATAGCTGTTTATTGCCCGGGTCTTGTTCCTGCCATTGAGCTGGCTTCTTTGGACTTGCCTCACCCGTTGGAGGTATTTGGTCGTAGCCGCTTTGCTTGTTGCTAGTTCGAGGTTGCCATTGGTCTGTGGCATACCGAGGTACTTGTAGCTGTTTTCAATGTCTGCTATTGTTCCTTCAGGGAGTGAGACCCCTTCAGTGTGGACTACCTTGCCCCTCTTAGTCACCATACCCACCATACCGTAGCCGAAATGACATCCCGATGTCACTGCTGTAGATCCTGGTTGTGTGGATAAGGGAGTCTATGTACCTTTCGCTCTTAGCATACAGCAACAAATTTTAGTTCGCTGACGAAGCCTCTTGGATAAGAAGTGAAACATCCGACACCTTCAATGAATTAAAATACAGATGCCAGATGCCTCAAGAAACCTTTTTATCGAGGGACCACTTCTGTACGACTGAGAGCATACACAGATGTAACACGTGTATTGTATGTCGATTCTGTGTTTATTACAATACCATGGTTGTGGTTTAAACCTTCCGTCTCTGACTGATCGTTAAATGGTTCAGGAAGAAATTAGCATTTGTTACATTTGATGCGTGACATGATTAAGACAGCAGGCATCCCGGTTAGGATAAAAACATCTAAACAAAGACAAAGAGCAGGAAATAAATACAGACATTGGTGAAAACATTCACATTTGTAATATTCACCTCTGTAGAAGACGCACGATCAGGAATACATACACTTCTGGATGTTTAGTTAACTATTTGCGGCATACCATCACAACTTCATCATTGAGTGCCGGAAAGGTGAAATCACATGATTCCTACATAATAACAATCATATTCAATTCATACTGTGAATGACAGTTAGTCAAGATTCTTTAACAGAACGAACAAGAAAACAGTTCAAGCGCATCTGGTTCTCATTCGCTGGAGTGCACGAATAACGAGTAAAACGTCATCTAAAAAAAACAATCATAAACCTCATCTGGTGATTTTTGATTGACTCCAACGTTGTCGGCTAATATATTATTACACTATGAATTTCAGTTGGCTTTCAATGAAAAGGTTTTTTTCAGCCGTCATCTGTACTTCTCGCTGGTAACACCTTTAAAGAAGTACAGTTGACAGCTGAAGACATCTTTTCCATGGACCAAACCTGTATGATTGAGAGCCTTCGCAGACGTCCAGTTGTCCTTGTTGTTAACTGACGGGGGGAACATTGCGTGAAGTTATTAACAAACAAAAAAAAAGAATAAAATGAGCTTGGAGTAGAGATGTGACGTCGAAGTTACATCCATGGTTCATGTCAGCGGATTCCACTGTTCATCTCCTCACGCCGCTCTCTCAATTTTTCTACCTCTTGGGTCTGTCAATGTCGTCAATGGCGGCCAGAAGTTTCTGGCGGGCTTTCTTGTTGATGTGCGAGCCCAGACAAACGTTTACCAGGTTTGCGAGTTGCTTCATGGAATACTCCTGAAAAAGAAAAGCAGAAAAAAATGTCTTTTTAGGTGTTTTTCCTCTTGAGGTCAAGTCATTTTTTATATAGGATTTAAAAAATTATATATACAGTAATCCCTCGTTTATCGCGGTGAATGCGGACTGGGACCACCTGCGATGAAGGAAAAACAGTGATGTAGCAAACCCTAAATGTATTGGTAAATTTACATGTGTATGACTACAAAAAATATTTATACGGCCAAATTTGGTGGAACACAGGACAGGGCATGCATTAAAAAAGCATTTTTGGTGACTGAACTAATGTTTAGTTTTGTGTATTTACAGCGCGGTAATGCCTCAAAATGGATGAATACATTCAAAAATAACAACAAAATCTAATGATGCTGTATGCTGCTTTCTGTGACCCACTGTTGTTTACACTACTGTACTACAGTGACTTTTGCTGCCATTTCTGGCCTTTAACAAAAAGGTTTGCAAAAATTCTGCGATGTATAAAGGGCCACGTAGCAAGGGATGACTGAATATGCCTCACCCGGTGGTTCTTGATGAACTGCTCCATATCATTCTCCGTCATGTAGTAGGCCTTAATGTAGATCTCGACAAACTCCTTATCAGGAACGGGCCTGAGGTCAGTCAGCTTCTCCAACTTCATCAAGAACTGCTGGAAGTCCAGCTGCATGAGGGCTCGACCTTCATTGCTGCATTTTTTCACATTGGCATAGCTACAAAAAGAGGGGGTAGCAAATCACATGTTGTCTTGTCTGGCCGGCGTAGAGCATTTCATTATTGAACTCGCGCTATTGTGGGCAGACGGACTCGCCAGCCCCATTTGGCATCGTTGCTCGCGGCAAGATGGCATGGCGCTGCGTTCCTTTTCAAGCTGCAGATCACAGACCCTATTGCGGCGCAGAGGCGCCACAAGCCCAATGGCGCTCGGAACTTGCCTGCCGAATCTCATTAGAAAGTTGACATTAGCAAAACTTCGGACGGGCCGCGCTTGAGTGCATGGCAATTCCGGTTTTGTTCTTCTCATGGGGTAAATTCAGACGATTAAAGACAAAGAGAGCGAATATATTGTTTTAAAATTGAACTGAACATTCGGTTGCAGATTGTTTTTGCAGATTTTACATTAGAATTAGGATTATTAGCATTAGCATTAACTAAACATTTAAAATTCGCCTGTTACATTTAACTATGCAGATTTTTTTTTTGGCAGATTTGACATAAGGATTAGCATTATTAGCATTAGCATTAACTGAACATTTGGTAGCTACCCACTTAAATTCTCCTGTGTTAGATTTAACAATGCAGATTTTTTTGTTGTTGCAGATTTTACATTAGCATTAAGCATTCATAGTTTGGTTGAACATTTTTGCTGTTTTTGCCAGACGATTTTGAATGAATTATTTAATATTTAATAATTATTTAATTTGACTCAAACACACTACAAACACACTTGTTTGGAGAACAGCGAGAGTGACAGAGAGGAAAACTTCAAAAAAGTGTGTTTCATATTCCTCTGCAAATACTGACGCTTGCTGATTTTATTATGTTTTTATTTTTTTACGTTTGTAAAGAAACAGTACCAGGTCGCTGGTGGAAAAGGCGCAATCGTGACAGATGTTGTGATTTCATGATGAGCCACGGCTCAGGGACCGCAGCCTTATCTTTTCGAGTTAAAATAAGTCAGGATGACTTTGACCTTGCCACAAGCATCGTCAAGTTTTTTTTGCTATCTTCGATCAGCATATGCCCTTTAACTCCCCGCTCGAGGAAGAGCTTTGATCAGCTGAAAGGGAAAAAGGGTGGACGCAAACGGTGATCTTAGACGTTTGTAAATATATGCAGGGGAAAAAAATACAGTTGTAACATTGTTGTTATTTTTTGTTGTGAAAATACAAGGAGCAAGGTGAGCAGAGAAAAACGTGTTGGTTTAAGAATGTCACTTCTTTTTTTTTAATCCCTTCAAAATAAGGCTGACTGCAGCCTCACATTATCATCATCCTCAAACTGGTAAAGACTCAGTTGTGCTATGAGAGATAAGAGGGCTTCAGCACAACTACAATGTGACCAACCACTCCGCACTTCCTCTCAACCACACGGACGCGTTAAGAAAAAAATTAAAAACCACAAACCCTTCCTGTCACCGATGAAAAAAAGTCCTACCTGCTGTTGACAAACAAAGAAGTGATGACATACATTGCAAAAGGGACATGCCAAGACCATTTTACAGTTAGCTGCGAGCAGCGCGTGTCATGCGATTCCCAGATGAGTCCGTGCTAATGCGAATAATGCTAATGTAAAATCAGCAAGGGGAAATGGGAAGAATATCGAGGTAATCGAAAGTACAGCTTGGCTGGACCGATATGGGTTGAAACATTCACTGTGAATATTTTTTGGGATAAAATGACTGACTGACTGTCTTACCCCTCGACAAGAGTTCTGTTGGCCAAGCGGATGCAGTGCTCCCACAGGACATTGGACACGGGCAGGGGGATGCGCACGTGTCTGGAGATGTCACCAAGCCGTTGTTGAAACATTTCAAATTCCTTTCATATCAGAAGAAGAAAAAGTAGAAATCGGCATGACAACAGAAGAGAAAAACACACTCTTGATAGCCGGCGAGGACAAATGTATTTAATTTGGTGTCTTAGCCCTAAAATGTTATTTTGTCCTAAAAAAATAGCCACACAGTAGTTCCTTGACTTCAGCGTTTTCTCAATGAAGCCATTTGGAAGGCAACGGCATCTCCGTGCCAATTTATATGCTAATCAATGTCATTGTTGAATGTTGGTGATAAACGTGAATTCATGAATAAAATATTGCTCTGCGTGGAGTATAACAAAGGGGAAAAATATGGTGGCACGTTGGTTTCCATCAATGCACAATGCGCTTGCATTATGTGTATCTGACAAGTTGTGAGAGTAGCTTATTAGTACCCGACAGGGAGTGGGACACGGCGTTTGCAATCAGCACCATGTCAGTCCATCAAGCGGACCATTTTGACACCGGAAGGATTTAATCCAGTCACGCCGGGATTGTAATTTAGCTCAAGAACTAAATTAATTCAGTTGAAGCACTGCCAGAGGCAGTCGGACAAAGATCTGTAAGCCATGCAGCAATTCAAAGAGGTGAGTTGAACTTCTTTTTCGGGACAAAAATACTTTTTCCTTTCATTATGTATGACTCCATTCATGAATGCATAATCTCAAGACTTGGAGGCAGATATGTGATTTAACACATTCCTGAACAGGGTTGTGGGTCCTGTTCAAAAGTGCACACACCGCTAACCTTTTCTGACTTCTCCCTTTGACCTTCCTCCTCCCTCATTCCAATGCAAAATGAACGATGAGCATGCCTCCAGGTGCATATTTAGCGGGTTACTTTCGCTTCGGCGACAGAGACAAAATGACGAAAATTTGACGAACTCATTCACTGCCAGATGTGCAAAAATGTGGCCACTCCAGTGCCAGGGTTTTTGTCATTTTCACTCAAATTCCAGGACCCACGGAATATTGAGTTTTAGGATGACATAAACATTCAATGCAGGAGTGGAAACATTATCTTCATTTATCAGAAATAAAGAGTCTGGAGTAACATGAGGTGTAAGCGGCTGTACCAAATGCTGCTCTCTCATGGGAGAGAAAATCATTGCCAGAGGTCTGACCAGTGCTTTATCGGCACCTTCCCCCGCAAGAAACACCAAAACCCAAATAAATTCGGGAATGCTTAGTAGTGGTATATATATATGGTAGTAGTACTATATATATATATACAGTAAAGTCTCGTTATATCGATATCGGATATATCGATGGTCCCGGTTATATCGATACTATTTCTATGCACGCACGGAGAAAATTACATGCAAACAGGGTCGGATATATCGATAGTCCCGGTTATATCGATATTTTTTCGGACTCCCTTGAATATCGATATAACGAGACTTTACTGTACACATATATATATATATATATATATATATATATATAAATATGTGTGTGTGTGTGTGTGTGTGTGTGTGTGTGTGTGTGTGTGTGTGTGTGTGTGTGTGTGTGTGTGTGTGTGTGTGTGTGTGTGTGTACTTGGGGTCAACTGTCCAGAGCAATGGAGAGCGTGGAAAAGAGGTGACGAAGCGTGCCCAGGCAGGCTGGAGCGGCTGGTGAAAAATGTAGCTGAAGGTAGCTGGTGTGAGAAAAGAGGATGCAGAAGACCGGGATAGATGGAGGACATTGATTCTGAGGGGTATTTATATACATATATATATATATATATATATATATATATATATATATATATATATATATATATATATATATATATATATATATATATATAAAATTTGTTGTCTTTATTCATTTATTTATTTATTTATTATTGTTTGCTCAGCATCAAACATTTCCTTTTTTGATGTATTTTTTTCGGCCATTGTGACAGAAAGAACGAGATGTTCCCATGAAAGGAGAAAAATGATCGTGATAGCTAAAGGCACTTTTGTAGTTTGTGAAGGAAAACCTGTTGATCTCGAGGCTGGAAAAAAAAAATCAAATCAAATACGATCTTAACTCGGTGTTGTGTGCGTTTTATTTCGGTAAACCGGCTTATGCCCACATTCCCAAAAAATCCATTGTCTAATGATAAAAATGGTTCTCAAAAAGGCGCCACCCCCTCGTTTTGAAAACAAGTGACACAGAAAGTGGTCAACAAACTACGGTCATACGTTACCTTTAAGAGCACATCCACATATATGTTATGCTGGGACATGATCTCTTTAATGTCCCATTTGACGCCGGACATCATAAGTAACATCTGCTCATAGTCGATGGCCTTGGCCGCCACGATCCAATAAATGGGCTTCCGCAGTTCGCTGGCCGTCGACACAGTCTGAGCGAAAGAACAGCCTAAATGTCATTCTCGCACGTGGTCAAATTAGATTTCGTTGTGCTTTGTTTCTAATATTTTTTTTGGATCATATCGCTTCACGCGGGCAAACGGTTTTGCACACACTTGCAATAACGTTGTCCCAACCTGGCATTCAATCATCATTTCGACATCTAAAATGTCAAGTTCTTTACCCAAGAAAAGTGGCGGGAAAAGATCAGCGGATTGACTTTTTGAGTGACAGATCATTTTCTTTACACAACGCCGAAATAATGGCATAGTGATGGGTTACTTGACCGTTACTACCGGAGCATAAATTGGTGCTGCTTGAAAATAAAATGAAGAGAGTTCCTTGAGATTTCAACTAATTTTTTTCCTCTATCGCAATTCACATTGGAGACGTTTGTTGCTGAGAGTGACCAATCGCATTTGGAGTAATTAAACGAAAAGGGGCGGGATTTTGCGTGCTCTAACCTGGGAATAGAACTGCTGCAGAAAGGGCTTCTTGGCAGCGGGCATCATCGTTTCCAAATGGGATTGAAGCGATTCAAATTGCTCAGCCAAAAACACACTGAGAAAAGATGAGCAGAAATGTTCCTGATGAACGTCGCCGTTGTCTCGTCTCCCAAACCGCTACGGGACATTCTGAAATCAGTCTCATTATTCATCTAATTCCGACGTTTCGTCATCGTCCGAGGCCTCACTGCTTTTGTCAAATTACCGTATTTTTCCAGGATATAAGGCGCACCGGAGTATAAGGTGCACCCCCAATGAATTGTGTATTTTTAAACTTTTTACATACTTAAGGTGCACGGGAGTATAAGGTGAACTATTTTTATATAAAGCGCACCGGATTGTGAGGCGCACCTTCAATGAATGAAAAAAGTTTTCCAAATATAATATATTGATATATACCAGTTTCCAAATATAACGCACATCACATTCTAAGGCACTACAGTAGAGGCTGGGGTTGCGAGACCTGTCTTGGCTCAATATTACTTCACATATAAGGTGAACCGGCGTATAAGGAATCTTTTGAAGAAAATGAAAGCATCTGGGTGCGCCTTATACACTAGAAAATACGGTATATCTTGGCTTGATCCTGTTTCAGATTTCATGTTGACATTATTTGTTTTATTGAAGGGTGACTTACAGGGACTCGGTGGCGACCACTCTCTGGGCCAGTCCGTAAAGCGTGCCGCCGTCGGTGAGGACCACCATTTGACTGAGGTGGGGGCTAGGCACCTTCTCTTTCTTGTCTTCTGAGGGAGCGTGTATGCTCGTAGTTTCACCCCCGGCCTCCTGCAAGGGCGAAGAGATGGGAGCAATGGATTAGTGGAAATAAAACATAACTCGTCTTTCTTTTTTTTAATGTTTATTTTATTATTTTTTGTTATCAGGGATATACTGGTGAAAATACCCTGTGGAACCCCATCTTCTTTTTGACTTTAGTCAACATTATGAATTTCGCACCTTCATATTTGTCGTATTTGTTATTTTGTTCTTTGGACTTCAAGATGGCGGCGCGAGAGTGACTGCCTTTACAGCAGCTTCTGTATTTTGTTCTTCTACTTCTTCCTTTCATCACTTTGCCGCTGCGAAATGTCAATTTCTCCACTGCGAGACTAATAAAGGCTAATCCAATCCAACCATGTCATCCATCTTTGATTTTACCAGCGACAATGTTTTTTTTGTCCCAGTGATCCTAATCATGTCCTTCTCAAAGCTTCTGTAAAGAATTCTTTACCTGAGCCTGTCAGCGAGTAATAAGGAAGAGCTTGCCCGGAATACCGCTTTCAGGATTTTTTCCGGTCATTCATATTCAGGGGATGGTGCAAAAACAAAAAGTTGTTTTGATTTTGTCTGTTGGTATTTACGCTACAAACGCACACAACACGGACTCGTCTCACATGTCGGTAAAAGATAAGGCAGCAGAGCTTGGGGGGCTTATCTTGTGTAATGATTTCAAAATAAAGGCTTGGATTCCCATTGGAAATAAAGGATACATCGGGAGAATTTGCCGGGAGTCGAGTGGCGAATGGGGTGGCAGATAGATCAAACATGGGAGGGGGATAAGAGTGTATGTCGCACTGTTACGCTTAAAAGCAATCAAAGATAAAACAGCGGGATTGAAAATGACAAAGCAGCAACAGGAGACTTTTTGAAGTGCCGCACAGTATGCGTTGAATTGGGATTTGTTTTTCCTTATTAGAGGAGGGAGTTTGGTACGATGATGCGGGAAAGCCGGAACATCAAGATGAACAGCGTCAGAACATTCATCCGCAAGCGAGAAAAATCACCGCATTCAAATCCAACTGCATTTTGATGTCGGGCAACCGAGCCCTTCGGGAACTGTTTGGCGCGGTCTGAACTCGGCTCAAGGATGAGTTAGCCACCCGCGACGAATGCGCCAGCCTGAACGATCTCATCAAGCTCACGCTTCAGCTCAACAACCGCCTGTGGGAGAGAGCCCGGGAACGCGGAGCCCGGAAGAGCCCCGATCCGCCGGCGAGAGACCGAGGGGGCGAAGACCGGACCACCCGTTGGGAAGGGCACCCAGAAGTAGAGCGCGAGCCCACACTGCTGCGAGGCAAAGGGGAGCGCCCGGCGAGGGAACCGCTGTCGAGACCCCCCGGTGACTGTAAGCCGTCCGTCGCTCTCCCACAGCGGACTCCGATTCCACCAGTGGACTAATGTCACAGAGGTTGGTGCTTGGACGGCGAGGTTTACGGACCCACCAAGGTTGTCCCCATCAAGGCCTTGGTGGATTCAGGCGTTGACGGATGTTTTATTGATCTCCGCCTCGCCTCCGAGCTGGATTGTCCGATCGAGGAGCTGGACGCTAGCATACCGCTGCAGGACCTCGACGGTCGGCTTCTTGCCGAGCTCATACAGAAGCTCTGCTTAAACTCAAATTATCGGGCAATCACGTTCAGCATTGCCGGTTTTAACTCATGCCAGGCCAAAATGCACCGGTCGTGCTCGGTCTACCATGGCTAATAACGCACAATCCGGGTATTTTGTGGGAGGGACCGTCGATACAAGGCTGGAGCACCTTCTGCTATGCGCACTGCCTCAGATCGGCCGCTAGCGGAAGCAACCTCTCCCGATGCGAGCCTACTGAGGCCATTTGCCTTGAGGGGGTTCCTTCCTGCTACCATGACTTGCGGCAGGCCTTTAGCAAGGACCGCGCACAATCCCTCCCGTCATTATCGGCCCTATGATTGTGCCATCGAGCTCCAGGCTGGTGCTCCGCTCCCCAACTCCCGGCTGTACCAGGTCTCCCAGCCGGAACAGAAAGCCCTGAGGGACTCCATTAACGGCTCCCTCGCAGCCGGACTCATCCGTCCGTCTCGGTCCCCACTGGGAGCGGGATTTTTCTTTATTGAAAAGAAGGACAAGTTCCTGTGCCCGTGTGTAGACTATTGCGGGCTCAACGACATCACGATAAATAATAAATAGCCGCTCTCTCTGATCGACTCGGTCTTCGTACCCCTGTAGTCCGCCACCATCTTCACTAAACTGGACCTCCGAGGCACATATCACCTGGTCCGCATTAAGGAGGGGAACGAATGGAAGACCGCATTTAAGACACCATTGGGACATTTCGAGTTTGGTGATGCCGTTTGGGTTGACCAATGCCCCCGGTCTTCCAAAGTCTCATAAATGATGTGCTGAAGGACTTTTTGAATGTATTTTGTTTTGTCTGTCTCGATGACATTTTGATTTTATCAGAGTCCCTCGACGAACATCGGCAGCACGTCCGGCTGGTTCTGCAGCGGCAGAACCGACTCTTCATCAAGGCCGAAAAATGCGAATTCCACGTCCAGTCCCTCTCCTTCCTGGGTTTCATCGTTGAGCGGGGCCAACATAGAGCGGATCCCGCCAAGACCAAAGTGGTGGTAGAGTGGCAGACGCCCACTACGCGCAGGCAAATGCAACGTTTTTTGGGTTTCGCGAACTTCTACCGCAGCTTTATCCACAACTACAGCCAGAAGTTGCTGCCCCTGAGTCAATTAACCTCCTCTAAAACCCCGTTTAGGTGGTCGGAAGAGGCCGACGCTGCATTTCATCTACTTAAACGGGCCTTAACCAACCCTCCGGTTCTCCACCACCCTGACCCCAACTCCGCCTTCACCATGGAGGTGGACGCATCTGATTCCGGAGTGGGAGCGGTGCTCTCTCAGCGTTCCCCAGGGGACTGGAGACTCCACCCTTGGGCCTTCTTCTCCCATCGCCTCAGTAACTACGACGTGGGCAACCGGGAGCTTCTCGCAGTCGTGTGAGCCCTGCAGGAGTGGAAGCACTGGCTTGAGGGGGCGAAAGAGTCGTTCACCATGTTCACGGACCACCAGTACCTGGCGGTCATCCGAAGGTCCAGGAGGCGCTACAAGGTACCCTGGCTCCCAATGACTGTCCAGCAGGGAAACTGTTCGTGGCCCCGGCACTGAGCTCGGAGGTGCTGCAGTGGGGGCATGCTTCCAAGGTGGCCCGCCACTTGAGCCGCACCGCGCACCTCGTCGCCCAGCGGTTCTGGTGGCCACGGCTCCGCAACGATGAGGCGGACCGCAGGCAAGGAGGCAAGCTGTTCCACCAGCCCCCAGCGGGGCTGCTCCGCCCGCTGCTGGTTCCTCTGCATCTTTGGTCCCACATCTCCTTGGACTTCATCACTGGCCTCCCCCCTTCCCATGGCAAGAGGGTGATCCTCACAGTCGTTGACCGTTTTTCTAAATCGGCCCACTTCGTGCCGTTGGCCAAGTTGCGTCACCATCGAGACGGCAACCCTATTGGTCAACCACGTCGTCCGTCTCCACGGGATCCCTATGGACATCGTGTCAGACCGAGGTCCTCAGTTCGTGTCCCGGGTCTGGAAGCGATTCTACAGGGCCATGGGGGAGTTGGCTCCGTCTGCCCGCCTCCATGAAGGTTCACCCGGTGTCTCTCTCATCAAGCTGGTGGAGACCAGTCCCTTGGCCCCCCTACCCCTGCCAAACCTCCCCTGCCGCAGATGGTTGACGGCGGACCGGTGTACACAGACACGGGGCATTTATACGGGTCGTGGTCACCTCGCTAGTGCCGGATGATTGACTTACCTCGCATCTCTACCGTATCCCGTACTTTACCCGGTCCGAGGTGTTCTCCCCCGCGTCCCGTAAGTTTATATTATCTTCCGGGATTGCATACTTTTGCACCTCCGTGTGCCATTTGCTTTTTGGCGTAGTAAGTGGGTCGGATCACCCCTGCCTTCCTACTCGTTGTGTTTTAGTACTTCTTTTGTTTGTGAATAAACATCCTGCTCGGATCGTCCGTCTCTGTTGCCCGCTTTGGGATCCCAAACATTCCACTATGTTCCGACGAGTCAGCTGCCTTCAGTCTCGCTTGGAACGTAACAATGAAAGGTTGAAAAAAAAAAACATAGCAGAAAAAGATATGAGAAAAAAGATACGATGCTGATCAGATTATACCATTTGGTAAAATCAATTTACCGTATTTTCACCCGCAGTTAATGGTGTATTTTCAAACTTTTTCCATATATAAGGTGCACCGGACTAAAAAGGTGCATTGTCAACGAATGAAACACGTTTTCCAAATATAATATATAAATACTGTACCATATTTTCGGGTGTATAAGGCACACCGGAGTATAAGGCGCACCCCCAATGAATGGTGTATTTTAAAACCTTTTCCATATAGAAGGCGCACCGGAGTATAAGGCGCACCTTCAATGAATGAAGGTTTTCGAAATCTAATATATAAACACTGTATTTTCCGGAGTATAAGGCGCACACCCAACGAATGGTGTATTGTTAAACCTTTTACATATATAAGGCGCACCTTTAATAAATGAAAAACGTTTTCCAAATATAATATATAAACATTGTATTTTTGGTGTATAAGGCACACTAAATCTCCACAACCTTTATATTAGATGTTTTGTGCTGCTGACTAATAGAGTGACAGAAAAAATAATATATTAAGCATTGTTCGTGTTCAGATGTGTCTCAGAAAATTCAAAAAAATATGTTGCTACTTCTAATAAAAAATAAAAATAAAAAATAAATAAAAATAAAGGACGATTAATAAAGGGAATTCAAACCATATCATCGCAGCCGTCATAAATGAGGCTTTCGATCTATTTGGTGATGTGTCTCAATTTATCATGATTGACTGCTTAATCCTCTCCAGTATACCCGCTGGAGGATGGCTGGAGGGGGGAGGGGGGTTTCATGGTCAGCTCAAGTGGTCTGGCTCCAAGGCAATTTCTGTCAAGTGGATATTTTTGCACCTCTTCGTCACACAATTACTGGATATTTTGCTCTCATTAGACACGTTAAATGAATGACTTTCCTTGATTTTGTTTTGACAAGCACTCAGCACCTTGGAGGGGTTCATTCTTACAGTTTGTGAGTGCTCTCTTGATATGTGATATGGAGTCAAAACATATCAAGAGAGCATTCACAAACTGTTGGTACCCTCAGTGGTCGTTTAACAAATGTCAAAAAGAAAGAATAGGGAATGAAACCAAAAAATCTGAAGACATAAAAAGGAGACGAGTGGCAGTACCTTACATTGCAGGAGTTTCTGAAAAACTACAGTCCTTTGGCAACAAAAAAAAAATCAAAAAAATCCTTCAAAACGATTAACACTTCAAGGCAAAAATTAGTGCATCCAGAAGATGAAAAACAAAGTAATGTAGTTTATTCAATACATTGTAAGAATAAAAATTGTAAAGAGCAGTACATTGGGGAGACTAAACAAATTCTCCAAAAAAGACTATCAACATCGCAGGGATAATACTAGTGGGCCTCAATCGGCAGTACATATGCACCTAGAAGTTAGCGACCACTCATTCGACGACAACGAGGTTAAAGTCTTAGCAAAAGAACAGATGGTTTGAAAGGGGAGTAAAAGAAGCGATTTTCATAAAACAGCTAAATCCTTCACTAAAACGATATGGTGGTGTGAGGTTCAATTTGGATCGTTTGTACAACAGCCTGCTTAGGCAACATAGGATTAGTAATACTGATGAGGTGATACCGGAGGAAGTGGGGCAATCAGGCCAGTCGTTAGTCAGGACAATAGGAACAATCAGTGGAACCGCAGGGAGTAGTCCTCTGCTCCCCCCAACCTGAGAGCAGGGACCTATCATAGCAGTGTCCCACCGCTATGTCTGGACAGTAGGATTTAGTTCGCTGAAGAAGCATCTTGGATAAGAAGCGAAACATCCGACACCTTCAAAGAAGTACAGATGGACCACCCATGTACGACTGAGAGCTTACACATACGAATCGCAAGATAAATCAAAATATTTGTTAAAACTAGGTTGTGCGCAGTTGTGCAACCGTTGGGGGTGCGCTTTATACTCCAGGGCGCCTTATACAGCAGAAACTACGGTAACTAAGTTGCAGGCTGCTTGCCAGAATACTTCTATTAAATTACTTTTTTTTTGTAAAATAAATGGAATGGCTGAAAAATTAAATATGCTGGAATGAAGTTATAAAATCTATAATCACAAACATATATCAGTGAGCAACAAGAGGGATAGAAACTGAAGCAAGGAAACAGAACAGGAAGACATGACGAGAAAATTGTTGTTCATTAAAAATCTAAGTGTGTGACTGCTCGAAATGTAACCTCGGGCAAGGGGCTCTTCAACATCTGTCACAGCTGAACTTTCAACCAGGGGACACAGATGGGCCCCGGTCATGAATTTGATATAGCGATGTCGTCAAATTTTTCCATAGAAACATCATTCAGGACAACAAGCATTTACGCGGTGCAGCTGATCCCTTCCAAAATATCAAGTCATACTTGGAATAAGAGGAAAATGAAATTGAACTCATTCAGTCATGAATTCATCCTGTCTTGAATAAACTTTAAATATAAAAAAAGATAAATCAGCAAGCTATCACGAAGGCAAACTTAATGTTAACACTTTCATGCCGCAATAATGTTAACCCGTAATCCTCTTCACCCTGCTCACCACCTTCTCCAGCTATTACCCTCAGGCAGGCGCTACTGATCCATGCGCACCAAATCCAGCAGACTTCTTCCCTTTCTACGATTTTGTTTATTTTATTTCTATTATGCATAGTATACTTTGTTTTTATCTTTTCAGCCCCACCCCTTTCAATTTTGCTGCTGTAGAGTGCAAATTTCCCCATTGTGGGATACAACCGACGTCACTTTTTTGTTTCCTAACTGACATCAGAAAAACGTTTTATAGCATTTAAATACTCAAAACACAACTTGTCCAGAGACGTCGGTTGTCCTTTAAAGGCTTTCTGATTCTACCGAACAAATTCCTTAGAGGACAACCGACGCCTCCAAACAAGTTGTGTCCATAATTTGTAAAATCACTTCAAATGACTTCTACTGAGCGTATTTTACAAAGATTCCACAGCATATAGCTATATTTTATGTTTTAAGACTCACACAGAATATTCAGGAAGTCTTGTTTTTGAGTTGGTGACGATTCCTGACGTGACGTAATGTCAGGAACACCCCTGACGGAGAAGCGACACACAATGCATTTTGGGTACTTTGTTTGGTCTGAAAACTTCGTGTTGATCCGTGTTGATGGCGAAATTAGAAGGAAAACACATAAATAATGCGATGGTGAATCGTTGTGTGTTGCACCACGACAACTATTTGATATTAGTTGACACAAATTCCCAGCAGACAAATCAGCCCGTTTCCAACGTAGCTTGGGCGCCATCTTGTGCATTTTCTGGGACGCTACATTGGGGTCCTGATGGCTCAAATTGATTGGAAGGACGTCTTTAATCGATTGCAAACATTTAGGCTTTTCTCTTCAGAACTATTTGAATCGTATTCATAACTGGATGAGTAACAAGAAAGCATCTTCTCTGAATCTGAAGCCATTGTTTTGATTCTAGACTAGAGCAAGGCAAGACGTCCTGGCGTGACGTCACGAACAAGGGACCTTCTGAAACTCGTCATCTCCGTGCGTGTTTTGGGTATTTTAGATGCTATAAACCGTTTTTTTTAATGTCAGTTAGGAAACAAAAAAATGTGTCCTTTAAGTGTTCTACACACTTGGCCAATACAGGCGATTGTGATTCTGATGATGCTCTAAACCAGTGGTCACCAAACCACCGGCCCGTCAACACATTTGGTCCGGCCCCCTGAACCAGAGGTGTTCTCAGATGCTTTTCCAATTTGGCCTCCAGAAAAATAAAAAATCCTTTTACAAGTCAAAGGTCGGTTTTCTATCATTATCTGTTCCTATTTTAATCAATGTATGTTGTTTATAATTGTGATTGAACAATACAAACACGCCTGCTCACAATGGAACGCTAAAGGAGTCGGTCACAATGCGAAGCGACACAAGAAAGTGACGTATGAGGAAGTGGAGGGGAGTCCGGTGGTACATTCAGTGCAAAGAAAAGGCTGTTTGTCTCATCTGTCAAGAGGCGGTGGCGGTATTCAAGGAATACAATATTCGCCGACACTATGAATCCCGTCACAAAGACAAGTACGATAGCTTGGCCAAATACGAGCTGACAAACTCTCAAAGCGAAAAAGTGGAGTACTATCTCAGCAGAATATATTTGTACGCCAAGTTCAGTTGAAGAAGGCATCTGTTCGGGTTGCTAAACGGCAGCGGTAAACCTTTCACGGACGGAGAGTTTGTTAAGTTTAGCATGGATGTTTTCACAGAGGAGTTGTGTCCCGAGAAGAAAGATGCATATAATGCCGTAAGTCTGTCGGCGAGTACAATCACCAGACGTGGTGAAGAAATCAGGATTAATGTATATGCCCAGCTGCAGCAGAAGACGGAAGAATTTGACTTTTTTTCATTAGCACTGGATGAGAGCACGGACGTGCAAGACACAGCGCAACTGCTCATTTTTATTCGTGGAGTTAGCGCAAACTTTGAGATATGCAAGGAGCTGGCAGCCCTCCACAGTCTCAAAGGGACTACAACGGGAGATGATATTTTTGACCAAGTGTACCAAACCATGAAGAAGTTGGACCTGAGTTACAGAACTGTGATGTTCTGAAAGACACATTCAAGCCCAACAGTCTAATTGACTTCTATGCCGCCCTCCCAAACGACACATATCCAAACATAAAAAAACACGCAATGAAAATGTCCACAGTTTTTGGCAGCACGTATATCTGCGAGAAAAGCTTTTCTCGCATGAAACTGCTGAAATCTCCAATGAGATCAAGATTGACAGATGAACATTTGCATCAGTGCTTGAGACTGGCTGTAACTAGACTGGAACCTGGCATTCAACTTCTCACCAGCCAGATGAAGACCCACAGTTCACAATGATTAACATACATAGGTAAGCTCACTTTTCTGACTTGAATGAGCCATTGTGAGCATAAACAAATATAAGCATATAAAATCTACTGGGATAAAATCCATCTTTACAGCCATACTGGTAGTGAAATGTATTGTGCTGTGTAGGTGCTGTATCACTTAGTTCACTTTCTCAAACCTGCTTCCTTTGTGTTTTTCTCAGGGAAGTTGATGAGAGAGAGCTGCAAACAGCGGTGTCTACAAGCCTACTGGAAGCTACAAAAGGATTATAAGGAAGGAACACAACAACTTTAAGAGACTGCTCATATGTGTCAGATAGATTCTGCTCTGACAACTGAGCTGAACTTTTATCTGTTAAGATTGTGCATGGCACAACAGAAAGTTAATGTTCCATGGCTTTTTTTTCTATGAAGAACCCAGAGAGTTTAGTTATTATTTATTTTATAAATAGTGCTATTTATTTCCTTTTTATGTGAAGAACTCAGAGAAGGTTATTTAGTTATTATTTATTTCATTAATAGTGTTATTATTTGTTTCCTGGCTTTTTTCTGTAAAGAACCTGGAAAGGGTTATTTAGTTATGTGTGGTTTTCTGGAAAACAATTTTTTAAGCTCCCTACGATCGTCACACTTTTTCTGTTACAAACTGACAACGGCACCCTATCACAGAAAGGAAAAGTTATATGGCCCTCACAGGAAAAAGGTTGGGGACCCCTGCTCTAAACTGTCAGCTGTTGTATTAGCTGTCCCGATAAGGGTTAAAAAAACATATGTTTTCAGGTTTTTTTACCCAAACACGGAACTTCCATTTGAACGCGAGTCCACTCTGTACCCCGAAACGAAATGAGATAGTACCGCACCCGCCACTCAAGTGGGACTCTGAGTGATTACAGGCGCGCTGGCTTTAGAATCGAACCGCCGCAACATCAAATCGAGAGGAGCACCACCGCAAGGATTTGACAACTCGATTGAAACGCAGTGTCTAATTAAGTTGAGAATCTGTTTACAAATGAGGTCCAAACCTGCACGCTCTCTGGAGTACAAAGTGTTTTTGCATTTGCATGCAAGTGTAAGACTTGCTGCCTGTGGACTCGGGCGCAGTTGGGTGGAAGCAAAAATCACTTGCGTTATATCAAGGACAGTTTGTGCTTGACATGAGTACATGCGAAATAAAACTGGAATTAAGAAATAATTTGATGTTTTTTTGTGTGTTCTTGAGATATTTGCTGATGATTGGCATTCAATAGTTTGCTGGCAAATGTTGGTCATCCATAAATTCCAGAGACGAGATCGTTTACTTTGAAAGAGTTGCACCGATTCATTGGAATTGGCCTGTAGTCCGCTAAGACTTGTTTAGCGCCCCGCTGAGAGCTCAGTGGCACATCAAAGAAAATGTCTTCATCTGCGACAATTCCCTTCTCAGCTGCGCTGTTCCCAAACATTTTATTTATACTTGAAAGCTGTACAAAAAGTTTGGGGTTCGCTGTAATAAATCATAGTCATAGCCATAGTCATCGTCATAGTAGTAGTAATAATAATAATAATAATAATACGTCTGTGTAAGCTCTCAGTCGTACAGGAGTGGTCCATCGATGAGAAGGTTTCTTCAGCCGTCATCTGTACAAAAGTGAAGGTTTCGGACGTTTCGCCTCCTATCCAAGAGGCTTCGTCAGCGAACTAAAGTCTGAATGGTCGTATCGGCCCCATTTATATATCCCTAATGTCCAGACATGGTGGCGCCGGACACAGCTATGATAGGTCCCTACTCTCAGGTTGGGGGGGCAGAGGACCCCTCCCTGAGGCCCCACTGATTGTTCCTACATTCCTGACTAACGACTGGCCTATTACCCCCACTCCCACCGGTATCACCTCATCAGCATAACGACCCTCATCAGCATTACGAAAGTTGCCTAACCTGTTTTGCCTAAGCAGGCTATTGTATGAACGATCCAAATTGAACCTCACCCCACCAAATGAAGGATTTAGTTGTTTTATGAAAATCGCTTCTTTTACCCCCCTTTCAAACCATCTATGTTCTTTCGCTAAGATTTTAACCTAATTGTCGTCAAATGAGCGGTTGCTAGCTTTTAGGTGCAGATGTACTGCCGATTGAGGTCCACTTGTATTATCCCTGCGATGTTGATAAAGTCTTTTTTTGAGAATTTGTTGAGTCTCCCCAATGTACTGCTCTTTACAATTTTCATTCTTACAATGTATGGAATAAACTACATTACTTTGTTTTTCATTTGGTAGCCTATCTTTTGGATGCACTAATTTTTGCCTTAACGTGTTTATCGGTTTGAAATAAGTAGGAATTTTATGTTGCCAAAGGACTCTTTGTAATTTTTCAGAAACTCCTGCAATGTACGGGACTGCTACTCCTCTCCTTTTTGTATCTTGAGAATTATTGGTTTCATTCCCTATTCTTTCTTTCTGACATTTGGTGAATGACCACTGAGGGTACCCACAGTTAGTGACTGCTCTCCTGATATGTTTTGACTCCTTTTCTCTACCTTTTCTTTTACAACACAAACTAGGAGTTATCAGAACCCTCCAGCATATGGCTAAACTAATACCAACTAGCACTGAAGGTAGAGAAAAGGAGTCAAAACATATCAGGAGAGCACTCACTAACTGTGGGTACCCTCGGTGGTCATTCAACAAATGTCAGAAAGAAAGAATAGGGAATGAAACCAATAATTCTCAAGATACAAAAAGGAGAGGAGTAGCAGTCCCGTACATTGCAGGAGTTTCTGAAAAATTACAAAGAGTCCTTTGGCAACATAAAATTCCTACTTATTTCAAACCGATAAACACGTTAAGGCAAAAATTAGTGCATCCAAAAGATAGGCTACCAAATGAAAAACAAAGTAATGTAGTTTATTCCATACATTGTAAGAATGAAAATTGTAAAGAGCAGTACATTGGGGAGACTCAACAAATTCTCAAAAAAAGACTTTATCAACATCGCAGGGATAATACAAGTGGACCTCAATCGGCAGTACATCTGCACCTAAAAGCTAGCAACCGCTCATTTGACGACAATGAGGTTAAAATCTTAGCGAAAGAACATAGATGGTTTGAAAGGGGGGTAAAAGAAGCGATTCTTATAAAACAACAAAATCCTTCGTTAAACCGGTCTGGTGGGGTGAGGTTCAATTTGGATCGTTCATACAATAGCCTGCTTAGGCAAAACAGGTTAGGCAACTTTCGTAATGCTGATGAGGGTCGTTATGCTGATGAGGTGATACCGGTGGGAGTGGGGGTAATAGGCCAGTCGTTAGTCAGGAATGTAGGAACAATCAGTGGGGCCTCAGGGAGGGGTCCTCTGCCCCCCCAACCTGAGAGTAGGGACCTATCATAGCTGTGTCCGGCGCCACCATGTCTGGACATTAGGGATATATAAATGGGGCCGATACGACCAGTCAGACTTTAGTTCGCTGACGAAGCCTCTTGGATAGGAGGCGAAACGTCCGAAACCTTCACTTTTGTACAGATGACGGCTGAAGAAACCTTCCTACAAAGTGACGTCGGTTGTCCTTTAAGCTCTGAACATAGCAGCAAAGAAGCCCATATTGCTATAACAGCAAAATGCCCTTGTGCTGCACTGTCAATATTTTTTTAAGCTGTCCTCTGGCTGATTCTTCCACATTCAATATTTCAGCATGAGCGCAGGGAATTTTGGTTGAAGTACCATGTTTTCTGGTGTATCAATGAATGGTGTATTTTCAAACTTTTTCCATATATATAAGGTGCACCAGACTATAAGGTGCACCATCAATGAATGAAAAAAGGTTTTCCAAATATATGAATACCATATTTTCCGGGGTATAAGGTGCACCGGAATACAACGCGCAACCCGAATCAATGGTGTATTTTCAAACTGGAATATAAGGCACACTTTTTTTATTTTCATTTTACTTAAGGTTTTATTGTTCTGTGTATTATTTGTAAACTGTCCTTGGGTGTTCTGAAAGGTGCTTGGAAATTAAATGTATTATTATTATTATTGTTGTTGTTGTTGTTATTGTAATTATTATTATTATTCAATGACTGAAACATGTTTTCCAAATATAATATATAAATACCGCATTTTCTGGTGTATAAGACGCCCCGGAGTATAAGGTCGAATCAATTGAGGCCTTTGGATGCGCCTTATACACTGGAAAATACGGTATATCATTTTTTTAGGATAACATACGCTGCTTCTATTTTAAATATGAGAAAGATTTACACAAGGCAGAAAAAAGGTCAATTAAATTTTAAAAATTTTTCTAAACATATTCCTAACAAAGACTGAAATTAATTTGCATAAACTATAAAATGACTGAGATTGGAGAACCAAAACAACAATGACATCAAGAGTTTCTATTTTTCTGTGGAGACACAAAACTTTAGTGGCAATGGAGACACAGGCATATTAAAACCCGGAAAATTGAAACAACCGAAAAGCAGAGGTAAACAAGACGGCTTTGGGATCAGACGAGCCGGGTCGTAGGGGGGGAAAAAAAGCTCTGGTATCATGAGAGGACGGATAGCATCAGACTAATTGTCATCATTGAAGGCCCTAATGGAACAACACGTACAAATCCGGCCAGCCCTGGTCACTTAGAGAAGGGGGGCCTATCTGTGTGTGAGTGACCAATGGCCACCTAATGACGTCCTGTAATGTATTTGGTGGCAACATAAGCTGCGGGCTGTCTCGCCAATAAGGCCGCAAGTACGACCGCGACAGTGAGAGAGAATAGAGGGTAGGTGGGGCGAAAAAAAGCATTAAAAGGAGAGAAATGGAGAGGCCATAGAGGAGAAAGCATGTTTGTGTCAGAAAATGAGGTAATGAGCAATTGTAAAGATGGAAAAAAAGAGGAAGCATGAGAGTGAGGAGACGGTTGTACCATGTCAATGAGGCTCTCCTGGATCCGGTTCAGTGTGGTTCGCAGTCTGCTACTGATCAGGCCCAGACCCGATGATTCATACTGTGAAATACATAAGACACACACACATCGACACATTCGCACAATGTTAGTGTCAGCAATAACATAGTGCGAAGGCATGCCACACGCATCTGCGCTCATCTCATGTTGTAGGAGACAAGAGAATCCTTAGGTTGAGGGTTTCAAGCGGACCATGGGGTAACTGGAAGGAGCGCAGATCAAAATGAAACATTCACACAAACTAAGGCAGAGGATCCGAGAGGGTGGAGAGACTGGGAGCACAAAAAGTCAAAGGCTTCTGAAGTGACTTTCAGATGCACTTTGGCGGCAGTCGAGGAAGCAGACCACGCACACCATTCAAATCACTACACAAGTGCTGACTAGGGGGTGGAATTGACAATTGACAAGGCCTTATTCTACTCTTACCAAAGAAGCCGGGACCACCACTCGGGCTGTGCCCGATTCTCTGCCACCGTGAGCGGGCAAAGATGGGCTGGGGATGGGCTATAGATGACATAGGGACCATAGAAATGGGACGGGGTGAAAAAGACACATTGAAACAGTAAGGATGAAAAGTCCGAAATGGAGGAGTTTAAAATTTAATGTGCCTTGGAAATGACAATCCAGAAAAAAAATACTGCGGCAGTCAGTTAACTAAGCGACGCAACGTGCGGTGATCATTAAAACGGGGCAAGAACCGTGAAAAGGAAAAACTTGACGGAGAAGACATTGTGGCATTGTGGCAGTTGCCTGGTATGATTTGGCAAAAAAAAAACTTTATGAAGCCTTTTACGTACTTTTTGGAGTGGACACATTTTTGCACACATCGGGCAGTGAATGAGTTAACCAGTTGATGTACATAGAAATAATTCTAGAATATTCTAGAAAAGATTGAAATGGTTTTGTCCCAACAAAAAAAATACCATAAATGCTCCTCCCCTATTTTTTTTAATTATATAAGCTGTTATTTAACATGCCACAAGAAGTCAACTTGCAATCTTGCTTCATTCCAGCCTCAAGACAAATTAAATGCAAGGTTTTCCAGGAGTTACAAAACAAATCAACTGTATCTACAATCGCTCAAGTTCAAAAGTTCACTCCAAGTCTTCATTTCAAAGTGCTCTTTCGTTTTATTTATTTATTTATTATTTTTTTGGGGGGTCTCTACGATTAGTCTCTCAAAGATAGTTTGATGACGCATCCAAGTTTGAAAAGCAGAGTCCAAAAAACGTTTTTACGCTAAATCCAAACAGATGAAGGCCTGATTATTTATGATGTCTGTTCTGTGAAAATAACATGACAGCCTTACTTCGGCCAATATAAACACGTAATAGTGGTATTTATCCTTTGGAATATGAATCAGTCTTAACTTTTCAACGGGAGAGGTCAAACGGATCCATCATCTTGGCAGAGTCAATTCCTGGGTCCAAAAAAAGCTGCATGTTGTGCATGTTATATGGGCTTTTGAAAGATTCATGGGCCGATTTGCATTTTCCTGTGGGTGCTTTAAGCTTTAAGCGGGGACGTTAATAAAATTGGACGGGCCATAAAAACCTATTCAACGATAGCAAAAAATAATATCGTTGCAGCGGGTGGAAGACGGTCAAAGAAGTTCGAAGTCGCACGTGAGCTTCGTTTGTTTACCTGCCGCGCGTGTACAAGCATTTAATTACGGCAGACGCCATTTATCCCCGTTATCTGTTTCGAATCAACGGGATAGAAGTCTCCATTTTCCTCTCGCTAGTTTTGCTCAAGTGTGACGGCACGACAAATGGGTTTTGTTTCATTGTGGAGCATAGTCTAATCTCATCTGGAATATGGACTGAGATTATCCAATTCCTTGTTTGAATTTTGTTTCTTCATCAAAAAATGTGTGCAGAGCCAAAATGCACTGGAGTCACCAGCAAGTGAGCGAGTTTCGGAATAAGGGAACGATTCACCCGTGAGATCATAAATCTACAAGACCTGGAGGGGAATTTTCTCTCCCTTGTAAGAATTCAACTCTCAGCGTGACTTCTGTTGCAGTTACGGCAAAATAATCTGTCAAAATGTTGGAGAGCCTTGAGGTTACTCTGTCAAAATCTCAGTCAGCGGTGCATAATATTCTGTGCGCGTTCCCGACCGCTCAGAGGTGACTGAAAAAAAAAGATGAATCACTATAATACCGTACCATGTCATTTCGTCCAAAGAAGGCGTGAACGGCGTAGAGGTAGTAGTCAAAGAGCTGCGACATACAGTGAATGACGTCAAATGCAATCGGCTTCAGAATGCTCATCATCTGCATGTATTTCCCTGACGGGACGAGACACAAACGGTATTAGTGGTTACAAAATGGTGGATTTCTTTCCTTTACTCTTCCTTTCATAACTTTGCTGCTGCGATATGTAAATGTGTCCACTGCGAGACGAATCAAGGTACATCCAATCCAATCCAATGCAACAAAACTTTTACATTTCAACAGACAGGATGACGGAAAAAAATCATTGGCACTGCGGAAAATCATACTGGACCCTCTGCACCCTGCCCACCACCTTCTCCAGCGACTCCCCTGAGGCAGGCGCTACCGATCCATGCGACTGCTTTTTCCCCAAAACTATTAACTCTCTAAACCAGTGGTGTCAAACTCATATTTGTCACTGACCACATCATAGTTACGGTTTCCCTTGGAGGGGCGTTATGAATTTGGGGAAAACATAAATGTTTAATCATGTTTTTTTTTTTTCTTTTGACTTCAAAACGGCGCCGCGAGAGTGGCTGCCTTTCCAGCAGCTCATGTATTTTGTTTTTCTACTTTCATTCCTTTCATCACTTTGCTGCTGCGAAATGTAAATTTCTCCACTGTGAGACTAAAAAGGCAAATCCAATCATCTCCACATATTATATACATAGCACACAACAAAATAATGAATAACTAATTTTCAAATTTGACTGTTTTCGTGGTTTACATGGGACAATTTGAAATTTTGGTTCGGACTTGAACAAGAATCATGGAATTTCACAAGTTAGATCTGCTTTCGCGGGCTGAATAAAATAATGTGGTGGGCCGGATTTGGTCCCTGGGTCTGGACTTTGACACCTGTGCTCGAAACAGTAACCCAAATATTAGTGTATAGTGCCTCATTGCAATTCTTTTATGATGATACTAGTGCAGCATGTTCGGAGACAAATTCCCTGTGTGTTCTACATACTCGGCCAATGATGATGATTTTGATTCTGAAATAATATTCCAGGATGAAAGGTCATAGCTAAGAAAGAGCAAAGGGTATCGGCATGTGTACGAATGCACAAAAGGGACTCACCGACAAGCCGGATGACATTGAGAGTGGTGTTGGTCAGGATGGGGGCATTAGTTTTATTCAGGTTATAATCTGACCTCTTCTTGCTTCGTATGGTCTCGCGGGACACGCTGTGACAGAAAGGAGATGTGAGGTGGACAAAAGAACTGGGACAACAACCTCAGCAAGGGGGTGGAAATTGTTCTAATTGATCCATCAGTACCCATTATTCAATGCCGGTGAGAAAGAAGGGTGAGGCCACCGCAGCGGGGAGCAGGATGAACCGGACCCCTGACATCTGTCATTGAGCGACATTAAGCGGGCAATCATGACGTAGGGCATTTAATTAGTGGATGTGACCACGCGACCCGGTTCATCATGAGCCATTATCTCGTCCTGCTTAAAAAGAATGGGATATTAGCATTTTAGGAGCTTGAGGCCAATTCACGCGATGGAAATTGCAAGGGGTTATGTGATGGTGAGCGTCTGGGCAAAAGGGCCAGTATCCGACCTATAAAAGAACACGATTCAATCCAGAGCACATACGTAACGCTGTCATTAACTCATTGACTGCCATTCCCGAATTTATTCTGGAATTGACATGCTTGACGTGGAGCACAATTCCCGAATTTGTTTGGGTTTTGGATTTTCTTGCGGGAGGAGTGCCGATAAAGCACTGGTCAGACCTCTGGCAATGTTCTTTTTCCCTTCCACAAGGGGGCAGCATTTACCTTTTGTACCGCCGCTCCCACTTTCAATGCAGATCATTCAAGATCAGATCAATCAACCAAGTAAACTCGAAATAAAGTTTTTTGAAAGAAGAGAGTCTAAGGTTTCGGATAAAGCGCTGGTCAGACCTCTTTCAATGTTTTTCCCCTCCATGAGGGGACAATATTTGCCTTTGGTCTATGTTAGCGTTCTGTTATAGCTTAAGCTGCTATATAAATCAATATGTACGTATTGTATTTTGTACATCCGCCCCATTTCAAGCTCAGATAACTTCAGACCCATATAACTTAGGGATTAACTCTTTTTTTCCGATGAAATAAGAGAGTCTAAAGTTTCTTATGGTGCACTGAATGCTTATGTAGTCCTAAAACTCAATATTCTGTGTCCTGCAATTTGAGTCAAAATGACAAAAACCCTGGCACTGGAGTGGACACATTTTTGCACATCGTCTGGTAGTGAATGAGTCAAAAAAATGAGAAAATAAATTTTTAAAAGTGGTGGGTGACTTGTAGACTTCAAATAACAAATATATCCATCTTCTAAACCACTTACCCTCGTTGTAGTCATGGGCAAGTTTGATCATGTTATTTTTTTTGAATGTAAAAAAAATATAAGGCACTGGAAAGGATAACACATGAACCTATTGTGAAGTCCCCACCCGTTTTGCTTCCTTTGTGCAACTGACCTCTTGAGAGGGACATCACCCGTCTGCTCGTCAACGTAGTCCTGCTTGAGCTCCTCGGGGACATCACTGTCGCTGTCATAATCGTGATAAGTGCTCTTCTCCATCTCGTCCGACTCGTACTTTGAAAAGAGCAAAAAGAATGGGTTGCAAAAAAAAGAATAAGAAAAAAAAAGAAGGATCGGTGTGAGAGGGGGGAAAAAGGAGCACTTTTAAGACTTGTCATGTTGAACCACATTTGATATTAATGAGCATATTGTCAGTCAATAAAAATGAGATTTTCAAGGTATTCACTGATAGTAAAAGGGATGAAACAAAAAAATACAGTATTTTCCAGTGTATAGGGAACACCGGAGTATATGGCGCACCCCCAATGACTGGCATATTTTCAAACTTTTTCCATATGTAAGGCATACCGGGCTATTAGGCGCACATTCAATAAATGAAAAACGTTTTTCAAATATATAATATAGAAACAGATAAATGTTTTCAAATATAAGGCCCGCCGCGTTATAAGGTGCTACAATAGAGGTTGGGGTGATGCACCACTTCTTCTACAGGGGGAAAATGGAGTCAGTGGCTGTGGTGGCTCAGTATTACTTTACATAGAAGGTGCACCTGCATATAAGGCGCAGGGACATCTTTTGAAGAAAATCAAGGCTTATACACCGGAAAATACGGTACTGACTTATTACAACTCGTACGACTGCAAAAACGAGAAGCTTCTATCCATTTGAGAACTTCTTTTCCTTTCGGCTTTTCCCCTCAGGGGTCGCCACAGCGAATCAATGTCCTCCATCTATCCCGGTTTTGTGCATCCTCTTCTCTCACACCAGCTACATTCATGTCCTCTTTGACCACATCCATAAACCACCTCTTCGGTCTTCCTCTCGGTCTCCTGCCTGGCAGTTCAAGACTCAGCATCCTTCTCCCGATATAGTCACTCTCTCTCCTCTGGACATGTCCAAACCATCTCAGTCTGGCCTCTCTGACTTTCTATCTAAAGCCTCTAATATGAGTTGTCCCTCTAATGTACTCATTCCTGATCCTATCCAACCTGGTCACTCCCAAAGAAAACCTCAACATCTTCAGCTCTGCTACCTCCAGCTCTGCTTCCTGTCTTTTATTCAGTGGCACTGTCTCCAGTCCAAACATCGTGGCTGGTCTCACCACGGTTTTGTACACTTTTCCTTTCATCCTAGCTGAAATCCTTCTATCACACATCACACCTGACATTTTTCTCCAGCCGCTCCAGCCTGCCTGGACACGCTTCTTCACCTCTTTTCCACACTCTCCATTGCTCTGCACAGTTGACCCCAAGTACTTAAAATCCTCCACCTTGTTTATCTCTTCTCTCTGTAGCATCACTCTTGCTCTTGGATCCCTCTCATTCACACACATATATTCCGTCTTGCTGCGACTGATCTTCATTCCTCTCCTTTCCAGGGCATATCTCCACAGCTCTAGTTTCTCCGCCACCTGTTCCCTGTTCTCGCTACAGATCACAATGTAATCTGCAAACATCATGGTCCAAGGAGATTCTTGTCTAATATCGTCTGTCAGCCTGTCCATCACCATAGCAAACAAGAAGGGGCTCAGAGCTGACCCCTGGTGGAGTCCCACCTCCACCTTGAATTCCTCAGTCATATCGACAGCACACCTCACAACTGTCTTACAGTCATGATACATCTCTTGTACCGCTCTAACATACTTTTCCGTCACTCCAGACTTCCTCATGCAATGCCACAGCTCTTCTCTGGGCACCCTGTCATACGCTTTCTCCAGATCTAGAAAGACACAATGCAATTCCTTCTGACCTTCTCTGTACTTCTCTATCAGCATTCTTATAGCAAACATTGCATCTGTCGTACTCTTTTTTTGCACTTCGTCTTGCAAAGTGCGAAAAAAAGCGAAACCTTAACTTTTGTACAGATGACGGCTGAAGAAACCTTCTCATCGATGGACCACTCCTGTACGACTGAGAGCTTACACAGACGTAATGTGGTCACAGTTTACCAGAAATAGTTTATCATATTTTCTGGAATATAAGCCACACCTTCAACAAATGACATATTTAAAAACCTTTTCCATACATAAGGTGCAGCTTTTGCAAAAATCTTTTCTTTTAGGGGTGACTTTTAGTGTAGAAAATACGGTAATATATTCTTTTTTTGTGGCTTTAAAATGGATAATATAGGTATTTAAAAATAACCAATGTAATAGAAAGAGAAAAATGGTTTCATTCACAAATGGGCCTTGACGTAAAAAAACGTTGTTGTTGTTTTTTTTTAAAGGAGACGGTAGAAAATTGCGTGCGCTGGACTTGTGCGCCTCTATTAGTGTGATATATGGTTGAGGCCAACTCCTCTTAGGCTGAGAGAGAGCATTGCTCTCTCTCAGCCTAAGAGAATTGGTTCTTTTTATGCTCTCAGAGCATACAAAGAACCAATCACTCCAAGTATTTGCCGGGTTCTTTTGTATCGCAATCACTTTTGAACGTGTCGTACACTGAAGGACAACTGCCAATATGACCAAGGCGTCTTTGGTGTCCTCATCATGGAAATGGGAGGACATATCCACATGACGTTGACAATCAAGTTTACGTCACTCCTATCTCAAGAGTTTCTTGGCCAGCAAAGCAGAAACGCGTTGGCTATGGACAGAATACAAAGTAACTGAAAACACGCGTCATTTAAAAATTCAAGAAGCCCCCGCGGTGACTGTGTGACAATTAATCAACTTGTCTCTTTATAAACGCAGCGGAGTATCTCATTCATTAGTCATCGTCGTCGCACCGATAATGACTTGAGTCAATCAGAGGGCTGACGCTGTCAACAAATGTCTATCTCCTGTATATACTGTACCGAAAAAAACAATCACGTGACAATAATATACCGGGAAATCATTTTCTGTTTCGATTATAGCCAAGAGGGATTTATTCAAATACGTATATAAGGGCCACTTTTGGCCTCTCACCCCATTGGATGCCATCACATCTTCTGTCTCTTCCTCTTTTTGCTCAATGTGCATCTCAAACGGGTTTCCGTCTTGCAGGTATTGCTGGAACAGACACAGTTGCTCTTGGATTTGGATGGCGGAAGGCGCACCCTGTCGGCTTGGGGAAAGCGGAGGCGAGCGACACTGGTCCATGAACTTAAATTCCTGGTTGATTGATGGAAGGGGTGAGATGGATAGAGAAAAAAATGTATATTTTCTGTTGTATAAGGCGCACAGGAGTATGAGGCGCAACCTTAATGAATGGTGTATTATCAAACTTTTCCATATGTATTCCTTATATGGAACATATGTATGTTCCATATAAGATGCATAAGATGCATAGGACTATAAGGCGTACATTCAATGAATGAGAAAAGTTTGCCAAATATACAATATTTCCGGCACTATAAGGCGCACCTATAAGGAAAAAAAATCAAAAGCTGACCATGCACCTTATCCGGTGCGCCTTATATATGGAAAACGTTTTAAAACATGTCATTCGTTGAAGGTGCCCCTTATAATGCAGTGTGCCTTATGTTTGTAAAAGCTTTTTAAATATGTAATTCGTTGAAGGTGCACCATATATTACGGAAAATATGGTAATATATAAATAGATCAGTTTTCCAAATATAAGGCACACCACATTATAAGGCACATTATAAGGCACATTATAAGCACATTATAAGGCACATTATAAGGCGCTACAGTAGAGGCTGAGGTTAGACACGACTTCTTCTATAGGGGGAAATAGAGTCGGCGGGTTCTGACAGTCGTTACCAGACCTTATGAGGCTCATTATTATCGTATTTTCCGGAATATAAGGCGCACTGGAGTAGAAAGTACACCCCCAAAGAATGGTGTATTTTCATTTTGAAGAAAATCAAAGGTTTTGGGTGCGCCTTATACACTGGAATATACGGTAGATGAAGTTTTGAAGCATTGAGAAAAATCCAAACTTAAAATTACGTTTGAAAAAGCCACACCGAACGAATGTTACAGATTGTCTCGTCTTTCTGTTTCCGATACATAAACAATCACAAATTCCTCGATTGTAATTCTGCCGAATAACCTGTGCGTATGGCACCGGTTTTATTTTTTCCTTTAAAACCGAGCACCATTTGTCGTCTACAAGAGACAACAAGCAAAGAGTTAAACTCACGTGGAGCTGGGAGACATTGAAGTTGGATTTGACGGGGCAAAGTTCCCATGTTTCATTCTCCAGAAACATACGCAGCTCCTCCAGCCGTGCCCTGACAAATTGTAGAAGAAAGTCGAATAAAGGGAATGAGTCACGGCTTTTTGTTCAAAACATTTCAACAGCCTACACAGTCCAAATAGATATTGCCTTGACTAGAGCGCAAATTTTAAAAAAGTGATCATATTTTCAAATTATCTCAAGTCGCTTTACAGTCACGGCTGTGCAAAAAGTGGAACGAAAAGGAAAAAAAATACAGATTTACCAAAAGCAAATATCAATTGTTGTCTCCCGCAAAATACACATTGGGGTTCATCCCTGCGGTATTGTTTATCCTTGCAGTTACCACGATCCTACCTGTGATAGTTTTTAAAGTAGTTGACACTCTGCCGTTTGATGGACTCTTGCAGGACCTCCGATTTACTGCTACAGAACTCCTCACCAACCTGCATCAGCCTAGGGAGGGAATGCAGAAGCTTAAATGAGCATGCATGAGCTTTGAAATGAATTTGAAAATGTGGTGGTGGGGGGCTGGGGAGCCTGCCATTGATGAGCTCCTAGATGGAATGATAATTTTTTTGATCATGTCGATGCACCATCAAGGTTGCAGAAAAATGCGATCAGGGTCTGACAAGACTAGGTAGGTATGTTTTGAAACTATCGTATTTTCTGGTGTATAAGGCGCACCCAAAAGCCTTGATTGTCTTCAAAAGATAACCTTGCACCTTATACGCAGGTGTGCCTTATATGAAAAGTAATATAGAGCCACAAAAGGTCTCTGTCAGTGTTGGGGTAATTCGCTATACAAACATCTTAAAACATCGCTTTCTACGTTTTGGACTTCCTGATACGTCATATCCTGCCTTCCTTTACATGATGTTGCATCTACATTACGTCACATCCTATCGTGTCACACACTCTGCGCCGTATAAATGCTCTCCCATTGCGTTCGTCTCTCTCTCTCCTCTCCATGCCTCCTCCTTGGCCGACACCACGATGTCTCCGCTCTCTTCAAGATTATACCAACTTTCTGTTCAACACCTGGCTTCCTGATGATTTAACCATCCTCTGCCAACAACGCCCGTAGAAGCAATGAACCAGGGACGAACGATCAAAATAAACCCATTATTATTGGTGCCGTGAAAGACTCCGGGTCCTAGCTGATGGCTTCGGAAGGGGGGAAGGAGTGGGCCTGTCTCTCTTTTTCCTTCGAGAGTGTTCGAGTGGGTAGCCCCTCTCTTCTGGTGTCCGTCTCTCAGGATTGATTCACGGGTGAGTTTCATCGCTAGCATGCAGCTATGTTGAGTGAATGTCTTGTGGAATTCTTTCGGCCAAAAGTAATTCTATTTACGGTTAATCTGTGTATCTTTGGCTATTAATACGAATTTCGATCGAGTCAAGGCGGACCATCCTAATTCGAGCCGATGTGCGGAGTTTTCGCACGTGACTGATTGACACCATTTCGGGTCGAGAGACAGTCTGCTGCCGCGCCGCTGGCGGACGTATTGTAAGACCGTGAAAGTTCCAGAAGGAGATTCTTCAGAAGGGATGAAGTCCTGGAAATTCGGGCGCGAGGGCTGGCGAAAAATCGATTTATTAATTTGGAGCCAGACGATTTATGTGTTCTTTTTTTGTTTAATTGCAGCTGCAATAGATCGTGGATTACCGTAACATTAATGCATTCACCAACACTAGCGCGTGGTCAGCTTTGCTAGCGATGCAGTGCCACGGGGTTTCCAGGGGACAGTCCGTGGGGGCAGAGAGGGGGGGGGGCGTTTGGAGGAGCCGTCTTTGTGTGTGTCTTTGTGTGTTTCTATGTATATGTAAGTCTATGTGTGCTTTTGTGTTTGTGTATGTACGCGCGTTGTTTGAGCGTATACGTTGACAGCTGGGTGCCTTGGGGGTGATATTCGCTGTAACAAAAGGGGGGAGAAGGGAGCGGGCAGCCCAGCCCACTCCCCCTTCGTTCTTCTCTGCTATAAATGGGTGGGGGTAAATTCACAGCCGCATTCTCGGATCGGCAAATTGATTCGTTCGCGAATAGGTAAATAAATGGAAATAAAATGAATGTTAACGGTGGCGTTAACATTCACAAACGTATTGTGCAAAAACATTGTTCCTTACTGCATGAAATCTGCCGCGCAGTTCTCTTTTCTCCTTTCACAGGACAAGAGAATGTGCCCTGGGGAAAGAGCCTTGTCATTACAAGAGGACTCGACGGAGGTGCCATGCAGTCAACTATCCTGTCTCATTGGGAAACCTGTCCAACCATACCAGCTTGAAGTCTTCATGAATGACATAACACTGTTTTTCCCCAAAGCTCTTTGAATTAAATAGGCAGGCAAAATTAGAGTGAACAAATAAATAAGCCAACAAACAAATGAATAAACAGAAGCCGAATTTGAGAGAATTTGAAGGCAAAAGTAAAGTATTTTTGTTAGATTGGATAAAGTGTTTTCACTAAGAGAATTGAACACCTTGAAGTCAGGATTCCAATGTTTTTGTCTGCGATCGGGACAAATAATTTTGAAATCCTGATTCGGGCGAATGCAAAATGAAATGGAAATTGTATAAAATGACAGAGTCAAAGAGTGCATTTATAAAATTATAGGATTAGGATTAGTTTTGTTAGATTGAGCTAAACCTTGTTCTGTCTACAGCTTGATTAGGCCATTTGGAAGAAGCCAAAGTTATTTACGATGCCTCTTCAAGGGTTTTGTCAGCACAAAACTTCAAAGAGGGGTTTAAAACACCCAGAGACAATTCTGGGGCCCCCACCGCATTCCACTGTGTTGACCTCTCGTAAATGACAGTTGTATTGGAAAAAGTAAATAAAATAGTCAGTAAATTAGGCTAAATGACAGGAAGATTTATCTTGAATTGGATGGAAATTGGCAAGGTAAAAGTAACTAGATTCGCTGGTGATTAATTACTTAAGAGATTCACCAGTTGGTATCGTTGGATTTTTCACAGAAGAAAAGTTGGATTTATTAAGATAATGATTGTGACATGTACATTACACTTGTTTTGACCTGACAATTGTCATCCCCCTGAAGTAAAGGAACAGATGATTTGATGCATATTTACGATACGTATTGGATATTGGGTAATTCGCTATATAAACATCTTTAAACATCGCTTTCTACGTTTTGGACTTCCTGATACGTCATATCCTGCCTTCCTTTACATGATGGCGCATCTACATTACGTCACATCCTATCGCGTCACACACTGTGCGCCGTATAAATGCTCTCCCATTGCGTTCGTCTCTCTCTCTCTCTCTCTCCTCTCCATGCCTCCTCCTTGGCCGACACCACGATTTCTCCGCTCTCTTCAAGATTAAACCAACTTTCTTCACCACCTGGTTCAACACCTGACTTCCTGATGATTTAACCATCCTCTGCCATCAACGCCCATAGAAGCAATGAATCAGGGACGAACGATCAAAATAAACCCGTTAGTCAGGCAACTACTGTAAGTAGCCACCTACTCCATTTAACCCTGTAGAAGAATAAGCAGCACGTAACCACAGCCTCTACTGTAGCGCTTTATAACATGGTGTGCCTTATATTCGGAAAACTTTGATATAATTTTATATTATATTTAGAAAGCTTTTTTCATTGAAGGTGCGCCTTTTAGTCCGGTGCACATCATATGTGGAAAAAGTTTGAAAATACACCATTCATTGGTTGTGCCCCTTCTACTCCAGTGCGCCTTATACATCGGAAAATACGGTACTTTTGAGGTGAGCTCTGAAATGCCGTTACAAATGGCAAGTAACGTTCTAAGAGGGTGTGGGGATGGAATCAAATGAATGCTTGGTTCCTCCACTGGGGTGCAGGCGTGATAAAAGTCAAATAATTACAACAAACAACAGCTCGCTGTCATGAAACAATACCTGCTGATGACATCCAAGACCACGATGAAGTCATCATATTTGAAATTGGACATGTCGGTCCCCAGGATGTAAGCTTTTACCTTTAACTGGACATCCTGATGATAATGACACCAAACTGTCAATTTTGTAAAGACAGAAATAATCAGTAAACGTCTGAAAGCGAACCTGCCAGATCCGCGTCAGTCCATGATCCAGCTTCTTCTTGACATAGCTGTGGTCGATCGCCATCTCATCAGACTCTGTCGCCATTGCATCCTCTGCACATGAAAAAAAAGAAAATGTCTATTTCTTCCTGTGCGTTCTTGAATGAACTCGTGGAAACTTTCAAAGAGCAACAGAGTCACAATTTAAAATTGCGCTATCACTGAAGATATGTCTCAATCAGAAATGGAGGGGAGAGATGGCTAAATTCTCCCCGCCTTGTGCTGCTCAACAGTGGATGAGTCTTTTGTTGTGAGGTTGGTGCAATGAAACCAAATTCTTTACTCTGCCCATCACCTCACATCGGCAGAGTACATTCAGGATATACAGCGAGAAGCGATAGTGATTGATGAGGGGGATCCGCGGATGGCTCTGTCAAGGGCATTTCTGATAGGCAAAGAAACGTGTGGACAAAAGAAACGGGGGAAACCTCGGTTGACTAAAGATCAGTGAGTATGGTTGTGTCAAAGCCTGCTGGAAACCAACAGAGCCTTTGAGGTTGTTTTTTCAGATCAATACACACACACACACAATAAATTAAAAAAATCTATTAGGCTACTAAAAAGCAGGTCACTGTAAAATCCGTTGATGTATTATTCACAAGTAAACCCTTGCCGCCATACAGTGAAATCGGATTGTTGTCGTCTATCATTCTTGAGTATAGAAAAATTTAAACCAGTTTGTCTCATACCGTATTTTCCGTGGTATAAAGCGCACCAAAAAGTCTTGATTTCCTTCACAAGATGACCCAGCGCCTCATACGGAGGTGCGCCTTAGATGTGAAGTAATATTGAATCACAACAGGTTCTCGCAACTACTGTCAGCAGCCACTGACACCATTTCCTTTTATTAATTTATATATTATCAATGTCTGAAACTCATGACAAAAGGTTAGCGGACACCAGGGCAGACAACTCCTAAAAGTTGCCTGCCCTATTTTTCACAACTTGAAACACAATAAGACGACTAATCGCAAAAAAAACCATTGTTGCGAAGTATAAAGGATTTTTTTGAGAATTGAGAAAGTACCTACCACAAATGCCGCCCTGCTTATTTTATGGTAAATATCCCTTGCTGAAGATTTTGCACCAGTTGTCGTTTGTCGTCATGGTGCACAATGCAATGTTTGCGTTGTGTTGTCTGCTAAAAGCCACGTGGACTCCTCTTTCTAAGCGCCTTTCAAAACTCTGAAGTACACTTTACAGTCACGGTATAGTCCGAAGCACAAAACAGGCTTCTGATTGGCTGCCGTGACGAGTATGCAAATTGCCAAACAAATGTTCGTCACGGCAGCCAAACAGAAGCCCGTTTCGTGCTTCGGACTATACCGTGACTGTAAAGTGTACGAGAGTTTTGAAAGGCGCTTAGAAAGAGACGTTCACGTGGCTTGCAGCGGTTTGCTTGTAGCTTTTGCTTTATTGAATAAAACAAACGTTTAATTTGATTTATTTTTTTTCTTGAAGTTGTCAGCCACACGGGCCGACACGTTTTGAAAGATGTACGCCCAACGTAAAAGTTGTACGCCCCGGGCCTCCGGGCAGACGTTATTTCCAACACTGATATTATACAGTGAGACCTCAACTTACAAACAACTTATCTTACAAACCTTTCGTCTTAAGAACGTCAAATTTATGAAAATTAAACCTTATAATAAGCACTATTTTCATAATACACACCCACCACGGCTGGCGGAGTGATCTTCGGCGGAAGCACACAACCGAACAGCGCTCCAGCCGGCACTACTTTCCACACACCCTCTCATTGAATCGATCGATCACCTACCCGGAGCTTTTTGCTGATAATTTTACAATGATGGGACCGAAAAAAAACCACAGGCTCGTGTTCAGCCCAAGAAGACACAAAATAAAATCACCGTCACTGAGAAGAAGGAGATGTAATTGAAAAACACGAATGAGGTGTGCGTTTGTGTGATTTAGTGGCTGAGCACGGCTATGCTAAGTCAACCATTGCTCTCCGGAACAGAGAAGCCATCAAAGGTGCGTCTGTTGCAAAAGGTTTTTCCGTGCTCTCAAAGCGACGGTCTCGGGCAATCGAAGAAGTTGAAAAACTTCTGGTAATTTGGATTCAGAAAAGCAGCTATCCGGCGACAGCGTGAGTAAAGCTATTTTATCTAGAAAGCACGGCTAATTCACGCTGATATCGCCATGCGCCAACCTGGAAGTTCGGCGCTTATTGAGGATTTTAAAGCCAGTAACGGATGGTTCGAGAACATCTGAGGGCGAGGAGGAGAAGGCAATGTTGGCAAAGTGGAATGATGTGCAGGCTTTTACCGAACAGTTCCATCCAGAAAAGACTGGCTATGACAACATGATGAACGATAATGTGATGCCTCAGCTTCGTAAGACCTTACAAGTCAGAAAGCAACAGGTGTAAATTAAGAGGTTTTTAATCAGCAAAAATGAGAAAAGAAGAGAAGCCACACCAGAGGTTAAGTAACCAACAGTCCTTATGGAAGGTGACTGTCCTTCCATAAGCCATCAACGACCATCAAAAAGGTAAATAAAACTTTATTTTACAGCACAGTTTATTTCTTTAATTATCGTCCTCGTGTAATGTGCCTCTCTTTGTGACTTTATGATACAATGCAGTGTATTTCTTTCATTACAATACAATAGCACATTTATTATACATACGGCCGCATTACCTGCCACGGGAATTCTCACACGTCATAGCCGTGACGACGTACATTCCCCCTACGGCAAATGGCGGCGCTGCCTCCGATGCCCTCATATCTGTTGTAAACAAGCTGCAAACCCAGTCCCCCAACGCCTTGTTTATTATCTCTGGGGACTTCAATCACATTTCCCTGAAATTCTCCCTCCCAACATTCACACAGTATGTAACTTGTGCCACCAGAGACAATAACATATTGGACCTATTTTATTCAAACGCCAAGGATGCATACAAACCCTCCCCCCTCCCCCCTCTCGGAAGAGCAGACCACAATATGGTTTATCTCCAGCCTGTGTACAAACCCCTTGTCCAGAGGAAACCAGCTGTGACCCGCACAATCAAAAGATGGTCCACAGAAGCTGAAGAAGCTCTGCGGGACTGTTTTGATTCAACCAGGTGGGAGCTCTTTACTGAGATTCATGGGGAAGACATTGACTCACTCACCAACACCATCACAGACTACATTAACTTTTGTGAACAAAACACCGTACCCACCAGGACTGTGCGGTGTTTTGCCAACAACAAACCATGGATTAATCCCGACATAAAAGTCCTCCTGAAGGAGAAGAAAAGGGCTTTTGTGTCGGGCAACAGAGAGGAACTGAAGGCCGTGCAGATCCAACTGAGGAGGAAGATCAGAGAGGGGAAGAAGGCCTACAGGATGAAAATGGAGGAGCAGCTGCAAGCCAGCAATGTCGCTGGTGTCTGGAAGGGCCTGAAAAACATCTCAGGCCACAAAAGCCCAGTGACATTGAACGAAAAAGACAAGGACTGGGCAGATGAACTCAACCGCTTTTTCAATCGGTTTGACAAGACGCCAGCCGCCCCCGGCCCACCGTCAACTTCACCTGTAGCTGCACCTGCACCAACTCTCACTGTGGCCTTACCCTCCCTGCCCCCTCTCACGACCAGCTTTCCACAACCAACATCTGCCCTCCCAACCGTTGCCACACCCTCAGCCGCCACTCTGCCTCCTGGTTCCTGCCTGTCTGTCACAACTGCGCAGGTGAGGAACCAACTGAGGAGGATGCAGGTGAGGAAGGCAGCAGGTCCGGATGACATCAGTTCCCGACTCCTCAAGACCTGCTCCGACCAGCTGTGTGACATTGTCCAGCACTTGTTCAACCTGAGCCTGAAGCTGGGCAGAGTTCCACAGCTGTGGAAAACGTCATGCCTGGTCCCAGTGCCCAAGATTGCCAACCCCAAAGAGCTCAACAGCTACAGACCGGTGGCGCTGACGTCTCACCTGATGAAGACGCTGGAGAGACTCGTCCTCGCCCACCTGCGACCGCTGGCAAGCTCATCGCTGGACCCGCTGCAGTTTGCCTACCAGCCCAGCATCGGTGTGGAGGATGCCATCATCTACCTCCTCCATACGGCGTTGCTGCACCTGGAGAATGCTGGGAGCACGGTGAGGATCACATTCTTCGATTTCTCCAGTGCCTTCAACACCATCCAGCCAAGTCTACTGGGGGACAAGCTGCAGCATGCGGAGTCGACCATCACCTCACATCCTGGATTACAGACTACCTCACAAACAGGCCACAGTACGTGAGGGTAAAGAAATAAAACTTTATTTTACAGCACAGTTTATTTCTTTAATTATAGTCCTCGTGTAATGTGCCTCTCTTTGTGACTTTATGATACAATGCAGTGTATTTCTTTCATTACAATACAATAGCACATTTATTATACATAGAATAATTCAAGATGGCGCCCCCCTGTGTGGCTGCCTCCACAGCAGCTCTTTCCCTTTCTTGTCTACTTTTTCACTTCTTTACTTTTCCGTTTTTGTTTTGCCTAATCTCGTTCCATAAACCTACGGAGAGGAGATGGGCATCTTTTCTTTTGCTCATCGCCGTTATTTTTTACTTTTTCATCGCTCCTGTGAACGGGGAATCCACGCGCACGCGGAATCTCATTGTTTACAGTCGAGACCAGCTACTAGCGTGGCGGGCTTCTCCCGTCCGTCATCATGGGGAACGTGAGATCGCTCCCAAATAAAATGGACGAGCTGGCGGCACTAACGCGACATCAGAGGGAGTACCGGGAAGCCAGCTTGCTACTCGTCACGGAGACATGGCTTTCGGCAATCACTCCGGACGCCCACGCAGAGTTGGAGGGCTTCCAACTCGTACGAGCGGACAGAAATGAAGGCAGCGGTAAGCAGAAAGGAGGGGGGATTGCTGTATTTGTGAATGACAAATGGTGCAATCCTGGGCACATCACGGTGAAGGAAAAACTTTGCACTCGGGACATCGAGCTGCTAGCCGTTAGCCTCCGGCCGCATTACCTGCCACGGGAATTCTCACACGTCATAGCCGTGACGACGTACATTCCCCCTACGGCAAATGGCGGCGCTGCCTCCGATGCCCTCATATCTGTTGTAAACAAGCTGCAAACCCAGTCCCCCAACGCCTTGTTTATTATCTCTGGGGACTTCAATCACATTTCCCTGAAATTCTCCCTCCCAACATTCACACAGTATGTAACTTGTGCCACCAGAGACAATAACATATTGGACCTATTTTATTCAAACGCCAAGGATGCATACAAACCCTCCCCCCTCCCCCCTCTCGGAAGAGCAGACCACAATATGGTTTATCTCCAGCCTGTGTACAAACCCCTTGTCCAGAGGAAACCAGCTGTGACCCGCACAATCAAAAGATGGTCCACAGAAGCTGAAGAAGCTCTGCGGGACTGTTTTGATTCAACCAGGTGGGAGCTCTTTACTGAGATTCATGGGGAAGACATTGACTCACTCACCAACACCATCACAGACTACATTAACTTTTGTGAACAAAACACCGTACCCACCAGGACTGTGCGGTGTTTTGCCAACAACAAACCATGGATTAATCCCGACATAAAAGTCCTCCTGAAGGAGAAGAAAAGGGCTTTTGTGTCGGGCAACAGAGAGGAACTGAAGGCCGTGCAGATCCAACTGAGGAGGAAGATCAGAGAGGGGAAGAAGGCCTACAGGATGAAAATGGAGGAGCAGCTGCAAGCCAGCAATGTCGCTGGTGTCTGGAAGGGCCTGAAAAACATCTCAGGCCACAAAAGCCCAGTGACATTGAACGAAAAAGACAAGGACTGGGCAGATGAACTCAACCGCTTTTTCAATCGGTTTGACAAGACGCCAGCCGCCCCCGGCCCACCGTCAACTTCACCTGTAGCTGCACCTGCACCAACTCTCACTGTGGCCTTACCCTCCCTGCCCCCTCTCACGACCAGCTTTCCACAACCAACATCTGCCCTCCCAACCGTTGCCACACCCTCAGCCGCCACTCTGCCTCCTGGTTCCTGCCTGTCTGTCACAACTGCGCAGGTGAGGAACCAACTGAGGAGGATGCAGGTGAGGAAGGCAGCAGGTCCGGATGACATCAGTTCCCGACTCCTCAAGACCTGCTCCGACCAGCTGTGTGACATTGTCCAGCACTTGTTCAACCTGAGCCTGAAGCTGGGCAGAGTTCCACAGCTGTGGAAAACGTCATGCCTGGTCCCAGTGCCCAAGATTGCCAACCCCAAAGAGCTCAACAGCTACAGACCGGTGGCGCTGACGTCTCACCTGATGAAGACGCTGGAGAGACTCGTCCTCGCCCACCTGCGACCGCTGGCAAGCTCATCGCTGGACCCGCTGCAGTTTGCCTACCAGCCCAGCATCGGTGTGGAGGATGCCATCATCTACCTCCTCCATACGGCGTTGCTGCACCTGGAGAATGCTGGGAGCACGGTGAGGATCACATTCTTCGATTTCTCCAGTGCCTTCAACACCATCCAGCCAAGTCTACTGGGGGACAAGCTGCAGCATGCCGGAGTCGACCATCACCTCACATCCTGGATTACAGACTACCTCACAAACAGGCCACAGTACGTGAGGGTAAAGAACTGTGAGTCGGACAGGCTTCTCTGCAGCACCGGAGCGCCGCAGGGAACAGTCCTGGCTCCATTCCTCTTCACCCTCTACACCTCGGACTTCAACTACAACACCCCAACCTGCCACCTTCAGAAGTTCTCTGACGACTCAGCTATTGTCGGCCTCATTACAGAGGGAGACGATAGGGAGTACAGGGGACTGACAAAGGACTTTGTGGACTGGTGCCAGCAGAATCACCTCCAGATCAACACCGGCAAAACCAAGGAGCTGGTGGTGGACTTCTGCAGGAAACAATCCTCTCCTGCACCATTGAACATCCAGGGTTCGGACATTGAGAGGGTGACCTCCTACAAGTACCTGGGTGTTACTCTCAACAATAAACTGGACTGGACAACAAACACGGATGCCCTAATCAAAAAGGGACAGAGTCGCCTCTTCCTCCTCAGGAAACTGAGGTCTTTTGGAGTTGAATAAGGTATGTTGTGTGTAGTTTTGAGGCTTATTTAGTTAAAAACTATATTTTATGGAAACCCGGGAACGGATTATTTCCATTTTAATGGTTTCCTATGGGAAAAATGTTTTTGTGATACACACTTTTCGCCTTACACACTCTGTCTGGGAACCAATTAAGTTCGTAAATTGAGGTCTCACTGTATATGGAAAACCTTTTTTTTCATTCACTCATTCACTGCAACTCATTCAATGAAAAAAAAAAGAATTTGAGTGAAAATGACAAAAACCCTGGCCTGGAGTGGACACATTTTTGCACATTGTCTGGCAGTGAATGAGTTAAGAAGCACTGCTCTAGTGTGAGCTGGAGGTCAAAGTCATCTCAAAATCCTGTCGAACAAATAAGACGGTCCATGCACAGTAAATCACTGCGGCGAGGGGCCACTCGCATACTCGCAGAGCCTGTAATGCAAGAAAAAAGCTACCGCAGGGACACCTTTACATAGAGGTTAAAGCCAATCAACCGTAGATATGATTGATGGCACTCTTGGCAAGAAATGAGGCGCACGTCCTTTCCTTCACGAGGAAGTTGGCATTTAATGAAATATCCAAAGGACTTGGAGGGTGCCAAGTTGTCTTAAGAGTCCACTTTACAGCAGCCAATGTGAGTGGAGATCTCCTAAATGTACAGTATGCATGTCAATCTCCTGCCGGGACTACGCTGATAGTGATCAGGTCCAGTTTTGGGAATGTTGAGCAATTCACGAATTCAAAATGCTGAATGTAAAAAATAAACATATGGCGGATGGACATCGTGGTGTACCTGGAGTAGGCGTGGTGGCTGGCTTGTCGTGGTCCTCATGCCACTGCATCGTGCGGTGGTAGCTGAGCATCACTTCCCATAATGCCTTGCAGAGGTCTGTCAGACACGGGATATAGCTGTCCAAGGTGATGTGCTGCAAACATAGCGGCAATGCAGTCGCTGATGACTTTTGGTGGTATGAATTGCGGAAAGTCTACTTTGACAGTGCCAAACTAGGCATGATTATGAATTGATCTTAGTTTTACTCCCTGGTGCTTTCTACTATCTTTGTGATAGCTTTGTGTGATAGCTGTCCATGTTAAGCGCTTTGTTACGGTTTCAAATTTCCCCATTGTGTGACTATAAAATGTTTTATGATTCTGATAAAGTGATATGAATCAATATGTATTGTATTGCAGAATGTAGCCACAAGGGGGAACAAGCCAGTGTCTTATTGTGCCGGTCCCAAGCCCGGATAAATACAGAGGGTTGTGTCAGGAAGGGCATCCGATGTAAAAAAATTGCCAAAACAAATATGCGAATCAAACCTCTGAATCCCATACCGCATCAGTCGAGGCCCAGGTTAACAATTGGGGCCGCCATTGGGACTGTTGACCTTCAGGGTACCAGTGGAAAAATGACTACTGTTGGTCGAAGAAGGAGAGGAGGGAGGTGTGCCCGGAGGAAAAGAGAGAAATGGGACGCCAAGAGTATAGAACTAAGAGTAGGAACTCTGAATGTAGGAACAATGACAGGTAAAGGTCGAGAGGTCTAGACTAAGAGCAGAAGTGAACATTTATGAGCAGCAGTATGGCTTGCTGCAAAAAAAAAGAGTACAACAGATGCAGTGTTTGCTTTAAGAATGCTAATAGAGAAGTACAGAGAAGGTCAGAAGGAATTGCATTGTGTCTTTGTAGATCTGGAGAAAGCGTACGACAGGGTGCCTAGAGAAGAGCTGTGGTACTACATGAGGTCTGGAGTGACAGAAAAGTATGTCAGAGCGGTGCAAGACATGTATCATTACTGTAACACAGTTGTGAGGTGTGCTGTCGGTGTGACGGAGGAATTCAAGATGGAGGTGGGACTCCACCGGGGATCAGCTCTAAGCCCCTTCTTATTTGCTATGGTGATGGACAGGCTGACAGACGATGTTAGACAAGAATCTCCTTGGACCATGATGTTTGTAGATGACATTGTTATCTGGAGTGAGAACGGGGAACAGGTGGCGGAGAAACTAGAGATGTGGAGATATGCCCTGGAAAGGAGAGGAATGAAGATCAGTCGCAGAAAGACGGAATACGTTGTGATGTCACGAGAGGCTGTGTCCTGGAGGGCAAATACATCCCCCTAAGATGGCTCCACCCAGAGAGAGTCTTGGCCCCATCTGGTGGAAGGCAGCAATTAAAACCACACACCTGCAGCTGATCATGGCTTGATTGGCAAGCAAGGCTCTTAAGGCAGAGAGCCTCTAAGTGTGGAGCTTGGGGAAAGACAAGCTCGATTGCTGTGCTCTGTGAAGAAGTTGATTGCTGCGTGGAACTCATTGCCAGTTGGGACCACACGACTAGACACTGGATTTGAACCTCGCTAAGGTGGCTAGGCTACATGAGGAGGACGTCAAGAGGGGTGAGGCCTAGAGACTCTTGGAAAAGAACTCCGTCTTCAGTTTTACCTCAGAAGAGACTTTATTTGGATTTAAGTATCAGAAGAGACTTTATTTGGATTTAAGTATCAAGAGAGACTTTATTTTGATAAGTATTGGAAGAGAGACTATTCAAACCTTTGTTGCTTGTGAATTCCCCCTTCTTCTCCTCCATACCTGGACACACTGACGTGGTGCAACACGAGATACGCACCACACCTGGAAAAACAGTCCACCAACGTCCATACCGGGTGCCGGAGGCCCGTAAGGCAGCTATTCAGGAGGAGATACGGAAGATGCTGGAACTTGGAGTAATTGAGGAGTCCCAAAGTGCCTGGGCAAGTCCGATCGTGTTGGTTCCCAAGCCAGACGGGTCAATACGATTCTGCAATGACTATCGGAAGTTGAATGAGGTGTCTGAATTTGATGCGTATCCGATGCCTCGTGTTGATGATCTTATTGACTCCCTGGGACAGGCACGCTTCATCACCACTCTTGACCTCACAAAGGGTTATTGGCAGGTGCCCCTGACCCCGGCATCAAAGGAGAAGACAGCCTTCGCCACACCTGAGGGGCTCTACCAATACACCAGGCTCCCGTTTGGTCTCCATGGAGCACCCGCCACGTTTCAGCGCCTAATGGACCGGATTCTCACCCCCCACAAGAGGTACGCAGCGGCATACTTGGATGATGTCGTCATACAGAGTCCCGGCTGGGAGAGTCACTTACCCCGAGTGCAAGCTGTGATTGACTCCCTCAGAAAAGCAGGTCTCACAGCAAACCTGAAAAAGTGCAGGTTGGCATTTGGCGAGACCAACTACCTGGGCTACACTATAGGACGGGGGCTGGTGAAGCCTCAAGAAGCAAAACTACGGGCTATACAAGATTGGCCCCAACCCCTTACATAGAAGCAGGTGAGGTCGTTCTTAGGCATGGCTGGCTACTATAGACGCTTTATCGCTGACTTTGCTACGATAGCAGCCCCCATGACAGAATTGACAACAAAAAAACACTCCCGATTGGTGAAATGGAGCCCAGAGGCCGAAATGGCCTTCACCAATCTAAAACAGGCACTGTGTTCCAGTCCGATCCTGGTGGCACCAGACTTCAGCAAGGACTTCATGGTGCAAGCGGATGCATCAGAAGTTGGTCTGGGGGCTGTACTCTCGCAAGTACATGGAGGAGAGGAACATCCCATCCCGTACCTTAGCAGGATGCTGTTGCCCAGGGAAAAGAATTATTCCACAGTGGAGAAGGAGTGCCTTGCCATTACATGGGCGCTGGAGTCATTGCGCTTCTATCTCCTGGGAAGACGTTTCACAGTGGTCTCGAATCATGCTCCTCTCCAATGGATGGCCAGGAACAAGGAGACCAACAGCAGAGTAACCAGGTGGTTCTTGAGTCTGCAGGCCTTTAACTTCTCTGTTGTCCACAGGGCTGGCAAGCGCCAAGGCAATGCGGATGCCCTCTCCCGAAGGGAGGCCTTCCTGGCCTGTTTCGCATCCTTCACCCCGCCGAGGACGTCGGTCTCAAGGGGGGGGGGGGGGATATGTGATGTCACGAGAGGCTGTGTCCTGGAGGGCAAATACATCCCCCTAAGATGGCTCCACCCAGAGCTTGTGAATTCCCCCTGGAACCCTTGATTAAAACATTTTGTTTGTATCCAAACCTGTCGTCCATTGCACTTCTTGTCCTGTCCCGAAGAGAGCTAGCCTCTCATGATATCACAACGTGTGTGTGAATGAGAGGGATCCAAGTGTAAGAGTGATGCTACAGGGAGAAGAAATAAAGTAGGTGGACGATTTTAAGTACTTGGGGTCAACTGTCCAGAGCAATGAGAGCAATGAGAGCGTGGAAAAGAGGTGAAGAAGCGTGTCCAGGCAGGCTGGAGCGGCTGGAGAAAAATGTCAGGTGTGATGTGTGATCGAAGGGTTTCAGCGAGGATGAAAGGAAATATAACATAAAACAGTGGTGAGACCAGCCATGATGTTTGGACTGGAGACAGTGCCACTGAAGAAAAGACAGGAAGCAGAGCTGGAGGTAGAAGAGCTGAAGATGTTGAGGTTTTCTTTGGGAGTGACCAGGTTGGATAGGATCAGAAATGAGTACATTCGAATGATAACTCATATTAGAGGCTTTGGAGAGAAAGTCAGAGAGGCCAGAATGACATGGTTTGGACATGTCCACAGGAGAGAGAGGGACTATATCGGGAGAAGGATGCTGAGCCTTGAACTGCCAGGCAGGAGACCGAGAGGAAGACCGAAGAGGAGGTTTATGGATGTGGTCAAAGAGGACATGAAGGTAGCTGGTGTGAGAGGAGAGGATGCACAAAACCGGGATAGATGGAGGACATTGATTCGCTGTGGCGACCCCTGAGGGGAAAAGCCGAAAAGAAGACCTACTGTAGTACGACGACACATATCTTCGAGTCTTCAGTAAGCCATTACTGAAGCTGCTGGCACGTAATTGCTGAATTGCGTGCCAGCAGCCATGACCTTTTGCGATGCGTCACATCCTCCTGGAGCCTCAACTGGGAAGAGGGATATTGTGGGCGGGGATACGAGCTAGGCCAGAAAAAGGCACACAATACAAAATCTAATTTACAGCATCTTTGTTCGAACATTTTTTGACATACCTGCAACAATGTTCGTTTGTAACTCGAATGTTTATAAGTTGGGGAGCGTCTGTACATGTGTATCGTGTTTTGGGATTTGCGGTCTCAGTTACAAAAACAAACCTTGATGCACAGTTCAGATTTTTACCACCACTGTACGGACTTTTATCGGATATTGATTCGCTGTGGCGACCCCTTAAGGGGGGGAAAGGAAAAGATGTATTGTATTGTAGAGAGAAAAAATAAGGAAAGCTCTCACTAAACAAAACTCCCGATTACCCATCAGTGGCAATTATGTGCCCCTCCTGATAAATATGAAAACAAATATGAAAATTGCAGGTTCATCCAAAACTTGACTGATGTAATGTTGTTCTTCCTTCTCATGATATTTTAGTCAGATTCAGAATCAGCAAGTAATAGTCCCACAATGGATGTGCAATCTACAGCAGCTAACTGGGGTCAAAAGATAAAAGCAAAGCATGAAAGAAAATGTCAGGTGACTGAAATGTACAGCTGCAAAAAAAAAACAACAATTCTTTCATAAAAAGAACTGTACATAGTGCAAAGTATAAAAATACATTTCAAAAAGGTTTCTTCAGCCGTCATCTGTACTTCTTTGAAGGTGTCGGACGTTTTGCTCCTCATCCGAAGAGCTTCGGCAGCGAATTAAAGTTGTAAGTGGCTCTGGCCCTATATTTATACATTTTTTCATCGTGTGTTTTACAAAAATTGCTTCTTCTACTCCACTTTCAAAGCATCTATTGTCTTGAGCTAAGCTTTTTTTTTTACCTCACTGTTAAAAGAAGCAATTTTTGAAGGTCTTCGGATGAGGAGCAAAATGTCCGACACCAGAAAAGAAGTACAGTGGTACCTCGGTTCTCGACCATAATTCGTTCTAGGACCCTGTTCGAAAAGCGATTTTTTCGAACACCGAAAGCACCTCTTTGCTCCTGTCACTTGCGAGTTGACAGCGGTGGGGGCGGGGGGGCTGCCTCTCCCGGCCATTCTCCACCCGCTGTCATTCCCTAATCACGGACTCACGTCCCGTAAATTTATGTCATCTTCCGGGATTGCGTAATTTTGCACCCTCGTGTGCCATTTGCTTTTTGGCGTAGTAAGTGGGTCGGATCAACCCCTGCCTTCTTACTCGCTGTGTTTTCTTTGATTTGTGAGTAAACATCCTGCTTGGGTAGTACGGGTCTGTTTTGGGATCCCAAACATTCCACTCCGTTCCGACGAGGCATCTGCCGTCACTCTCGCTCGGAACGTGACAGCTTCGGATGACTGGGCTACAGGATGTTCTTTTCTCTTAAAATATCTATCCAATGACACTTGCTCTCATTCCCACGGTCACATCACTAGATTTCACATGCCTCCTTATTCTTTAATATCGTACTGATCGTAGATTTCGCCATGCTGTATTCCCTCGCCAGATCAGACACTCGCATACCCCCTTCATATTTTGCGATTATTTCTTTCTTAAATGCAATAGTTGTACGCACTACTTTTGTTTTGTCACTTTAAGCAGCACTTCTTTCTTTGGAGGCATGATTAGGGGCTAAAACTCTTCGTACACCTATATTAAACGCTAGAGCAAAATGCAGCACGTCCGCTGGCGACAACAGTTGGCCCGTGCGCCGCTCAACTTCCCACCCTCGCGTACGCACTCGCGTCGTATTGGCGTTCGAACACCGCTTGATGTTCGAGCGCCGAAGCAAGAATATCTCGAATATTTTGTTCGAACACCGATTTGTTCGAACACTGAGGTGTTCGAGAACCGAGGTACCAATGTACATCGATGGACCACTCGTGTCCGACTGAGAGCCTACACAGAGGTATAAAAATACAGTATAAAAAGCATATTTGATATATGTAACCGTATTGACATTGACATATGCGATAATGTTCTTCAGTATTTCAATCAAATTTGGTACAGTCCCAATCTGTAATGGGCAGCATCTTCACAGCCCCGCTTTGTTTAGCGGAAAGGTCAGTGCTGTTCGACAGTCTGCGGCTGGATGGATACATGGCTTGAGGAACCCGCGATAAGAAGAAAGGAGCATCAGCGCAGAGCGCCGATGCGTATGTGGAACTGTTGCGGCTTGGAATTGAAGCAGATTTATGTGGAACAGGAGATGTGAGACAGTCTCTTTTCGTCAATGGATGCTACAGCTGCGTGTTTGCTTTCAACATTTAGCTTGTAGTCGACGTGCACATTCCACCATGATGTCCCTGATCCACTGGTGGAAAGACGCTTTGATCCTCTCCTCTTTCATCTAGAACTGCTTCATGTAATCACAAAGAGGGTACAGCAAGTCCTGAAGAATGAATGTCTCACAGTGTCTTTGATTTGTCATATTGTCTCTATGCTGTCATATTATTTGTTACTTTTTTTTTTTGTTCTTTTGACTTCAAGACGGCGCCGCGAGAGTGTATGTATTTTGTTTTTCTACTTTCATTCCTTTCATCACTTTGCTGCTGTGAAATGTAAATTTCTCCACTGTGAGACTAATAAAGGCAAATCCAATCCAATCTTACCCCCGCGTGATTTTTACAGAGAATCGCGGAACATTTTCGAAACACACACCCCACGCAATGTGACCGCTTCCCAAACCAGATGTGCCATACATTAAACGCTCCATATTTTCCACAACTTAAGCATGTCAGCAGCATGTTGCCAAGCAACTAGCAACTAAGGCACCGGAAGACGTGCGCTGGTATGAGTGGCTTTTGTGATTTAGATGTGAAAGAGACGCACAATCGTGGTTAAGACTGCGCCCGTATGAAGCGAACAACTGGATGGGGTGAGACATCTATCCTGCCGTTTGAATAACCGTTCCTGGAATTGATCTTTCTTGGCAGAACTGTCACAATAACTCCACTATTTGTTGCTGTATAACATTTCATTGTTGGTTTTCTTTGTGTTGTTTTTTTTTAACTTATTCACTGCCAGATGTGTAAAAATGTGTGTCCTCCAGTGCCAGGGTTTTTGTCATTGTCATTCGAATTCCAGGACCCACAGACTATTGAGTTTTAGGACTAAATAAACATTCAATGCAGTGCAAGAAACCTTAGACTCTCTTCTTTCTTCAGAAAAAGAGTTAATTCCTAAATTACATGGGTCTGGAGTTATCTGAGCTTGAAATGAGGGTGGATGTCCAAAATACAATGCAATACATACATTTTGGTTTATGTAGCACTTTAACAGCAGCTAGAGGTGGAACAAAGCGCGAACATGGAAAAAATGGAAATGCTGTCGCCTTGTGGAACGGAAAAACATTGCCAGAGGCCATTACAAGAGGCCATTGCCAGATCTTTATCGGGAATCAAGTCAAAGTCAGCTTTATTGTCAAATATGCTTATACGCATGACATACAGCATGGTGCTCTACATCAGGGGTCCCCAACCTTTTTTGCGCCATGGACCGGTTTAATGTCAGACAATATTTTCACGGACCGGCGGATAAATACAACAAAATAAAGTGATACGACAGGCATGGAAACTGTTTTTTTTTTCTTTCTTTTAAATATAATAATAAACGTGAATCCATTGTGTATTTTTATACAACTTTATTAGCAGAGTCCTGGTAACATCGCACCAACAACAACATATGTAACGTTGTCTCTGCCCCTTAACGCTCTATGGCAGAGGTGGCCAACCAGTCAGAGACTAAGAGCCACATTTTTTACTATTTTACTGCAAAGAGCCACATCAAGATGGCGGTGCATGAACACGCAGCGGCTCCCCTCTCTCTTCCGTCAAATTGGCGTTTTTGTGTTTATTATGTTTGTTAAAGTCATTATAAGTGCCTTGCACGCGCCAACAGCACAGATGAAATTACTGTGCAATCGGAGCACAGTAATTTCATCTGTGCTGTATGCCATGCATATGAGCATATTCGACAATAACGCTGACTTTGATAAACATGGGCACACATGAACACTCCATCGCCCCATCCCTCACACACACAGACCTCTGCTCAGACAGATTTATTATAAGTATCACCTTTTAAATACAAAATCAGCAAATATATTGGAAATTGACTCAAAGAGTACTAAAACCACAGGCAACAAAGAACACTGTCTTTCCACACACAAACTCAGTAAAACCAAGTCAGCATACAAAAATGTAATAATTGACAATAGTTTGCATGTTGCTTAGTGGGACTTCTGGCATTCTTTGTCTTGAACCATGCTCATTAAATCTGGCTTGCATTCTGTTGTTGCCACTCGAAGCAATTCTTTTACATGAGTGTCAGTCAGAACCGATCGATGCTTTGATTTCACATGTTTCAAGGATAGAAAACACAGACTCGCAGACGTATGTTGACCCAAACATTGACAGTATCTTAAGCGCAGCCGGTTTGACATTGGGGTATTTTTCCATTGGCACGCGTTTCCACAACTCAATGGTCCCTTCCCTTAAAGCAGGTTTCAATTGATCTTCCTCACAAAGATCGATCATCTCTAACTCAGCCGCAGCTTCATCTGTGACTAGCGAGGCTTTCAAACAGTCCGTCTCCGCATTAAACGGGTCGACAAGGAACGTAATCTGCGGCCTTTTCAGTTGTAGATCACTTAATCGGGTCACAAAGTTTTCGTGCAAGTTTTCAACCAGTGTTGCATTTCTGGCTCTTTTCTTAGGTGGTGACTTGCGAGCTGGCTGTTAGCAGAGTGGAAAAATGTGTTAAATCTCCCTTTTGAATATGCGCCCTGAACAGCTTCAGTTTGTTGACAAACGCAAACACACTTTGCACCAAGTCAGGCAGAATTTTTGACTTACCCTGCAGGGTAAGGTTCAGTTTGTCCAAGTGACACAGCATGTCGACCAAAAAAGCCAGATCCATAATCCACTCGTGGTCCGAGAGCATGGGAGAGTCCTTGTCTTTCTCTTCCATGAACAGTTTCACGGCATCCAACAGCTCAAAAAAGCAAGAAAGTACTTTGCCTTTTGACAGCCACCACACAGTGCAGTGCAGCGGCAGGTCACCTGGAAGCCCTTGGTCCAGCTCAGCAATGAGATTCTTGAATTGTCTGGGGTGAAGCGCATGAGTGCGGATGTAGTTGACGATTTGCATCACAACCTTCATGACATTCTCTAAATTCAATGATTTAGACACGAGTTGCTCCCTGTGGATGATGCAGTGGAAATTCCAAAACTCAGGAAATGTTTGGTCAGCTTTGCACAGCCCCACACGCCCGTTCACAGATCCGATCATGGCAGGTGCTCCATCCGTGGCTATTGCAGTCAGTTTTGGTATGGGCAGATTTGCTGTTGCAAATGCAGCCATCATTGTTTCCTTCACATCTATGCCACAGGTTCTGTCTTTTAATGGCACAATATCAAGGAGTTGTTCTTTGAGCACACAATCCTTTGTCACAGACCGTGCAAATATTGCCAACTGAGGCTTGTCTTGTATGTCACAACTTTCATCCAATGCGACACTAAAATACTCACATGCTTGAAGGTCAGAGTGCAGCTGTGAATCAATAGCGGTGCTAATGTCTGAAATTCTGCGTTCAACAGTGTGTCGGGACAGTTGGACATCTGCTACAATTTGTTTTAGTTTGTCGTTTTCAGGAGACAAGATTTCAACAGCGTCACTGAGGCATTTCTTAATAAACTCCCCTTCGTTGTATGGCTTTTTAGACTGTGCAATGTTCCAAGCTAGTTGGTATGATGCAAGCGTTACGGTCTCTGGTTGCTTTGTAAATTTTCGGAAAAAAATTATCTGCTTTTCAGTCTGAGTTTATAAAGTGATCAACTTGTGCCTGCGAAGTTCCATCCCTTTGGGGAATTCTTGGTCGATGTTCGCGTGGAGTGAGCTGAAGTGGCGCTGAAGATTTGACGCTTTGAAATGCGCCAATGACGCCTGACATATAAGGCAGAATGGCTTGCCCTTACGCTCAACAAAAAAATATAAACTCTCCCACTCTGTTAAAAACGTCCTGTGTTCGTCTTCATATTTTCGTTTTGCTGTGCATTTTTTCCCTGCCATTTTGAGAGCGAACTTACGCAAATGAATTGTTTACGTCGTAAACAATTTGTGTCGAGTCTCTGATTGGTTGGCCACCCGTGGTTTACGACATAAATGATTGATTTTCATCACACGCACATGCGTGTTAACGTCACATGGTCAGCTTGATACCGTAATTTCACAACTATCAGGTGCACTTAAAAGTCTTCACGATTCTCAGGTGCCCTTAAAAGTCTTACATTTTCTCCAAAATGTGCAGCACGCGCTATGGTCACGAAATTACGGTACATAGAGGATGCATGGCAGCGCCAGCGCCAAACTTTTTTTACGCTTGTCATGTGGACGGCCCTTACGAGTCGGCCCCTTAAGAGCCGCATGAAATCAGCCAAAGAGCCGCATGTGGCTCGGGAGCCGCGGGTTGGCCGGGCCTGCTCTATGGTCACCATGGTAATGTTTAAATGTGCCTTCAAAATAAGATACACCACAAAAACAAGTAGAAAGCGAATGAAAAATACAACTCACTACAACTGAATCAGTGGGACCCTTGAGCTTGTTTCTCTGCAACGAGACGGTCCCATCTAGGGATAATGGGAGACAATGACACCCGAAGTGTCTTGCTTATGTCCAGTCTACTCCGTAGGTTTTGTTTTGGTTGTTGTCACTGCAGAAAACCCCGCTTCACACAAATAAGATGTCGGAAACTGCAAGAGGGTTTTCAGTGCTGTTGTGGCAATCTCGGGGTATTCTGCCATCACTTTAATCCAAAAGACCGGCAGATTTGTTGCCTCAAACATACTTTTAAGTCCGCCATCATTTGCATGCTGGATTCACCTGGTTTGTTGACAAATGGATTGCGGATCCATTCCTTGGCAGCTCGTCAATAAAGGCTCGGGCTCAGTCTTTTCCAAAAACCCCGCCAATGTTTGAAACATGTCAAATACACTGCTATTCACGTGCCGTCAACACAAATCCAGTTTGGCTTTAAATGCAGCTACTTTATCAGCCAACTTGAAGATACTTGTCATTTTCCCCTGAAGTGACAGATTGACCCATTCCTCGTCACGGAAATGTGCTGAAAGCGGCGACTTTTCATTTTTCAAAATAAAACAATTCGGACTCAGATAATAAATAAAACTGAAATTATGTAAATTATTTATTCTTTCTGCGCGGCCTGCCACCAAATGACCGGTGGGGACCCCTGCTCTTCGTCATATTTTTAATTCCCGAATAAATTTGTGAATGGCAGTGAATGAGTTAATAAAAACTTGAAATCTTTGGCATTTGACTCAGCATGATTAAGACTTGATCGTAGTTTTACTCCTTGGTGTTTTCTACCATCTTTGTGACTGCTTTATTTCTTGTATGTGATAGTTGTACATGTTAAGTAAGCACTATGTTACAGATTCAGCTATTGTTAAAGCACTATATAAATCAATATGTATTGTACTGTATTGTAAAAACCTTTTTTAATGTACAGACACTACTCTGCAGCAAGCGTGACCATATGGATGAAATTACGACATGCATGTTTGATGTGGCCCCGCTACAGCTCTTTGCGCCATTCACTTATTAGTTTGGGGTTGGAAGATAATGTGCACTTTCACTTTCACAGAACGGGAGGAGGACATGAAAGACACAATTACCACCGCCGGCTCGCAAAGCGTGACTCATTTTGAGGGAAGTAGACACATTATTCTCACACCGTTTAGAATGATTTCAAACTCTTCTCTACTTTTAAGGAGATGGATTGAATCGGGGTCTTGTTGTGTTCATCCGTGCTTGTCAGATAAAGCAAATGAACCATTGGTGGATATAAGACGGTGATACTGGATTGACCATCGCAAAAAATAAAAGACACTAGGCTCCATTTGTAGTCAAACTGTTTCGATTATTCAGTAACCTGAATCTTCCGTTCATCATCAAAGTACTTTGAAGAAACCTAAACCAGATTAGACAATCGGCAAGGAGATGAAAATTCCCCATGGGAACACAATTTTGAGCCGCCCATTTCAGACCGGATCAGGTTTGACGTACATCTTCTCAAAAAACTAGCGACATAACTGTGAAGTCCATAGAGGGTTCATCATCATGAGAGCCTTTAAAACAAATACATCCATATCCATCAAGTTGGAAAAAAATGCTGATGTAGCAGCTCTGTATTGTTTGGTATGAATACTACACCTGCATGAAAGGAAATGCCTTTGAGTAACTTCAAAGAAAAAAAGGGGGGAATTTTTAAAAATATATACAGTAAAGTCTCGTTATATCGATATCGGATATATCGATAGTCCCGGTTATATCGATATTTTTTCGGACTCCCTTGAATATCGATATAACGAGACTTTACTGTATTTCCAAACAAAATGTGACTGGAATGACAGAATCCAATAGACCAAAGGATTTATACAAAGTCTGGGAAATAATGATGATATGCTGATGTAAAATTAATATGGCCTCACCGTAATCCTGAGTGACCTCTTGGAGACTTCCCATTGCTCTTGAATTTTAAGTCACACAATCAGAAAGGTGGGTTCAAAGGGTTCAATGCTTTCACATCATTCAACCTTTCCTTAACGTAGAAAAAAAAGAGTCAACGCTCGATCGGAATTGCTCTCTCAAGCAAGCAAAAAAGGCAGCCCATTTTCAAAACTGCCCACCTTTGATGTGAGAGGTGTTAAAACAAGGTAGCGAGGAGTCAAAGTAAAGGAGGAGCGATCTTAATCTCAGGTAATTACTGAAAATAACGTCATCAAAATAGTTTTGCAATATGTTACAATGTACTGTTTTTCCCGGCGTATAAGGCGCACCGGAGTATAAGGCCCACCCCAATGAATGGTGCATTTTCAAAGTAAAGGAGAGATCTTACTCTTCCCACTTAGGGAATTACTGAAAATAAGGTCATCAAAATAGTTTTGCAATATGTTACTGTGGACCGTAATTTCTGGTGTATAAGGCGCACCGGAGTATAAGGTGCACTCCCAATGAGGAGTGTATTTTCAAACTTTTTTTCATTTATAAGGCGTACCGGAGTATAGGGTCATCTTATGAAGAAAATGAAGGTTTTTGGGTGCGCCTTATACACAATAATGTAGCTTTCTAAAAATTGGAAACTACAAAAAAATACCCATATTTTTCTAAGGAGAGAATAATGTACAGGAAATAAAATTTATGTCAGCTACTATTTCTCACCGGACTCCATGGGTGTATCTAATAGCGTGGTTGGTTAGAGTTCAACATTTACGGTGTCATAAAAAAATCCATAAAATGTAATACTTTTTGTTGTTTTATGTCTTTTAAGTCACCGCCTGTCATCTCTGTCCAATCATACAAATACACCTTTGCAAAAGCAAATAGTGTCGATGGAAATTTAAAGCGGAGAGAGGGCTGAAAAAACAGGTAGAAGGGAGAGCACTTGAAATTTGCCGCATGACAGCTGTGCCAGCCAAACAACAAAAAGTCAACAAGCAAGCAGAGTGTGAAGAAAAAAAGAAAAAAAAAACAATCAAAACTTGAATACGTTGTTAAATGGGACAGAAATGGAACAACATCCACAAAAGACATGGGGAACCTTTAACCTTCTGCACTGCAATTTGTCCCAGTAAATTCTGGATACATTGACAAAGTTATGGCTTAAAAAACAGCATTCTGGGATTTAATTGAAAGTGGGAACCTAGATGACACTAGTTCAGACACAAAAGGGGAAAGGAAAGTAAGGCACCCGTGCTGACATGACCACGTACAACGCTTCACTTTTAATTGGCTTTATTATATGTACCTAGTAGCTTTTTTTCAATTTAAATCATTTATCATGATTTCACAGGTCCAAAAGAAAAAAGCATACAACTCACTTGTACGCCCATTAATACTCTGGAGCAGTTCCATCTTAAAATAACCAAAACTAGGTGAGTAATACAAAACACGTAAGGACTAGTAATGTACCCTTTAATACAACTGTGTAACCATTTTTATAATATAATGAAATGAAAACTAAGAAAGAAAAGAGAAGAGAGAGAAAAAAATTAAATGAAATAAAATAAAATAAAATAAAATAAGATATTTGACTCATAACGCTTCCTGCTACGGGGGGTTTAAATGCAGGATAAAAAAAAGAAAAAAAAGGACAGAGTCAAGAGAGTGGCTTTAAACAAATGATGTTCGTATTGGTGTGATATACTTCATCTATATTTCCCATCTTTTCAAAAAAAATGTCTTCTTGCGATCTCAAAACAAATGTAATCCTCTCCATTTTAAATATGTCATAGATGATGTCAAACCATTCTTCGATGGTAGGTGTTTCAGGTTTTAACCACTTTCTTAGCCTTTCTGCTAGTCGCACTTGGAATTTGGAATAAATATTTGGTATTATTGGAAACATTTACTGATGTTATGGCACCAAGGTATAAGGACTCAAATGTAAATTGGATGTCCATCTGAAAAATTTCATGTACCTCCCTCCAAAATGGTACCAAGGATGTACAGTCCCAGAATATGTGGAAATGGTTTGCTTCAAGGCACCCACATTGCCGCCAGCATGCTGAAGACTTCATGTAATGTTTATTTTGGGCTGGGATGATGAAAAATCTTATCAGGGTTTTACAACAAAACTCTCGCCAGACCCGTGACCTTGAAATTTTCCATTGTATCCCACAGATATTCTCCCAAACTTCTTCATTTAAGACTAAATTGCCCTCCCGCACCCATGCAGTGAATTTTGTTTTATTTGTTGTAAACCCTTGTAAATTTTTGAAACCTAGTAGTTTTTTAAACGACCGCCTTACACAATCCTAATAGGAAAGTACTGACACTGTCGATCGGGTCAATAAGAGTCCGACCTGGTCAAAGGTGACCTGCTTATTGAAGGTGCGGGACGTGAGTGTCTTACCGTACACAGATCCTTATATTGCATTTTCTGGAACTTGGTATCAGCATTGCCAGCACAGAGCTCGACGTATCCCAGCACCACTTGGAACACAGTGTTGTGGATGGCTTGGGTAAAGTGCATGTGCAGCTGGTCCATAGCGGTCTGCGGAGAACGGCAAACAGACAATTCTGAATATGATGGTGGAATCTGGCTGTGTGACTATCCCAGATGTCTTTGGGCAGTAGGAGGAGGACACCCTGAACTGGTTGGCAGGTAATCGCAAAGGACATAGAAACGAAGAACCATTCGCGCTCACACTCATACCCAAGGACATTTCAGAGTACTCCATTAACGTGCTATGTGTGTTTTTGAAACGTGGGAGAAAACTGAAATACCCTGAGAAAACCCACACAGGCGCAGGGAGGACATGCAAACTGCGCACAGAAAACCAAAGGTGGAATCAAACCTTGGACATCTGCATTGTGAGGCAGACATGCTAATGGTTAGCAACAGTCAGCAGCTAACCATTTGCCCACATACCTTTCAGTATAACAAATGTTTTTAACGCATTCGCTGCCATTCCCGCATTTATTCGGAAATTGAAAAGTGTTCCTGAATTTGTTAGAGTTTTGGTTTTTCTTGCAGGGGTATGCATGTAATTGTATTTGTGCAATGTATTGTATTTTGTACTATCGCCCTCATTTCAAACTCAGATACTTCCAGATGTATATAACTTAGGAATGAACTCTTTTTCTGACAAAAGAAGAGAGTCTAAGGTTTTTAACACTGTATTGAATGTTTATGTAGGCTTAACACTCAATATTCTGTTGGTCCTAAAATTTGAGTGAAAATTACAAAAACCCTGGCACTGGAGTGGACATTTTTGCACATCGCCTGGCAGGGAATGAGTTAAAAATAAATACAGTGAGACCTTGGCTTACAAACTTAATTGGTTCCCCGACAGAGTGTGTAAGGCGAAAAGTGTGTATCCCCCAAAAAAATTTCCCATAGGAAACCATTAAAATGAGAATAATCCGTTCCCAGGTCTCCATAAAATATAATTGTCAACTAAATAAGCCTTAAAACTACACACAACATACCCTATTCTATGTATAATAAATGTGATATTGTATTGTAAAGAAAGAAATACACTGCACTATATAATAAAGTCACTTTATTTACATTTGTGATGGTCGTTGATGGCTCTTAATTGACACCTGTTGCTTCTTACAAAACTGTGGCATCACATTATCATTCATCATGTTGATGATTCTCATAGCCACAGTCTTTTCTGGATGGAACTGTTCAATAAAAGCCAGCACATCATTCCACTTAGCAAATCAAATCCTGTGTGTTGAGGACCTCATTATGGTCAGCAAAAGCTCCTCGATGTGCATCCACTTTGTGTTGAATGTTCTGTCCAATGGAAACAATGTCGTCCAAAACAACAGAGTCATGAGGATCAAATCCTTCAAAGTCCCTCTCAAGGATGCATGCGGGCCACAAATTCTTCCATGCTGCTTTCAAGGATCGAAGGGTAACATCATGCCAAGCCTTTTCTATCAGCTGAACACAATGATACACATTGAAATGGACTTAGCATATCCGCTAAGCGGCTAAATATGACAAACGCACACGTTGTTCGTGTTTCTCAATGATCTCCTTCGTCTCCTCGACTGTAATTTTCTTTTGTGTCTTCTTAGGCTGAACACAAGCCTGTGGTGTCTTTTTCTTTTTCAAAAAAGCAAAAGTATCTGTAAAAAAACTCCTTCGTTCCGCGATCGACGTGTGTGTGTGTGTGTGTGTCTCTCTCTCTCTCTTTCACTCACTCTCTCTCTCTGTCACATCCTCATCTACGCCAGGAGCATGCCCCTCCCCTCCTGTCTCTTCCTCCGCTGCCCCTCCCTTCCTGGCTCTCCTGACTCACGCACCTGTTCCCCATTGTTCCCACATCGACTGTGTGCAAGGGATGCGTTCGGCCGCTGAGTACTCCATCGACTTCCGCATCCTGGCTGCCCGGAGCGGCTACAACGATCGAGCGCTGAGAGATCTTCCGCGTTTCCCTCCTCAAGCCAGTGGAGACCAGCACCCTAGCTCCTACACCCCCCCCCCCTGGATGTTGGACAACGGCCCGGTCTACACCGTGCGGGAGATACTGGACTCCAGGCGCATGGGCAGGAGAGTGCAGTACCTGGTCGATTGGGAGGCCTATGGGCCAGAGGAACGTCAGTGGGTCCCCCGTTCCTGGATCCTCGACCCATCTTTCACCCGGGCATTCCATTTGGCTCACCCCGCCAAACCGGGTGGGCCGCCAAGAGGCGTCCGTTGAGGGGGGGGGGGGCACTGTCACATCCTCGTCGACGCCAGGAGCGTGCCCCTCCCCTCTTCTCTCTTCCTCCGCTGCTCCTTGGAGCGGGCCCCTCCCTTCCTGGCTCTCCTGATTCACACACCTGTTTCCCATTTCCTTAATTGTGCCTTCTGGTTATAAAAGCCACCCTTACCGTTCAGTTATTGTCGGTGTATTCCCGGAAGTTCCCCGTCACCCCTCTGCACGCAGGTCTGTTTTTGTCGTTGCCCTCTACCTTGCCCTTATTTTCTGTTCATGCCATATGTGTCTCAGTAAAAACTCTTTCTTTGGAATCACTGACTCCACCGTGTATTTTGGATCCGACTTTAACCACCTTCCGTCATCCCTCGAGTCCTGTCACCACTCCTCGAGGGGACGTGACAGTCTCTCTCTCTCTCTCTCTCGCTCGCTCTGGACCGACGTGTGCATTCAGAGAAAGGGGGTGTGGTAAGGCAGGCCGGCGACGTCTCTCTCTCTCTCTCTCTCTCTCTCTCTCTCTCACTCGCTCACTTTGGATGACATGTGCATTCAGAGAAAGGGGGTATGGAAAGGCAGGCCGGCTGGGGCGCTTTTCGCTCATGTGTTTTGGTGTTCTGCGGCAGAGTGGTGTTCCGCGGAAGATTACTCCGCCAGCCGTGATGGGGGGTGTGTATCGCGAAAAGTAGCGTGCGTAATCCAAGGTTTAATTTTCATAAATTTAACGTTCGTAAATCGAAAAGTTCATAAGGCAAGGCGTTCGTAAACCGTTCGTAAACCGTAAATACTTCATAAAACAACACAATTTCCAGATTTACAATTGTGACACCATATTCCAGCATGGAATATTCAGCGGTTAATTTAAATGCCTGAAAAATAAAATCAATGAAAATAAATCTACCACATATTTATTATATGCGCTGTCCTTGGAGATGAATAATATTTATACACGGGGATTGTGAAAATGTTGGTGAGAAAGTGAGAAATGTTTTGCAGCTCGCTGGTGAGTAATCATTTAACAAGCATTGGCATTTCAGGCCACGCCTAATAGCTTGTTTTTCTCCATGACAGAAAGATGTATTGTTGTCCGAGATCTATTAAAAAGTCATCAGTGAGCTCCATTCTCGCTCCTTGTGACATAATTCCTTCATTAAGATGAAAGTGGACTTTGCATTTTATCCCATCGCCATTTGAATACCACTGGAAAGACGGAATGAGGCTCTAGCTCAGGCCCGGCCAACCCGCGGCTCCCGAGCCGCATGTACCGTAATTTCGTAAACCATAGCGCGCGCTGCACATTATTTTTCCGAAAATTTACAACGCAACCAGAGACCCTAACGCTTGCATCATACCAACTGGCTTGGAACATTGCACAGTCTAAAAAGCCATACAACGAAGGGGAGTTTATTAAGAAATGCCTCAGTGACGCTGTTGAAATCTTGTCTCCTGAAGACGACTAAACGACTAAAACAAATGGTAGCAGATGTCCAACTGTCCCGCCACACTGTTGAACGCAGAATTTCAGACATTAGCACCGCTATTGAATCACAGCAGCACTCTGACCTTCAAGCATGTGAGTATTTTAGTGTCGCATTGGATGAAAGTTGTGACATACATGACAAGCCTCTCAGTTGGCAATATTTGCACGGTGTGTGACAAAGGATTGTGTGCTCAAAGAAGAACTCCTTGATATTGTGCCATTAAAAGACAGAACCCGTGGCATAGATGTGAAGGAAACAATGATGGCTGCATTTGCAGCCCATCCCAAAACTGACTGCAATAGCCACGGATGGAGCACCTGCCATGATCGGATATGTGAACGGGCTTGTGGGGCTGTGCAAAGCTGACCAAACATTTCCTGAGTTTTGGAATTTCCACTGCATCATCCACAGGGAGCAACTCGTGTCTAAATCATTGAATTTAGAGAATGTCATGAAGCCTGTGATGCAAATCGTCAACTACATCCGCACTCATGCGCTTCACCACAGACAATTCAAGAATCTCATCGCTGAGCTGGACCAAGGGCTTCCAGGTGACCTGCCGCTGCACTGCACTGTGAGGTGGCTGTCAAAAGGCAAAGTACTTTCTTGCTTTTTTGATCTGTTGGATGCCGTGAAACTGTTCATGGAAGAGAAAGACGAGGACTACCCCTGTCATTATGGAAATATCAAATGAAAAATAAATTAAACAGTTATATTTATTTGGTGGTTTGTACTTTAAAGTTCTTTTCCATTTAACGTCACCATTTTTGGATTTTTTTCAAACTCGCTGAATTTTCACATTTACCGTTCAAATACAGTAAAGTCTCGTTATATCGATATCGGTTATATTGATAGTACTGCTTATTACGATACAATTTCTATGAACGCAAGGAGAAAATTACATGCGCGCAGGGTCGGATATATCGATAGTCCCGGTTACATCGATATTTTTTCCGACTCCCGAGAATATCGATATAACGAGACTTTACTGTACTAAGTAGAGACGAGCGGTGAGGCAGCAGCCGGCTGAGCCTCACTGTGGATTGCGCAAATAAAATCAATGAAAATAAATCTACCACATATTTATTATATGCGCTGTCCTTGGAGATGAATAATATTTATACACGGGGATTGTGAAAATGTTGGTGAGAAAGTGAGAAATGTTTTGCAGCTCGCTGGTGAGTAATCATTTAACAAGCATTGGCATTTCAGGCCACGCCTAATAGCTTGTTTTTCTCCATGACAGAAAGATGTATTGTTGTCCGAGATCTATTAAAAAGTCATCAGTGAGCTCCATTCTCGCTCCTTGTGACATAATTCCTTCATTAAGATGAAAGTGGACTTTGCATTTTATCCCATCGCCATTTGAATACCACTGGAAAGACGGAATGAGGCTCTAGCTCAGGCCCGGCCAACCCGCGGCTCCCGAGCCGCATGTACCGTAATTTCGTAACCATAGCGCGCGCTGCACATTTTGGAGAAAATTTAAGACTTTCAAGGGCACCTAAGAATCGTGAAGACTTTTAAGTGCACCTGATAGTCGTGAAATTACGGTATCAAGCTGCCCATGTGACGTTAACACGATTGTGCGTGTGATGAAAATCAATCATTTATGTCGTAAACCATGGGTGGCCAACCAATCAGAGACTCGACACAAATTGTTTACGACGTAAACAATTCATTTGCGTCAAGTTCGCTCTCAAAATGGCAGGGAAAAAAAATGCACAGCAAAACGAAAATATGAAGACGAACACAGGACGTTTTTAACAGAGTGGGAGAGTTTATATTTTTTTGTTGAGCGTAAGGGCAAGCCATTCTGCCTTATATGTCAGGCGTCATTGGCGCATTTCAAATCTTCAGCGCCACTTCAGCTCACTCCACGCGAACATCGACCAAGAATTCCCCAAAGGGACTGAACCTCGCAAGCACAAGTTGGTCACTTTAAAAACTCAGACTGAAAAGCAGATAATATTTTTCCGAAAATTTACAACGCAACCAGAGACCCTAACGCTTGCATCATACCAACTGGCTTGGAACATTGCACAGTCTATTGGTTACATCGATATTTTTTCCGACTCCCGAGAATATCGATATAACGAGACTTTACTGTACTAAGTAGAGACGAGCGGTGAGGCAGCAGCCGGCTGAGCCTCACCGTGGATTGCGCAATGACTATGCTAATTGTGCTGGCTTGCTCTGCAGTGAGACCGCATTGCTGTCTCTCTGCATATCGCTAATAAAGTTTTCAAACACTTTTAGAATATGAACTAAATTTCTATGGTTTAGCTGGTGTACATAATGTACAGTCACTGTACATTATAAACACTGCACAACAGTGTTTATTTTAGTTTTATCAAAACTCTGTGCATAGGTGAGGCACACAGTTCTTCTGCGACTCCTCGGCTGCACAATAATAGAATTAGTGACAGCAAGCTACAGTAAACAGCAAGTTAAGTGCCACCATCCAGTCGTTTTTTCGTGTTGCTTCGCCTTATTTTCAGAATGGAGGATTACATATCTAAATTGAAAGAATTTTCTAAACTGGACTTTCAATCGAAGCAGGAGATAATAATTAAAGGAAGACCAACACCGGACTGTATAGCTCACAAATGGTGAGGGATGGATGTGAATCTCCTGGACAGCTTCTCAGCTTTTTGGCCCTGAAGGATCTCATTGAAACTATTCGTGAGGTGACAAAGTTGCTCCAGTTCGTGCTCACTGTTCCAGCTACTACAGCATCAGTGGAGCGGTCATTCTCAGCACTGAAAAGACTGAAAACATAGTTGGAACAGGACTGATCAAGGACGACTTTCTTCACTGGCATTGATCTCCATTGAGACAGAGAGACTTAAAAAAAATTTTGAAAGATAAGGAGGGCTTCTACAAAGAAGTTATCGATGCCTTTCTTCAGAAGGAGCGGCGCATGGACTTCATTTAAGGTAACACGATATAACATTTAAAAAAAAAAAATCTATGCAAGTCTGTATATATAAAGAATGCTGACGTGACATGCTGACACGTTAACTGTTGCCAATCAAATGGTGTATAAGCTACTCTGTAGAGTTCATGTTTGTAAATCTGACTGTGATGACGTCAGTGCATCACCAGCCATGAACCTCACCGCACGTCACTGCCAGCGAGACCCTGGATAAGATTAATTTAAGATTATTTAAAAGGTGATACTTATAATAAATCTGTCTGAGCAGAGGTCTGTGTGTGTGAGGGATGGGGCAATGGAGTGTTCATGTGTGCCCATGTTTATCAAAGTCAGCGTTATTGTCGAATATGCTCATATGCATGACATACAGCACAGATGAAATGACTGTGCTCTCGGACCCAGCGTGCAAGGCACTTATAATGACTTTAACAAACATAATAAACACAAAAATGCCAATTTGCCAGGAGAGAGGGGAGCCGCTACGTGTACACGCGCCGCCATCTTGATGTGGCTCTTTGCAGTAACATAGTAAAAAATGTGGCTCTTAGCCTCTGACTGGTTGGCCACCCCTGCTCTAGCTAAACGCAGCCAAAAATAGACCATTTGCAAAATCTCTTAAAATAAGGCTGCCAGGGTTTTTTCTTTTCTTTAGGGGGAGGGGGACTGATTACATTTTTTTTGCTTTTCTAGAACCGCATCAAGGGGGAAGAGTTCATTACCCTTTTTGAAACATTTCTGTTTTTCAGTACACTGAGTGGGCTTGGGGCTGTTTCTACACCCCCCCATGATGCCGCCCTCACCCACGTGCAGCTCACTCTGATTTGTTCAGCTGCATATGAAGCCCAATCGTCTCAAATAAGGAGTTCAGGGTTTGCTTCATATTTTTCAAAGGTTTATACTGCAGTGTATGACTCATATTATAATTCGAGCAATTCTCATTTCACTTGTGGTTGTATGTAGATTTTAGTTTTTGTTTTCCATCCATGTATTTAATTTCAATTGTATTTCATTCAGATATCTTTATCGCTTGCAACAAGCACTGTTTTTCATGTTTGTACATGCTGGCGTTCGTGGTTTCGTGTGAATAGAACAACATGAGGATTTTGCATTGGTTGCATTTTTGAAAGGAAATAGTCATTAAAAAAGTGTAAAGACGTTTTTATTTTATGCATTTTATTTAAGTTTATTTTTCAATTCACTACTGTACAAAAAGCATGCTAGATACGCAATCCATGAACCCAATGATAAAATTACATGCCATGTCAAAGATCCCCCATTCACGTATTGCCCCCCCCCTTTTAATGCAGTTCGGCGCAGGACGGATATATCGATAGTACGGTTATATCGACAATTTTTCCGACTCCAGAGAATATCGATATAACGACACTTTACTTTATATATATATATATATATACAGTAAAGTCTCGTTATATCGATATCGGATATATCGATAGTCCCGGTTATATCGATACTATTTCTATGCACGCACGGAGAAAATTACATGCAAACAGGGTCGGATATATCGATAGTCCCGGTTATATCGATATTTTTTCGGACTCCCTTGAATATCGATATAACGAGACTTTACTGTATATACAGTGAGACCTCAACTTACGAACTTAATTGGTTCCCAGACAGAGTGTGTAAGGTGAAAAGTGTGTATCACAAAAACATGTTTCCCATTGGAAACCATTAAAATAGGAATAATCCGTTCCCGGGTTTCCATAAAATATAGTTTTTAACTAAATAAGCCTTAAAACTATACACAACATACCTTATTCTATGTATAATATATATGTGCTATTGTATTGTAATGAAAGAAATACACTGCATTGTATCATAAAGTCACAAAGAGAGGCACATTACATGAGGGCTGTAATTAAAGAAATAAACTGTGCTGTAAAATAAAGTTGTATTTACCCTTTTGATGGTCGTTGATGGCTTATGGAAGGACAGGCACCTTACATAAGGACTGTTGGTAACTTAACCTCTGGTGTGGCTTCTCTTCTTTTTTCTTTGGAGGCTCCTCATCATTTTTGCTGATTAAAAACCTCGTAATTGACACCTGTTGCTTTCTGACTTGTAAGGTCTTACGAAGCTGAGGCATCACATTATCGTTCATCATGTTGATGATTGTCATAGCCAGTCTTTTCTGGAAGATGGAACTGTTCGGTAAAAGCCTGCACATCATTGCCAACATTGCCTTCTCCTCCTCGCCCTCAGATGTTCTCGAACCATCCGTAACTGGCTTTAAAATCCTCAATAAGCGCCGGACTTCCAGGTTGGCGCATGGCGATATCGGCGTGAATTAGCCGTGCTTTCTCGCATAAAATAGCTTTACTCACGCTGTCGCCGGATAGCTGCTTTTCGTGAATCCAAATTAACAGAAGTTTTTCAACTTCTTCAATTGCCCGAGACCGTCGCTTTGAGAGCACGGAAACACCTTTTGCAACAGACGCACCTTTGATGGCTTCTCTGTTCCAGAGAATGGGAGCAATGGTTGCCGTGCTCGGCCACTAAATCACACAAACGCACACCTCATTCGTGTTTTTCAATTATCTCCTTCTTCTTCAGCGACGGTGATTTTATTTTGTGTCTTATTGGGCTGAACACGAGCCTGTGGTGGGTTTTTTTCGGTCCCATGATAGTAAAATTATCAGCAAAAAGCTCCAAGTAGGCGATCGACGTGTGCATTCAAAGAGAGGGGGTGTGGAAAGTAGCGCCGGCTGGAGCGCTGTTCGGTCGTGTGCTACCGCCGAAGAACACTTCGCCAGCCGTGGTGGGTGTGTATTATGAAAATAGTGCTTATTATAAGGTTTAATTTTCATAAATTTGACGTTCTTACGACGAAAAGTTTGTAAGTTGAGGTCTCACTATATCTATATATAAATACATAAATCAAGAATTAAGGCAAGAGGAGACCCACATTTCTATGACCTTGAAAAGGAGGCGCTACAACTCACCTGTGTCTTCCCCAGGAGTGTGTAAGCCAGCTGGACCTTAGTATAGTGCGAAACATCAAAGTGCTTGCAAGTCTTTGACAGGGCAACGTCAAGCTGCTCCTGGAGACAGAAACAAAAGGCGGGGGGAAGGAACAGTCGGGGAGGATTATCAACTTTAAGACCGGGGGATTTCGATATAGATGCGTCACTCGCAGGCTACGGTAATTGGATGTGGATGAGAGTGAACGCTTTTGACAAGGAGCTACAAAGATGTGAGGGGGGTTCGAACTTTTCGAACAGGATGCTGACAGAGGTGCAAAGCTCTCTGTCTGCGGGTTTTCGAGCCGCATCAGAAGACGACGATAAAAGTGGTGGTAAAAATCGGAACTGTGCATCAAGGTTTGTTTTTGTAACTGAGACCGCAAATCCCAAAACACGATACACATGTACAGACGCTCCCCAACTTATAAACATTCGAGTTACGAAAAACGGTACAAACGAACATTTTTGCAGGTATGTCAAAAAATGTTCGAACAAAGATGCTGTAAATTAGATTTTGTATTGTGCGCCTTTTTCTGGCCTAGCTCGTATCCCCGCCCACAATATCCCTCTTCCCAGTTGAGGCTCCAGGAGGATGTGACGCATCGCAAAAGGTCATGGCTGCTGGCACGCAATTCAGCAATTACGTGCCAGCAGCTTCAGTAATGGCTTACTGAAGACTCGAAGATATGTGTCGTCGTACTACAGTAGGTCTTCTTTTCCTTTCGGCTTTTCCCCTCAGGGGTCGCCACAGCGAATCGATGTCCTCCATCTATCCCGGTTTTGTGCATCCTCTTCTCTCACACCAGCTACCTTCATGTCCTCTTTGACCACATCCATAAACCTCCTCTTCGGTCTTCCTCTCGGTCTCTTGCCTGGCAGTTCAAGGCTCAGCATCCTTCTCCCGATATAGTTACTATCTCTCCTCTGGACATGTCAGTCTGGCCTCTCTGACTTTCTCTCCAAAGTCTCTAATATGAGTTGTCCCTCTAATGTACTCATTCCTGATCCTATCCAACCTGGTCACTCCTAAAGAAAACCTCAACATCTTGAGCTCTGCTACCTCCAGCTCTGCTTCCTGTCTTTTCTTCAGTGGCACTGTCTCCAGTCCAAACATCATGGCTGGTCTCACCACTGTTTTATGTTATATTTCCTTTCATCCTAGCTGAAACCCTTCTGTCACACATCACACCTGACATTTTTCTCCATCCGCTCCAGCCTGCCTGGACACGCTTCTTCACCTCTTTTCTTCACCTCTCCATTGCTCTGGACAGTTGACCCCAAGTACTTAAAATCCTCCACCTTCTTTATCTCTTCTCCCTGTAGCATCACTTTTGCACTTGGATCCCTCTCATTCACACACATATATTCCGTCTTGCTGCGACTGATCTTCATTCCTCTCCTTTCCAGGGCATATCTCCACATCTCTCATTTCTCCGCCACCTGTTCCCTGTTCTCGCTACAGATCACAATGTCATCCGCAAACATCATGGTCCAAGGAGATTCTTGTCTAACATCGTCTGTCAGCCTGTCCGTCACCATAGCAAACAAGAAGGGGCTCAGAGCTGACCCCTGGTGGAGTCCCACCTCCACCTTGAATTCCTCAGTCACACCGACAGCACACCTCACAACTGTCTTACAGTCATGATACATGTCTTGCACCGTTCTGACATACTTTTTCATCACTCTAGACTTCCTCATGCAATGCCACAGCTCTTCTCTGGGCACCCTGTCATACGCTTTCTCCAGATCTACAAAGACACAATGCAATTCCTTCCGACCTTCTCTATCAGCATTCTTAAAGCAAACACTGCATGTGTCGTACTCTTTTTTGGCATGAAGCCATACTGCTGCTCACAAATTTTCACTTCTGCTCTTAGTCTAGCTTCACTCTACTCGCTCTACTCTTTCCCAGAGTCTCATTGTATGGCTCATCAACTTTATTCCTCTGTAGTTAGTACAACTCTGCACATCTCCTTTGTTCTTAAAAATGGGCACGAGTACACTTCGTCTCCATTCTTCAGGCAACCGTTCACTATCTAAGATCTTGTTGAATAACCCAGTCAGGAACACAATAATAATAATAATAATACATTTCCTTTATAAGCGTCTTTCAAAACTATTATTATTATTATTTATTTATTTACTGACTGTTAGAGCATCTGTGTCTTCCACTGTCCCGTTCAGTGTTTGACTTAAAGGACAACCGACGTCTCCGGATAGATAAAAAAATGGCTTCAAATGACTTCTACTGAGCGTATTTTACAAAGATTCCACCGCATATAGCTATATTTTACGTTTGAAGACGCGTGCTGAATATTCCGGAAGTCTTGTTTTTGAGTTGTTGACGAGTCCGTACGTGATGTCACTGAAGGAACGCCCCTGACCGAAAAAAAGGACACATTGTAGCAGTCCTTTCATCACGTCAATGCTTGTTTGGTCTGAAAACCTCGTGTTGCACCAGAAGAGGGCGTCCAAGCTCCATGCGAGGAATTTATCAGCATGTGGAAACAGGCTGATTCATTCCTCACAACCGCTCGGTGGCCATCTTGTGCAATTTCTGGGATGCTACATTGCAGTCCTGACGGCTCGAATTGATACGCAAGTACTTCTTTAATCGATTGCAAACATGTATGCTTTCCTCTTCAGAACTATTTGAATCATATTCATAACTGGATGTGTAACAAGAAAGCATATTCTCCGAATCTGAAGCCATTGTTTTGATTCTCCAGCAATGCAAGACGTCTTGGAGTGACGTCACGAACTGGGGGCCGGGACTTTCTGAAAATGCCCAATTCGCAGCATTTTTTGCAGATTGTGGACACTTTTATCATTTTTGTCACTTTTGTCTGATATATATGATATTTCTAGTGAAATGCAAAACACCAATAAAAATGACTTAAAGTGTCCAAAATCTGCAAAAAAAATGAGCTGCGAATTGGGCATTTTCAGAAAGTCCCGCCCCCCTTTCGTAACGTCACGCCGAGACGTCTTGCAGTAATTGTGAATCAAAACAATGGCTTCAGATTCGGAGAATATACTTTCTTGTTACACATCCAGTTATGAATATGATTCAAATAGTCCTGATGAGCAAAGCAGACATGTTTGCAATCGATTACAGAATTTATTTGGGCCATTTTGAGGCAAAGGGAGGCAGAGGAAGAGGCAGGAGGAAGAGGCAGAAAAGAGGCGACCAGCTCCGGTTAGAAATGAATCAGCTCGTTTCCACAGGCTGATACTATCTTTCCATGGAGTTTGCCTCCCTCTGCTCGCGGCTTTAGGGTGTAAGACATGGTTTAAAAAAAACAGTACATCAAAATACATTGACGTGATGGAAAGACGCTACAATGTGTCTTTTTTACGGTGAGGAGGCGGTCGTTTTCTGACGTCACGTACGGACTCGTCACCAACTCAAAAACAAGACTTCCTGAATGTTCAACGCGAGTCTTAAAACGTAAAATATAGCTATATGCGGTGGAATGTTATTAAAATACCCCCAGTTGAAGTCATTTGAAGCCATTTTACAAATTATGGACACAACTTGTCCGGAGACGGATAAGTTGTGTACGTTTTAAGACTCACGCTGAATATTCCGGAAGTCTTGTTTTTGAGTTGGTGACGAGTCCGTACGTTACGTCACTGAAGGAACGCCCCTGACCGAAAAAAGGACACATTGTAGCAGTCCTTCCATCACGTCAGTGCATTTTGCTGTACTTTGGTCTGAAAACGTCGTGTAGGACCACAAAGAGGCAGATGGCGACAAAGCTCCATGTAAGGAATTACTCAGCCTGTGGAAACGGGCTGATTAATTCCTTACACTGCTTTGTCGCCATTTTCTGCCTTTTTTGTGTGCGACATTTCCCACCCCTGATGCCTCAAAATGACACGGAATAAATTCTTTAATCGATCCCAAACATGTATGCTTTCTTCTTCGGAACTATTTGAATCATATTCATAACTGGATGAGTAACAAGAAAGCATATGCTCCGAATTTGAAGCCATTGTTTTGATTCTCGAGCAAGGCAAGACATCTTGCCGTGACACCACGAACATGGGTGCGGGACCTTCTGAAACTGGCCACTACCGGTTTCAAATTACAAAGTACTTTTTAGACACTTTCAGTCATTTTTAATCGGTGTTTTGCATTTGACTAAAAATATCATACTGCGTTTTGGGTATTTTAGATGCTATAAAACGTTTTTCTGATGTCAGTTAGTAAACAAAAAGTGACGTCGGTTGTCCTTTAAACATACATTCCATACAAAATATATTACTGAAGCAACTTACGAACAAATTCACCTTACAAACGACTGCTCGGAACGTATCTCGTTCGTAAGGTTGGGACGAGATACGTCAACGATGTGTGTTTACCATCACAATTGAAAATCATCTTCCTGATGTTTCAAGATGGCACTTTCTCCAAAGTGATTCGTAAAATGAGTTGAGGGATTGTCTTTTGTTTATCACCAAAGCTGACGGGTAAACAACAGGCCATAGCGCTTCCACTGGCGACTCGTCAATATTTGCGCACATGCATTGGTGCCTTTTTGTTCGTTGTGTTCAGACAAATGAAAGTAATTAATCTGTTCAAGTGCAGAGGCGGCGGAGCAGAGAAAATTGCTTTGCTTACTTTTTTTATCATCCCGTAATATCGCAACTGAGCCGGGGATGAAACGGATACGATTGGCGTCCTTTTGTAACTCAAAATAATAAACTTTTCGGCGTGTCAATATTTGAACAAAGGTAGAATTAAATTGCCACACTTGTGCCTGAATAAATATTTTTCTTTCAGATTAAAGCATAGGGCCAACTGGTAAATAACATTAAAATCATTGTCACATATAATGGCTCTCAATAAAATAGCGAATCAATGTCCTCCAGCTAACCCGGTTTTGTGCATGCTCTTCTCTCACACCAGCTACCTTCATGTCCTCTGACCACATCCATAAATTTCCTCTTCAGAAGGGGCTCATAACTGACCCCTGGTGGAGTCCCACCTCCATCTTGAATTCCTCCGTCACACCGACAGCACACCTCACAACTGTCTTACAGTCATGATACATGTCTTGCACCGCTCTGACATACTTTTCTGTCACTCCAGACTTCCTCATGCAATACCACAGCTCTTCTCTGGGCACCCTGTCGTACGCTTTCTCCAGATCTACAAAGACACAATGCAATTCCTTCTGACCTTCTCTGTACTTCTCTATCAGCATTCTTAAAGGACATCCGACGTCTCCGGACAAGTTGTGTCCATAACGAGTGCACTGGAGAATTAGCTTTGAGGAGAGAAAATGTTCTGATTCTAATTTGCAATGAAACAATACCATCGATGAAACAGTCGAATGTCAGTGGCATTTTACAAGCCCCATGTTAACGTTAGCATCAACATACTTCTGCGAGAAGTATATTGCAGATAGCAAGTGTGGAAGCTTATGAGCCGTCTGCAGGCTAGCTAGCCGTAACTTCGCCTCTGGACCGGCAAGTTGAATTTCATTCCGATCGTTTGCCCGCTTTTTTACCAATCACGAGGAACGGAAAACCATTAATGTTAACGGTGAGTACTATCACAAAGTTATTTTAAATAATACATTCTGATATTTTGTTGAAAAGTGGCCGCGCGTGTGTGCGTGCGTCTGTGTGTGTGCGTGTGTGTGTGTGTGTGTGTGTGTGTGTGTGCGCACGCGCGCGTTTGCGCACGCGTGTTTATATGTGCGCGTACGCCCGTGTGGTTCTCACTGAAAAACATTTCTAAATATTTTATTTTTATGGCTCTCTTAGTCAAAAAGGTTCCCGACCCCTGCTCTAGTGTGTATAGTATAGTGGCTCTCAATAACTCAACTACAGATAAGGCAGAGTGAGCGGGTATGAGAGAGAGTACCTCTATTTGCTCCAGAGTGTCTTGCAGTTTGGAATTCAATTCACTGAGGAGACACACAAAAAAGTTATCATTAAGCTATTTTACCACAAAAAAAACAATAAATAACTCAGTCATCAAATATTTTATTTATATTTTCAATTAGATTGACAATATTGCTGAAGATGTGAAACCGGTACTAAAGCAAAACCCAAAAAAATGCTCCATACCTTGAACTCATTAATTGCCAGACGTGCAAAAATGTGTCCACTCCAGTACCAGGGTATTTGTCATTATCACTTGAATTGCAGGACAAACAGAATATTGAGTTTTAGGCCTAAATATACATTCAATGCAGTGTAAGAAACCTTAGACTTCTTTCATCCGAAAAAAAGAGTTAATTCCTAAATTATTTGGGTCTGGAGCAGTGGTTCTTAACCTGGGTTCGATCGAACCCTAGGAGTTCAGCGAGTCGGTCTCCGGGGGTCGGTGGATCCTCCGCCACAGAGGTCCACCCCTCAGTCTAGTCTGCAGTTAGTAGGCACAGTCATTGGAGGAAGAGTTTGGTGAATGAGCATATGAAACTGGTAGGGTTCGGTGCCTCCAACAAGATAAGAACCACTGGTCTGAAGTTATATGAGCTTGAAATGAGGGCAGCTGTCTAAAATACAATGCAACATATACATATTGGTTCCGACGCCTCCGGACTTCTTCTTTTCCTTTCGGCTTTTCACTTCAAGGGGTCGCCACAGCGAATCAGTAACCTCCATCTTCAGAGGTATGATACGCATGTTTGTTTTGGCCCAGCTTTTACGTCGGATGCCCTTCCTGACACAACCCTCTGTATTTATCCGGGCTTGGGACCGGCACAAGAAAACGTATGTCCCATTGTGGCTACAGAACAAGCAACTCGCTCAGTAAAAGGCTCCCAAACACAAAATAGTCATCAGCACAGCAACAAAACAACAAAATCCTACATTAAACCGGTTTGGTGGGGTGAGGTTCAATTTGGATCGTTCATACAATAGCCTGCTTAGGCAACATAGGATTAGTAATAATGATGAGGTGATACTGGTCGAAAATCACTTCAAATGACTTCTACTGAGTGTAAGTTTCCACAGCATATAGCTATATTTTACGTTTTAAGACTCGCGCTGAATATTCAGGAAGTCTTGTTTTTGAGTTGGTGACGGTAGGTATCGTCACTGACAGAGAAAGCGACACACAATGCATTTAGGGTACATTGTTTGGTCTGAAAACTTCGTGTTGAACCGTGTTCAGAATCAGAATCATCGCAAAGAGGTTGATGGCGAAATTAGAAGGAAAACACATAAATAATGCGATGGTGAATCGTTGTGTGTTGCACCAAGACTACTATTTGATACTAGCTGACACAAATTCCCAGCAGACAAATCAGCCCATTTCCAATGGAGCTTGGGCGCCATCTTGTGCATTTTCTGGGACGCTACATTGCAGTCCAGATGCCTCAAAATGACACGGAAGGACTTCTTTAATCAATTGCACATATTTATGCTTTCCTCTTCAGAACTATTTGAATCATATTCATTACTGGATGAGTAACAAGAAAGCATCTTCTCCGAATCTGAAGCCATTGTTTTGATTCTCGAGCAAGGCAAGACGTCTAGGCGTGACGTCACGAACAAGGGGGCTTGACCTTCTGAAACTGAAACTTTCTGAGGTCATTTTGAAGTAGTTTTGGGACACTTTAAGTCATTTTTATTGGTGTTTTTCATTTGACTAAAAATATCAGCCTGCGTGTTTTGGGTATTTTAGATGCTATAAAACGTTTTTCTGATGTCAGTTAGGAAACAAAAAAATGGTGTTGGTTGTCCTTTAACAACAGCTGAAGCTGGAACAAGGCACTAACATGGAATAAAGCTTCTCCCTTATAGAAAAGAAAAAAACATTGCCAGAGGCCATGGTCAGCGCTTAAATCGTCACCCAAGCATGAAAAAACAAAACCCAAGCAAATTCGGGAATGGCGCTCTACGGCCTATTTTCAATTCCCAAATAAATTTGTGGATGGCATTGAAAGAGTTAATGTCATTTGCCAGAGAAAAACGGAGTACGGAAAAAAACACAACCTTGAATCATCTGAAGATGTTATCTCGTGGCAGGAAATTCTTTCAAGCGGGAATGCAGATAACAGATTTCACATATTATTCCGCCCATCCCAGGACACCCACATAATTCCCTTAGGCTATCCCCGTGCAGCACCCAGTCGTAATCCTCCTTTGTTCCATCGTCTCCCTGCATGTGTCCCTGGTTTGTTTGGGGTCTTTTTCGGGTCATCCCGTTCTTGTGTTGGGCCTTTTGAGAAAGCATGTTTCCCAGAGGGAGAATGTGCCCTTAATAAAAATTAAAAAAAATTGCTAATTAAGCATCGTTGCTGAATGCGGAAGGAGAAAGGGGAGGAGTTGAGTAGCAAAAATAGAGATCGGGGTCTCTTGCAGGTTGCTCACATAGAAAATCCAGAAATGAGAACATTTTAAAACTTGGTTCGAGATGAACCTTGACAATGTTACAAACAAAACAGCTTGACATTTTGGAACGTGGTCAGCGACTGGTGCGACAAGGACATTCATGAACCTCAAATAATGAGGAGTCAGTTCAACACCTATGTGACATTGCTATGCTGCCAAAATACAAACACAGAGGTCAAGGCTGTGACACAACGCACGACGATGTAGATAGGTGTGTTGATCCATATGACCGGGCCGTGCCGATTGAAGAAGGGCGTCCTGGTGTTCACGCTCAACTGAAGGTGTAGGAGAGCCAACCGCATAAATGCCCTCGCTTGTCTTTACATCGCGTGAATACGCAACCACAATATCATGAGCTAGCTAGCGTGAGTAAGGGCACACGCTGAATAAAATATGGGGAAAATGTGAAACTGTCGCAGCTTGGAATTGAAGCGGATTGACGTGAGACATGAGATATGAGGCAATCTCTTTTTGTCGATGGATGCTACAGCTCCGTGTTCGCTTTCACCATTTAGCTTGTAGCAGACGTGCACATTTCACCATGACATCACTGATCGACTGGTGAAAAGGACACTTTGATCCTCTTCTCTTTCATCTAAAACTGCTTCATGCAACAAAGAGGGCGCAGAAAGTGATTACGATTTAATGACTGTGTGTTTTGTGTTGTATCACATTATGGAAAGTGTCCTTGAGAGTTTTTAAAGGCGCTTTCAATGAAATGTATTATTATTATTATTATTATCATCATCATTATTATTATCATCGCTATTATTATCATTATTATTATTATTATCATTATTATTAGCACTATTATTATCATTAATGATTATCATTATTATTATTTCGTTTTATGGTTGTAGTTTTGACTTGAAGATGGCGCCTCAAAAGTGGCTGCCTTTACAGTAAGTCCTGTATTTTTTTCCTACTTCTTCCTTTCCTTTCATCACTTTTGCTACTGTGAAATGTCAATTTCTCCACTGCAAGACTAATAAATACAAAAATACAGTGGGACCTTGGCTTACGAACTTAATTGGTTCCCAGACGGAGTGTGTAAGACGAAAAGTGTGTATCCCAAAAATTAATTTCCCATAGGAAACCATTAAAATGAGAATAATCCGTTCCCAGGTCCCCATAAAACATAATTTTCTACTTTCTAATTTTCTAAGCCTTAAAACTACACAAAATACACCTTATTGTGTATAATAAATGTGCTATAGTATTATGATTAAAGAAATAAACTAATATACAATAAAGTCATTTTATTTACCTTTGTGATGGTCGTTAATGGCTTGATGGAATGGAGTATCCGGTTTCAGCATTAAACACTTGATGAGGAACATGGGCTTCTTTCACCATCTTGAGGAATGATCCCTTGTAGGTGCTTTCTCTGTGATAATTGTATCTAGTTCATCACTTGTGATCTGTTTAGCTGGGTTAATAGCTTTTTGCATCAAGTGTACAGATGACTTGTGTGGGTTATTTGTGGAGCCTGATTGATGGAATATTTAACCTTCCAGTCTACACTCTGCTTTTGAAATATCATAGTTGAAATGGGTCCAAATTTCACTGTTTTCTATCCATTTTACTTGTTTTTTTCCTTTTTTTTTGGTTTCAAGCTCCATCCTCTCCCATTCGTGTGTGCGTGCGTGTGTGTGTGTGTGTGTGTGTGTGTGTGTGTGTGTGTGTGTGTGTGTGTGTGTGTGTGTGTGTATGTGTGTGTGTGTGTGTGTGTGTGTGTTTCTCTCTCTCTCTCTCTCTCTCTCTCTCTCTCTCTCTCTCTCTCTGTGTCTGCCTGTCTCCTTCATGTTTAAACCCCCCCCGCCCCCACTGCTGGGTTCTTGACCAATCACGTGGCTTTAACCAAAGACGTCATTTTGTTTTTTGGAGAACGGCCTCACTCTTTCTCTGTCTGTAACCCGATCCCCCCATAGAGGACCAAAAAAAGTCCGCTGCCATTTCCTTGTTTGGAGAACAGGCTCATTCACGAACACATCACTCATTGTGGCAGCTTTGTGTGTATGCCAAAAAATAGTTCATATGGCAAGGTAAAATTTTCATAAATGTAACATTCGTAAACCGAGGTCCCACTGTATACGGTTATCTCACATATACACTCTCTTTGTATAAGGGAAAAGACTTTGGCCAGTATTCATGGTATATTTATGCATTGGAGTGTGGAATCAGATGCTTACTTACACACTGGCACCTTTTCCATAATCAGACAGAATACATAAATAACAAATGAGGAGGAAAACCTAATTAACAACCTGTTCCCCGCAGGGCTCTCGGATTGAAATGTAGTTAAAGGAGGGAAAGTGAGTGTTTTTTTTTTTTTTTTTTTTTTTTTTTAAACACCTCATTTTCAATTAGAGGTGACAATAGGCGCACCCAAGGGGTCTCGGAGGAAAGTCCCACCACAGTCAAATGCTGACTGGATAAACAGGCTGGGCGGTGCCTTCAAAGGTCTGGTCAGGAAGCTGGGATTGAGTGGGAATACTGTATTTTATTTATTTTTTGCTGCGGTCATGGAAGCCGCTGTTACGCAGTGGGCCCAGAGGCACTAAAGTGGCTTTGAAAAGTGGAACGATGATGGCATGAGGGGGAGGGGAAACGCAGTCATAATGCAGCTGAAAGAAAGGATATAAGGGTGGAGGGTGAAGGGTTTTGTTTTTGTTTTGCAGACCAAATTCAACGTGACGTTGGTTAGTCGCTAATCACGTCCCTTTGACTGGATGAGGAAGTAGAAGCGCCTCCAGCAAGGGATGTGTGCACTGAGTGAAATGACTCTGACACCTAAATTGATTTAAACTGTTCTCGCTCTGTCAATTGGAAGCTTTTGTAAAAAGGGGTGGAACCAGGGAAGTGGGGTTTAATATCAAATCAGATTTTCAGGTTTCAGGTTTCCCCACACAGCTAAATTGTACAAACATTACTTAGAGGCAAGCACAACAAGCGAGTTTGTTTCTTCTTCTTCCGACTGGAAATGCAATCACGCCACAGCAGGTTTAACCGAGCCCACTTCCATGCTTTTAAATTTGACATACGAGCCATCTGTTGTTTGTTTTCCTTATGATTTTTTTTTACCTCATCCACTACCATTCCCGAATATATTCCGGAACTGAAAATATGACGTGGAGCGCCATTCCCAAATTTGTTTGGGTTTTAGTTGTTCTTGCTGTTGTGCCGATAAAGTGCTGGCCAGACCTCTTGCAATGTTGTTTCCCTTCCACAAGGGGGCATGATTTCCCTTTTTTCCATGTTAGCGCTTTGTTCTAGCTTCAGCGGTTATTAAAGCGCTATATAAACCACTATGTATATATCGCATTATATTTTGGACAGCCGCCCTCATTTCAAGCTCAGATAGCTCCAGACACAACATTTATGATTTTTTTTCTGATGAAAGTAGAGAGTCTAAGGTTTTTTATGCTGCATTGAATGTTTATGTACTCCTAAAACTCAATATTCCGTGGAATTTGAGTGACAATGACAAAAACCCTGGCACTGGGGTGGACACATTTTTGCCCATGTCTGACAGTGAATGAGTTAATCAAAGTGCTTGACTGAAAAATCAATGACAAGTCGGCGTACATCAACATTAATGTCAATAAGCAATTTTAAGTCGGAGACACAATTGGCGGCCAATAAAGTTGCGGACTCGTCCGTATGCCGACACCTTTTTTGTCATATATTCTACTTGTATTCCCACGTGTGTTTAATGCCAATATTGACAAATTAATGTCACGGTAAAGATAGAAGTGATATCCAAGCAGATTAAGAACAGATGCGGGAGGGTGGTGGGGGGTAAGAATGTGTGTTCAGCATTGCAATTTCCAGTGTATAATGTGTGCTTCCTGATCATCAGTCATCCTGTCACGTCAGCCCAATTGTTACAACCGGGAGTGTTCAGCATTCAAGTCTTTTTGGACTCACTTTGCTTAACTGCTGAATAATCATATCTGACGAATAATAGTTCCCTAAATATTTGTATGGTAAATGAACAACTTGTGATGTTTTTTTTTTTTTGTTTTTTTGCAAAGGCAATTCCCAAATTGAATGAATTGAATTCCACCACAAAAGCAGGATGAAAAAAAAAATCTATACTTTGAGATTTCCGACCACACCTTATGCAGCTATAGTGTTTAAATGTGCTGGCGGCCTTCTGACATTCCAGGCACAGCTGGATAGCACCAGGATAGTCTTCCTCCTGAAGAAATAAAGCAAAATCTGTAAATTATTAACAATTACAAAGCTCTTTTCCAAATACATGGGTGGTAAAAAAAATACAGATAATCCCCAACTTACGAACGAGATGTGCCGAAGGGTCGTTCGTAAGGTGAATTTGTTTATAAGTTGCTTCAGTGCTATATTTTATATGGAATGTATGTTTAAGGTTTATATAAGTATGTTTAAGGCTTGTATAAGTGACCTGTATTGGTTTGTACTGCTAATAAATATTTAATAAATAAAATTTAAATAAAATACATGCTCGATAGATATGTACAACTGGAGAGAATGCTACATGTTACTACAAAAATGTTCATACGTACCGTTGTTCTTAACTCGAATGTCCGTAAGTAGGGGAGTGTCTGTACAACAATGTATTTTATCAAATCAATTATGACGTGACCAGGTAGTCGTTTTTTTCATGGTTTGATAAACTACAGTCTATAAGATGGCTGTTAGAAGAACGCGGCATTAAATTCAGTGTCGGTCATACTCATTTTGGTTGCTCCAGGGGATATTCATAAAAGTTGGATGGTCAAGAGTTTGTACAAATTCAGTTCTCGATGCAGCATCTGAATGTGTAGCAATATGTATGTGTGTGCATTGGTGGGGGAGGGGGGTTGACAATACCTCAAGCATTTCACTGAGTCGTACATCTGTTCTTTGCTGTGGAGAGAACACCAAAACTTGAGCAGAGTACCATAACACACCAAAAAAGTAAATGCATGCACAAAAATAAATCCAAAACATAATCTACTATATATAAACTATATACATTTCATAATTTAATATACTGTCGGTCAATAATAATAATCATCATTATCATTATCATTATCATTAACATTATCATTATGTATATTATTATTACTGGTGACCGATAGTATGTTAAATTATGAAATCTATATATATAAATAGTATTATTATTTAATAAGATTTAGCAGACTTATTGCCAGGAATATACTTTACCAGCGTCTTGATGGTCCGAAGAGATTTGAGCAGGCCTGTCAAGAGCTGCCGCCTTCTCTGATTGGCTAATAAGCCCAAGCTTGCTTCTGTGAATCCTTCCTTTGACACACTCAACTGCCTAAATCAAATTTTGAAGAACAAAATCTGAATAATAAGCCTTTTTTAAGCATTCTGATTTAATAAAATCAGCTAATGGTATTGTTTTGTTGAGTTAATTTCAATTACATGCGAATTTGGTACATCCGTCAGAATAAAAATGCTAAAGGTGGTCAATAAATAAATAAAGGCATATGTATAACAAATAAATACTGAATAAAAATAAAGAGGGAGGATTTTATTTTATTGCCGATTGCAGCAAGAGCGAGCGATCCAATTATGGGGAGCGAAAAGCAATAACAGGGCAGAGATGGAATAAATCCCACTTTTCAAAGGTTTCAAAAGTACCGACTCTATATTTAGATATGAAGGCAGTATGATAAATGTGAACAAAATAGGTCTTGTAATATTTGCATATCAGACAGAACATTAGCCCTGAACAACTCGTGTTCATCTGAAAGCCAAAGATCTTTGGTTGGCTGATTGTGTGGTAACAAAGCGAGCAACATTTTCTTTTGTAATAAACATATGGTGCAATTAGCATTTTTTTGTCTTACAAAAAGATATTTTAGGACTTGAGGGACTGCTCTTTATAATTTCACTCTGGAGCAAAATAGGAACAGATTTTTTTTAACTCAATTCCATTGTTTTTTTTTGAACAACCTGCTGTGTGTTGCTGTGCTGCTTGAGCAGTGAAAGATTAGCTGATTTTAAGTTAAACACATGAAAAGCAACAAGAATATGAAGATTAAATGCGGTCAAGCATAAAAAGCACATCATCACCTTCGTGCATTTGTGCAAATAACGGCAGCCAGCTGCAGGTTGGTCTGTAATGCCGTTACCCTCTCCAGTTCCTGAGAACATAAAACAAAACCATTTCACATTAAAAAAGGTGTTGTAAAATGATTTATCTGATGCAGCTACTTATCCAACATAGCGCTTTTTCAACTGGGAAGTGCACGCAAATCAACTGCAATGTAAGCACAGGTCAGGGTGAGGAGGCTCCTGCTGTGAGCGTGAGATGAAATTCGAGATTGGACGCCATCGGAATTAAACAAAAGCAAAACAAACATCTCCTCTCAAAAAATAAAAAATAGCAAACATAGCTCAGGACAAAAACACCAAAATGTGAATCAACACTGCATGAAACCTGTTCAGAATTGTTTTCAGTGTTTATCTTGTTGTCATTGTTGTTTTGTTGTTGTCATTGTTTTTTCATTTTTTTTCCCCAAGATGGCGGCGCGTGAACACGCAGCGGCTCCCCTCTCCCGGCAAATTGGCGTTTTCATGTTTATGTTTGTTAAAGTAATTATAAGTGCCTTGCATGCTGGGTCCGAGAGGACAGTAATTTCATCTGTGCTGTATGTCATGCATATTAGCATATTTGACAATAAAGCTGACTTTGACTTTGACCTTGATCTCAAAGACGGTAGAGATGATAGCCACAAAAATAGACCAAATCCGACTTAAAGGGACAGTCAGGACATCAGAAAATAATCATTGGCACCACCCTCGCCACTATCGAGGACTTGCACACAGCAAGAATCAAGACAAGGGCGCGGAAAATCCTACAAGACCCTTCGCACCCTGCCCACCACCTTTTCCAGGTACTCCCCTTCGCAGACATTTAAACATTTTTTGTTATTTAATTTAAACATTTTTATACTTCCGCCTTCGTCAGAGTGTCCGCCGAGTGTACACCGAAACATGTCAGGTATTTGAATACCTACAATACACTGTCTGTAAGAAAAGAATCTGTTTTAAATTAGATATCAAGTAGACAGGATGAACTTAATACAACTAGATATTTAAACAGTTTCTTCCCCCGAGCCATTAACTCTCTAAGATTAGATTAGATATTATTAGTGTCTTCCATACTTAGTAGTCATATCATTTTTATGCTGATACTAGTGCAGTGTGTTCTACCGGAGATTGTTTCCTTGTGTGTTCTACATACTTGGCTCATAAAGATGATTGTGATTCTTAAGGCCAAAGTAAAATTTTATACTTTAGTTTAGATTTTATATGTATAAAAAATGTATGCCCTGTCCATCCTCTCAATATCAACTGAATATTGGTGATTCAGCACTTTTCACAGTGCAAAGAAACTCCCATTATGGCCACAATCGAGTGCCGGGGAAAGCAGCAATGCCAAGTAAAGGTCAAGATGTTTAGTCTCACTAGATATTTTTCCCCCTCTCTCAATGCCCTGCTATTCATATATTCAAGTGAGGTCGCCACTCTGACCCTCCAACACATCAACGATGCACAAGTTCCTTTTACTAAACGTCTCCGTCAATTCGAATGCTGCTGCTGTTGTTTGAGTCTGCCAGGGAAATGCAATGAAACACAGATGACTGGCATTTAGGATCTTCAGTTCTGTAATGGTAGCCACAAAGAAAAGAATCTGGGGGGCTTAGGTCTGGGTTATGGCGGGCCCACTCAAAATCAGTCTTTAGACTGATCACTCGGTCTCCAAAGTGCTCCTTCAACCAATCTCAGGACAGGTTTTGATGCTATCTTAAGGACAGAGTCTATGCAGGGAAACCCAGAACCATCACGAACTCAATAAAGCCATCGGGGAGGAGATGAGAGCCATTACCAGTTCAGTCTCTAAGAACGTAATGGAAAACTTGGTGCTGTGCCTCAGGAAATGCTAAATGGAGTCCATCTAGAACATATGCGGTAGAACAGAGAAAAAGGCCAAAGAACATAGTGTTTTGATGGGATGTTTTGAATATCACAAACTAGTTCTGACCAAAGTTTCATTTCATTCAGACAAAACACGCAGAAACGGTCACCCTGTATTACGCATCTTTCCCCGAAAACTCTGTCAGTTTCTAAACTCCCTCGTGAAACAGCCTTGAGACGTCGATTCTAATTGGCACGGTTGACCACCAAGGTTGGATAAACCTTTCTTTTCAGACGCAACAACTCGGCTGAGTCTAATGAATGTGTTTCCATTGAGACTATAATTGAGTCCCTGACCCAAGCCAGTTCCTTTTTGATTGTGTTTCTATCTATTCTATTATATCTCAGCACATTTACTTTTAAACCATATCACCTTTGGAATATGGGACACGGGTGCAAAAGTAAGCAATGAGAAAATGGGGGAAATGAATGTAGTCGCCTTCAAAAGTCAAACGCTGGAAGCGGTACGCTGACAATAGCTTTCTGTAACCTATCCGGGCCTTTTCCCAGTGCATGAGGAGGCCATGTGCAGCTCGCGGGTGTCAACAGTGATCAGACGCAAGCTGGAGGAGAAGGCTAGCCCCCTCGATTGCTATGAATCACATTAGATGCTTACCAGACCATCCCTTTTTTTAAGCTGCGAGCCATGGGTTGAGATGTCTGCACAAATTATGCTTTCACTGAAGGGAAACGCGCCGCACGCAAGCGCGGGCGAGAGGAAGCGGTGCCGCCGCGTGGGCTGCCTACGCATTATGCGGCGATACGCATTTCTGTTTACATCGTAGAAATTATAAACCAGGGCAGTCTTTTGACTGCAAGATGGCGCCGGGAGTGTGTCTGCCTTTAGAGCAGGGCCGGTATTTTGTTTTTCTACGTTATCCTTTCCTTTCCTCTTACTTTCATCACTTTGCTGCTGTGAAATGTAAATTTCTCCACTAAGGCTAATCCAATCCAATCCAAATGTAGACGGCAAATGCTTTTTCTGTCATTCCTATCGGGGGCTCTTAATGAAGGAAATTGTTCAATTAAAAAAAATCTCTCTCTTGGCTCATTATGACATGAATTCAGGGGATATGGAAAGTGCCCCCTGAACACCAAGAGGGCATGTAGTAAACCCACTTGTGTACGTGGACGGAGATGGGCGGAGGCGAATTCCCGCGGCTCATAAATTCCGCTGTCATTTGGACACGGCAGTCACCAGGGGGGTCACGGAAATAATGAGCAGTTTACGATTCACAGACTGACCGTCGGATGGCTTAAGAACAGCAGTCATTTGACTACATTTATGCAATCTGCCACTTATTTCCAGAACCAAAAGCGTCACCAGAATTAGTGACAACATTATTAAAAGGTAAAAAGAAAAGAATACAAGAAACATGAAATATTCGTTGATGAGTGATGGCACCATATATGGCGTTCACACACATCCGGGAAAGAGTAATGTTATGCCTGGGTTCCATAATTACTCCCAGGTCATGACTTGGAAGTCTATGCAGAAGTTAAAGTAAATATCGCTGTTGCTGCAGAAAGACCAGAATGAGAGAAGATGATGAAGACATGACCAAAAGAGACTAATTTTACTACTCTATCTCCCTCTCAAATTTCAGGTCGTTGCAACATCAACGGAGGCGCGAAAGAAGGGATTTTCTGGGATTAAGTTTTAATTGAATTCAGGATGATTTGTGAATTTCCAAAAGAGGAAAAAAAAGCCTCAGATGCTTCTCCGATCATTCTAATCTTTCTAACCGCTGTACTTTCGCAAGGTCATCGGCATTAACGGAGATGCTAACACAGTACAGTATTAGTTTATTTTAAAAATACAGTGGGGCCTCGGTTTACGAACACCTTGCCTTACGAACTTTTCAGTTTACGAACGTTACATTTATGAAAATTAAACCTTGGCATATGCACTATTTTCGCGATACACACCCCCCACCACGGCTGGTGGAGTAATCTTCGGCGGAAGAACACAAAAGCACACGACCTAACAGCGTCCCAGCCGGCCTACCTTTCCACACCCCCTTTTTATGAGTGCACACATCGATCATCTTCAACGATACTTTTGCCGTTATGGGACCGAAAAAAATGCTACCACAGGCTAGTGTTCAGACGAAGAAGACACAAAACAAAATACAGTAAAGTCTCGTTATATCGATATTCAAGGGAGTCCAAAAAATATCGATATAACCGGGACTATCGATATATCCGACCCTGTTCGCATGTGATTTTCTCCGTGCGTGCATAGAAATAGTATCGATATAACCGGGACTATCGATATATCCGATATCGATATAACGAGACTTTACTGTAACAGTCGAGGAGAAGAAGGAGATCATTGAGAAACACGAACGAGGTGTGCGTTTGTGACGTCACATGTGCACACCGCGGCTGTCACGTGAATCTCAGCCTGACGCTGTGTGTCACTTCCCTGCGAGTAACTTTCTACGACAATTCTACAAATAAAGAGCCCAGTACCGTCCACCATTGCTACCATCCTTCGCCTAAAAGCTTTACACAAAGGCGTTATTTAGTCGATGCTTTCACGCGACTAATGACACCGAAATTGTCACGTGCGAGTTGACAGCTGAGGCGGGGCCACCGCTCCTGACCTCAGCCAGCCGAAGAAGACACAAAACAAAATTACAGTCGAGGAGAAGAAGGAGATCATTGAGAAACACGAACGAGGTGTGCGTGTTGATCCCCTATCACCGATACTGGGACATTTCAACGAGTCGCTGTCACCTCACCAGTGACATGATTACGACGCCTCGTTCCTCGCTGTGTCTTGTGCTGGCAAGTCCGAGAGTTTGCTTTGCCTGAGGTGATTGTTAGCCGCGATCGCGCAAGTTTTTTGCTTTCTGGGATCGCGAGTGTGCCATTTTATTTTGCCTAGCTTGACAGGCTGGACGGATCGCCCCGCCCGCCTTCTTTTGTCGCGTTATATTCCGCGTCCGTGGAATCATCAGAGTCGCGCCTTTTGTTGTAATAAAATCTCTGCCAGCACCTACGGGACTGGAAGTGGATGCAGATGACATCGAGGAGCTTGTTGCTGACCATAATGAGGTCCTCAACACGGAGGATTTAATTTGCCTTCAAGAGGCCAAGCAGAAGCAGGCCATTTAGGAGATGATGTGCAGGCTTTTATTGAACAGTTCCATCCAGAAAAGGCTATGAGAATCATCAACATGATGAATGATAATGTAATGCCTCAGTTTCGTAAGATCTTACAGGTCAGAAAGCAACAGGTGTCAATTAAGAGCCATCAACGACCATCACAAATGTAAATAAAGTGACTTTATTATACAGTGCAGTGTATTTCTTTCATTACAATACAATAGCACATTTATTACTCATAGAATAAGGTATGTTGTGTGTAGTTTTAAGGCTTATTTAGTTGAAAATTATATTTTATGGAGACCTGGGAACGGATTATTCTCATTTTAATGGTTTCCTATGGGAATTTTTTTGGGGGGATACACACGTTTCGCCTTACACACTGTCTGGGAACCAATTAAGTTTGTTAGCCAAGGTCTCACTGTATATAAATAAATAGCATATTTTCTGGTGTATAAAGTGCAACGGAGTATTTGGCGCACCTTCAATGAATGGTATATTTTCAAACCTTTTCCATATACAGTAAAGTCTCATTATATCGATATTCAAGGGAGTCCGAAAAAATATCGATATAACCGGGACTATCGATATATCCGACCCTGTTTGCATGTAATTTTCTCCGTGCGTGCATAGAAATAGTATCGATATAACCGGGACTATTGATATATCCGATATCGATATAACAAGACTTTACTGTATAAGGTGCACCGGACTATAAGGCGCACCTTTAATGAATGTGTACCTGCGCATAAGGCGCAGGGTCATCTTTTGAAGAAAATCACGACTTTTGGGTGCACCTTATACACCGGAAAATACGGTAAATCTATGATTTTTAATTCAAGCGAGGAACATCAGAATATAAAATGTTCGAACCGAGCTTTTTGTGGTTGTTTTTCTTTGATTGTTTTATTATTTTTTACCTTGACATAAGCAGGCTGCTTCTCCAGAATGAGATCAGCAACTTTTTTGGAAACCTACAGAAAAAATAAAGAGAGAGCAGAGATGAGAATGGCCACGTTACACCAGAGATCGCCCACCCCCCAACCTCCACAAAGGTCATACTATAAAATATCTGTGGTAGCGTTACTTCAAAAAAATAAGTGTGTGAATATATATCTAGATACAGATACATATCTATATAGTCTGTCATTGGATTAACAAGACGATACAGCGCGTACATCTCATCTTATTTCAATATTCATGGCCAGTGAGTGCATCCATTTTAGAGGACTGGTGTAATTTACCGATTCAGTGATTCGACCTCGTTTTATATGATGAATGATATACTCCTCTAAATTGTACATTTGGTGTTCACTGCCCCTCGCAGCGCCACATTCGCACGGCCATATAAGCGCACACACGTGAAATTTTAAGTCCCTTTCCACAGAGGATTTAAAGCAAAAGGTATCAGAGCCACACCAACTTTTCAGCGGTAGATTTCCCATCAGGTTAGTAGAACCGGGCGTCTCTGCTATTAGCTGAGCTACCGCTTCTGTGGAGTGAGTCAAAGTGCATTTTTTGGGGATTACGCCGGTTTTCACAGCCGCTGAGTTCTCACAGTGCGCAAAGGCAATTAGCTAGGAGATGAACCTCTGCCGGGAGTGAGTCAGAGATGCCAATTAAGCTCAGATACGGTGGCGGACACACCAGGCAGATGTTCTCTCCTCAAATGACACAAAATGCCTTTTTGACCAAGGCAAAGAGGATTCAGGTAAAGCTAATAGGATTCAGCTAATATGCACGGGTGATGGTGTATATTTTCACGACGTGGAAATATTTGCATCTCCGTTGGGACAAAAGGAAGTCGGTCACAGGGCACCCCTGCGGTGAGCACATTCAAAGGAACATCATTGCTATGGACATCATTGCTTCTGCATGGAGATAAGCTTCATTTCACACGGTGACTCCACGTCCCGGAAGTAATGATATGCGTGACCCTGATGTATACACTGTGTATGTATAAACATATAAAAGCTACCCGTGAGCTGAGATGGTGTATTCATTCCTGGCAGCGGCATATCAGCGTCGGTGAGATGAACCGCGTCAAATATGTTTCACCTCACAATAAATGGATTCCTCATCAGGCTGCTCGGAAATAATCATTCATTAAGTTGCTCACTCATAAAATCCTGTTTAAAAAACGGCAGTCACAAGTTCCTTTGGATTTTGCATTTTTCTCATGTTGCGTAAAAAAAAAATCTGCATGCATATCTAAGACCATCTGTTCATGATAGGCCGAAAATGAATTCCATTTTTTGACTTTTGCACACAAGCCATACATTAACTCTCAATCTGTTGGCTGGGATGATTCCAGAAGCTCACTGCGCGCCAGCCGTCATTAGCATCCAATTGAAGCAATTCATTATCATATTCAAGTACCCAAAAAGATCACTCAGAAGGAATTTTGCTTATTTTCCACATGATTATTTTAATACACCCAACTTACGAACGAGATACGTTCCGAACAGTCGTTTGTAAGTTGAATGTGTTCGTAAGCTGATTCAGTGCTATATTTTGTATGGAATGTATGTTTTAGGCTTATATAAGTAGGTTTAAAGGACAACCGACGTTTCCGGACAAGTTGTGTCCATAATTTGTAAAATGGCTTCAAATGACTTCTACTGAGCGTATTTTACAAAGATTCCACCGCATATAGCTATATTTTATGTTTTAAGACTCGCGCTGAATATTCTGGAAGTCTTGTTTTTGAGTTGGTGACCAGTCCGTACGTGACGTCACTAAAGGACCGCCCTTGACCGTAAAAAAGACGCATTGTAGCGGTCCTTCCATCACGTCAATGTATTTTGCTGTACTTGTTAGGTCTGGGGACCTCGTGTTGCACCCAAAAGCCGCCAGAACGCCAGAAGAGGGCGTCCAAGCGCCATATAAGGAATTTATCAGCCTGTGTAAATGGAGGTGGCCACAGGATGTCGCCATTTTGTGCCTCTTTATTTGCGGGAGAGATTTTCCCCCAATGTTGCCTTAAAATGGCACAAATAAATTCTTTAATCGATTGCAAACATGTATGCTTTCCTCTTCAGAACTATTTTAATCATATTCATAACTGGATGTGTAACAAGAAAGCATACTGTCCGAATCTGAAGCCATTGTTTTGATTCACTAGCAATGCAAGACGTCTTGGCGTGACGTCACGAACTGGGGGCGGGACTTTCTGAAAATGGCTAATTCGCAGCTCAATTTTTTGCAGATTTTGGACACTTTAAGTCATTTTTACTGGTGTTTTGCATTTGACTAAAAATATCATATTGCGTGTTTTGGGTATTTTAGATGCTACAAAACGTTTTTCTGGTGTCAGTTAAAAAACAAAAAAGTGACGTCGGTTGTCCTTTAAGATTTATTTAAGTATGTTTAAAGGACAACCGACACCATTTTTTTGTTTCCTAACTGACATCAGAAAAACATTTTATGGCATCTAAAATACCCAAAACATGCAGGCTGATATTTTTTGTCAAATGAAAAACACCAAAAAAAATGACTTAAAGTGTCCCAAAACCACTTCAAAATGACCTCAGAAAGTTTCAGTTTCAGAAGGTCCCGCCCCCTTGTTTGTGATGTCACGCCAGTACGTCATGCCTTGCTCTAGAATCAAAACAATGGCTTCAGATTCGGAGAAGGTGCTTTCTTGTTCCAGTTATGAATATGATTCAAATAGTTATGAAGAGGAAAACAAAAATGTTTGCAGTCAATTAAAGAAGTACTTCCGTATCAATTGAGCTGTCAGGACTCCAATGTTGCGTCCCGGAAAATGCACAAGATGGCGCCCAAGCTCCGTTGGAAATGGGCTGATTTGTCTTCTGGGAATTTGTGTCAACTCGTATCAAATAGTAGTCTTGGTGCAACACACAACGATTAACCATCGCGTTATTTGTGTTTTCCTTCTAATTTCGCCATCAACACGGATCAACACGAAGTTTTCAGACCAAAGGAGTCCAACATGGCGCCAAGTAGGCAGCCGTCAGCAAGCGCTCTCATGAGCCTTGCTTTTTTTGTTGTGTTTATATTGTTTTGTGTTTTCTTTTGTCACTTTGTGTTGTTGTGCGTCGTGTGGAATGGATACAGATTGTTTTTCAGCATTTTTGACCACGACATTCATCAAGGAGACTGTGCTGAGCGGTCGCGCCTTTTCGGCAGCATGAATATGCCAGTACTGTTTTTGAATGGGAGGAATGTCGGTGCCATTCGACTGTCATCGCTGGACAGCTCTGGGGCCATTGTGCTTTTTTGCACCTGTATTGGGCAGCATCTTCACAGCCCCGCTTTGTTCAGCCGAAAGGTCGGTGCTGTTGGACAGTTTGCAGCTGGATGAATGCATCGCTTGAGGAGCCCGCGATAAGAAGGACCGCCGATGCGTATGTGGAACTGTCGCGGCTTGGAATTGAAGCGGATTTATGTGGGACAGGAGATGTGAGACAATCTCTTCGTCAATGGATGCTACAGATGCGTGTTTGCTTTCAACATTTAGCTTGTAGTCGACGTGCACATTCCACCACGATGTCCCTGATCCACTGGTGTAGAGACGCTTTGATCGTCTCCTCTTTCATGAGGAACTGCTTTGTGTAACAAAGAGTGTACAGAAAGTGCTTAAGAATGAATGACTCTGTGTCTTTGTGTTGTCATGTTATTTGTTATTTAGGTTTTTTTTTGTTCTTTTGACTTCAAGACGCCGCCGCGAGAGTGGCTGCCTTTTCAGCAGCTCATGTATTTTGTTTTTCTACTTTCATTGCTTTCATAACTTTGCTGCTGTGAAATGTAAATGCGAGACTAATAAAGGCAAATCCAATCCAATCCAATCCAAACAAAGTACCCAAAATGCATTGTGTGTCTCTTCCTCGGTCAGGGGCGTTCCAGACGTCTCAGGCATCATCATCAACTCGAAAACAAGACTTCTTAAATATTCAGCGCAAGTCTTAAAATGTAAAATATAGCTATATGCGCTGGAATCTTTGTAAAATACGCTCAGTAGAAGTCATTTGAAGTAATTTTACAGATTATGGACGCAACTTGTCCGGGGGCGTCGGTTGTCCTTGAAAGGTTGTATGAGTAACCTGAATTGGTTTGTACTGAAAAATAAACATTTTATAAAATATATGCTGGATAAAAATATGTACATGCACAACTGAAGAGAATACAACATATGTTCCGACAAAAATGTTTGTATGCACCGTTGTTCGTAACTCGAATGTTCATAAGTAGAGGAGTGTCTATACAAGAAATAAAAAGCAATTGAATGTTAACTTTTCTCTTCTTCGATCCACTTTCCATACGGCTTTTCCTCATTATGCTTGCGGTAAAGCAGTTGCTTCCATGCAGTGGTGCGTTGCTGGGCAATATATGCTTATACTCTGAACAATTTTATTTTGTCAAATGCCCTACTCCACTCAAACTCGCTAAATGTTGCTGGTGTCACCGAACAACAGTGTTTTGGCACGATTGCTCACTGGAGCAGTTGCCATGGCTATTTCTCCCAAGATTCCCGGAAGCTAAGTGTGACATATTAGGGGAAAGAAAGCTACATGATGTACTCCCAAGTGTTTACAAACACATATCGCACACCACGGTGCTGGTCACATCAAGTCTGGGGTGCTCTCAATTTACCGGCCGCTTGGTAGCTAACGTGCCGTATACGCCACATCATTTCAACTCATTCACTGTCATTCCCGAATTTATTCGGGAATTGGAAATATGACGTAGAACGCCATTCCTGAATTTGTTCAGGTTTAGTTTTTTCATGCTTGGGTGCCGATAAAGCGCTGGCCATGGCCTCTGGCATTTATTTCTTTTCCGCAAGGGGGCAGCATTTCCCTTTTTTCCATGTTAGCGCTTTGTTCCGGCTTCAACTGTTGTTAAAGCGCTATATAAACCAATATGTATGTCTCGCATTGTATTTAGGACAGATGCCCTCATTTCAAGCTCATATAACTCCAGACCCATATCATTTAACTCTTTTTTTCTGATGTAAGAAGAAAGTCAAAGGTTTCTAACTCTGTATTGAATGCTTATGTAGTCCTAAAACTGAATATTCTGTGGGTCCTGGAATTCAAGTGACAATTACAAAAACCATGGCACTGAAGTGGACTCATTTTTGCACATCGTCTAGCAGTGAATGAGTTAAAATATGAAACTTTTTTACAGCTCAGTGTTGTGAGCATGTCTTACTTACAGCAGCCTGTTGTCTCTTCAGTCTGTCTCGGTACTCTTCCAACTCCTGCAGGTTCAACTCAGTCGGAAGTTTCTAAACAAACACAAAACAACAGAAACATTTATTTGGACACCAGGCGGGGAAAGACGCATCACGCTGTGATGTCTCGCGCGGCTTCAAAACAGATCCTCATTAGAAAACGGTGAGGAAGTCTTTGCCACTCGCTATTTGAATTTAAAATATATGCCACCAAGCATCCGGGTGGTTTCAAGATTGTCTCGCTGATCTGACTTACATCCAATGAAACGGAAACGATTACCTCAATTTATACCCCAAGATCAGATGTAGGTTGGGCCAAGAAGGCAGAGGACATTATTTAGTAAACAGCAAACAAACTCAACTGGGTAAAGAAGATATTACAATTCCATGCCCCAAAGGATGATAGGTAATTACTTTCCCCTTGATTGAGAGTCTCATTTCAGGTGGTGTGGTGAGACCAAGATAAATCTAATGAGATTTCACACCCTCCTTCTGTTCAGTGGATACAATCCATCAGTCTGGATGTCAATGGAACGAGAAACGGAAGTGGCAGCAGCTCAAGATGAGAAACCAGGAAGCGAAAAAAAATAAAAATTCGATCACGGATTCTGAAGCATTGCAAAAACCGCGCTGCTATCGCGGGCGGTGGCCTTGATGGAATTACTGCCGTTAATGTGGGGCTGGGGGATGTGTAAAACTGCGAGCCGGTCTTCTCATCAGTTTGACAGGAGAGTTGTCGTTCATTCAGTTCCTCGAGTGCAGACACTCCCTAACTTACGAACATTCGAGTTACGAAAAACCGTACATACGAACAGAGAAGTTAGATTTTGTATTGTGCAACTTTTTCCGGCCGAGCTCGCTTACGATTTTTAGTGTGTGTGTAGATTACGTGGGTGAGGAGGAAATCCCTCTTAGCAGTTGACGCGATGCATAACAAAAAGTAATGGCAGCTGGCATGTCATTCAGTAATGATGTGCCAGCAGCTTCAGTAATGGCTTACTGAAGACCCAAGGATATATGTACTACGTACCACATACTGTATGTATGTATGTACTACTATGTACGACAGTAGGTGTGAATTTATTTTCGGACTGTTAGAGCGGCTGTGTTTTGTACTTCCCCGTTCAGTGTTTGACCGACCTACCTACCTACCTACCTACCTACCTACCTACCTACCTACCTACCTACCTACCTACCTACATACATACATACATACATACATACATACATACATACATACATACATACACTGAAGCAACTTACGAACAAATTCACCTTACGAACGACCGCTCGGAAACGTATTTCAGGGAGCGTCTGTACTTTGAAACAGAAAGTATTTTTACACCACCTGCAATTCGTGCTGCACCATGTCAAAAGAATCGTTGGAGAAGTAGACCTCCTGGATGCCGTCGATGATCTCCTGCTCGGCCTGAGGGTCGATGGGCTGCTCCCTGAGCTCTCGAAGCTCCTCCTGAAACAACCACAAACCAATTTGTTTTAGCGTTAACGAACTAGCAGCAAAAGGGAAACAGAAGAATGTTACATTTTTTTTTTCCTCTCGCGGTCTAGATAAAACAGAATTGCTAGAAAAAGGGAGGCGGTGAGTTTCAACACCCAGCCAAGGCTTAAGGACAAAGTGAGAAGGGGGTTAAATGAAAATTAGAGGGATAACAACGGGTAGAGAGAAGAAAAGGAGAGGGAATAGGAATGTGGTTTGGGAGAAGATTACATGTTATTTCATTGCGCTTGCACTCATGAGGGATATTGGTCGGGGTTTGTGGGGGAACAAAGCCAGGAAATGAAGGACTGGGGAAAAAGATAGCAAAAAAGGAGATTCCCTCCCTTCAGAGCACTCGTGAGAACCCTAAGAGTCGTATTGATTAACATGCCGTGCAACCGCCGAGGCTGCTTGCCGCGCGCTCTGGCAGATTTGAAGCTCTCACCATTGACAGCGTTAATTAAGCAGGTTTGTGGTCGCAGGTCAATGACAAAGTGTGAGCATATGTTTCAAATTTGCAGTTTAGAACGAGGCATCAAGTTGATGAACAAATGCTGACGGTCATAACAAAGGTCCAAGAGTTTGGATCAACATCACTTTCTGGATATTTGGCAGACTTGATGTGTGGCATTTTAACTCATTCACTGCCAAACAAAATGAATCCACTCCAGTGCCAGGGTTTTTGTCATTGTCACTCAAATTCCAGGACCCACAGAATATTGAGTTTTTGGGCTACATCAACATTCACTGCAGCCTAAGAAACCTTTGACTCTCTTCTTTCATCAGAAAAAAACAATAGAATATTGATTTATATAGCGCTTTAACTGAAGCTTTAACAAAGGGCTAACATGGTCAAAAAGCAAATGATTCCCCCTCATGGAAGGGAAAAAAAAAACATTGCCAGAGGTCTGACCAGCACTTTATCGGCACCCGCGCAAGAAAAAAACAAAACCCGAACAAATTCGGAAATGGCACCTCCATGTCACACTTTTCAATTCCTGAATAAATTATTTAATTGATTGCAAACATGTATGCTTTCCTCTTCAGAACTATTCAAATCATATTCATAACTGGATGAGTAACAAGAAAGCATATTCTCCGAATTTGAAGCCATTGTTTTGATTCTCGAGCAAGGCAAGATGTCTTGGCGTGACACCACGAACAAGGGGCCAGGACCTTCTGACACTGGCCACTTCCAGGTCCAATTTTAAGTAGTTTTTAGACACTTTAAAGGACAACCGACGTCTACGGACAAGTTGTGTCCATAATTTGTAAAATGGCTTCAAATGACTTCTACTGAGTGTATCTTACTGTCACGGTTTGCGAGGTGGTGATGGCGGGTGCGGATCCCAAGAAGCAGGCAGGAGTGAGTAGGAGGTTGTTTGACAAATTGTATTAAATTAAAGGTCAGCAGGAACAAAATGTGAAACATCAAAATCATCTGAATGGAAAAAATACAAAGTAGCAAAAGAAGACCAAAAGTAAAAGTCTGCCAAGGTTAAACAAACACATGCACAGCATGCCGCAAACAAGCAGCAAACAATGAACCGACACCGGATGGTCGTGCCGGGTGTCCTTTTAAGTGTCAGTGATTATAACGACCAGCACCTGCGAGGCTGTCGGCAGGGCTGACGTCACTACCCGTTGGTCACCAATCTGATCGGGACGACCAGCACCAGTGCAGGTGCAGGCGGGGCCGACAGCGCCCCCCGTTGGTCGCCAACCAGATCATGACAGTACCCCCCCTTCAAGGGGCTGCTTCCAGAAGTCCCAACAGTCTCCCAAAAGGTCCACTCGCCAGGGAACGGTCGGTGGAGAGGGCAACCGCTGCCTCTCCAGCATACGATGCATTTTGCAATACTTTGTTTGGTCTGAAAACTTCGTGTTGATCCGTGTTGATGGTGAAATTAGAAGGAAAACACATAAATAACGCGATGGTGAATCCTTGTGTGTGGCACCGAGCATCTATTTGATATTCACTGACAAAAATTGTAAGGAATTAATCAGCCCGTTTCCACTGAGCTTTCCATGGAGCTTTGTTGCCCTCTTCTGCCTCTTTTAGGTGCTACATCCCCCCCCCCCCCCACCCCAGATGACACACATTCGGTGCTACATTTCCCCCCTCAAAATGACACGGAATAAATTCTTTAATCGATTGCAAACATGTATGCATTCCTCTTCAGAACTATTTGAATCATATTCATAACTGGATGAGTAACAAGAAAGCATATTCTCCGAATCTGAACCCATTGTTTTGTTTCTCGAGCAAGGCAAGACGTCTTGCCGTGACACTACGAACATGGGTGCGGGACCTTCTGAAACTGGCCACTTCCCGTTTCAAATTGAAGTACTTTTTAGACACTTTAAGTCATTTTTATTGGTGTTTTGCATTTGACTAAAAATATCATACTGCGTGTTTTGGGTATTTTAGATGCTATAAAACGTTTTTCTGATGTCAGTTAGGAAACAAAAAAGTGATGTCGGTTGTCCTTTAAATATGCATTTCATTTTAGTTTTTAAGATCCTCTTCCCATATTGTGCTCGCGATGACAATGACATAAAACTCTTACAAAACAAGTGTGGCGTCATCACAGTCTGGAGTCGGGGTGACAACCGTGTTGCATAAGGAAAACAAAGCTCATCATGTCCAGGCATCATAAGATGAGCCTGATCCGAAAAACCTGGCTACACACCTAACAAGCATTAAAACAGCCTGCTACCAGCCTGGAGTTTGCAGCCAAGTGAACCCTTTTTTTGTTGTAGAGGACAATTACGCCGACTAAGAAATGCAACGCATCATATCAGACATGTACATGGTGCAGCAGAACAACATTCAGATAATGTCATCGGATGATGGGGAAGCGTGTGAATGAAGCCTCGTGTGCCATTTGGCTCAGGTGAAGAAAGGAGCAGGAGCCCCGAGGGAAATGTGTGGGCGAATGCGTTGAGATCGGGAAGGCGGGGTGAAAGTGCAGATGAAAAGTGGGTGGGAAAAGCAACTCAAATGGGAGCTAGTGAGAGGGGACAAAAAGCTAGCTTGAATGAATCATTGCTGGTGGAGGGAGCCGAAGACAGATGGATGAGCGTCAAATAAAAAAATTACAATCATCAGATTCATCTCTTCTGTCCCTTCGCCCAATGGTCCTCCGCCATCTTTGAATTTGTCGTAAATCTCAAACCCTGCACACCGTTCAAACTGAAAGAGTCATTGGGATGCAATGCCACACATGCTTCAAACCTTTGAACAGATTCCACTTTGAACACTGCATGACAAAACTCGAAAAAAAAAAAACATTTCATCCTCTGTGCAAATTCTGTTTTTTTTTTCTTCCGGAAATTACAAATGTACTGTATTTGCATTCAAATTGCAAGACACCGAATAGACATTATCAAAGAATCAAAGGGTATATCAAAGTCTCGAGTGTTTGCTGAATGTTGACAATCAAGCAGAGGATAAAACGGACTTTGATCGCTGGGAGGTTTGGTGAAAAAAACAAAGAGTTTTTTTTTTTAGCAATGGGAGCTACATGTAAATACCCGTGAGACAGAGATGAAGGTTGGGTTAACACGATGAGGGAACTTATTCCTACGATGGAAGAAGACTCTTTCGAGGCATCAATGGAGATTATTTAGAAGGCCAAATTAAACCACATACAGTAAAGTCTCGTTATATCGATATTCAAGGGAGTCCGAAAAAATATCGATATAACCGGGACTATCGATATATCCGACCCTGTTTGCATGTAATTTTCTCCGTGCGCGCATAGAAATAGTATCGATATAACCGGGACTATCGATATATCCGATATCGATATAACGAGACTTTACTGTACTTCCAATGCAGCTCAGACCTCCACTATAAAGCAGATGAACTAATCCTGACCAAATCATGCATATTGAGCTCAGTGCTTTGCTATGAGCAAAGCAAGGGTGACCCCTGCTGGTGGAAGAGGGTACATGCAACTTGCTCGTTCTGTACTTACTGTTCTCAATATAATATGAAGGACTTCATCCCTGAATTATTACATAAGGTCAACGTAAAAAAAATAATAATTACACTTGTGTTCCCTGAGAAATGGATACAAAGCCGACGACTCAAAAGGGACTGCATTAATTTAAAATGAGCACCACACTAGAGCAAAGTGCTGAGTCATCATCGTGTAATTAAACATGTCAGTCTTAAAAAAGAGAGACCTACAAAAGCAGAACTTATTTCACACTCTAGGATTCGGTGGTAAATGAGATGAAGTCCTGAATTGAATAAATGTGGGCCTTCAGTCTCGCTTCTGATTCTGGAAAACTCTTGGGAGTGAATGGCAATGAACCCAGTGAGAGGAAAACCTTAGATTTGGGTCAATTCGAACCCCTTACATTTATTGTCAAAAATAAATACTAAACATGTAGTGACACTATAATATTTCCAATGATAAGAAATTGCTTACATTTACCTTGCTTGGGATCCTCAAGTTTTCTGTGGGACTGAGGTCAGTCACACTCTCCTGGGGGCTTTTTAGACCCTGATAGAAAAAAAAACTAAATGTCATTAAAATATGGCTGGGCAATTCAATTTTTTCATGAATGAAGACAAATAAAGGTGTTCTTATTTGATCTTATTTTCAAATTAAACATTGTTATACATTGTTGTACATTCTGTGGGACATTTTGTCGCCAACATTGAAACAAAAACTGCTGGGGTGCAAAAAACTATCGAAGCTTGAAAGTAGGAAAAATAACGTACATCTTAAAGATAAACGTGTTGTTGCCACTGTCCAGTGGTCATCGAAGTGGCGAAAGACGGAAATGAGAGTTTTGTGAAAATGTAAGGGCATGTCAACGTGGCAATCAATGTATTATGCCTACGTTACTTTACATAGACGGAATGACTGTCAAAAACGCAATAGAGGCGCGTTCTGTTATTTGTGTGCAGGCAGTAAAAATGCACTATTATGGGATTGTTATGTCCCTTCCATACGACCGCATAGTTGTTTACATACGATAAGCTTTTTCCGCACATATTAGGTATATTATAAAATCAAGACAACTGCTACCCGTTGTACACGAGCACTTGGACTGGGTACCGTTACTCGATTCTACTCGATTCATATCTGTCAAGTTAGAACACTAGCCAACATGCTAGCGAGTTCTCTAGCTGCGTCTGTAATAAAGGTCAGGCAAGTAATTTTACGTAGGTTAAACTTCACTTACCTGGCGGGCCATGAGAGACTTGATCTTCTGCATCTTAGCGCCGAACTCTGCCCACTAGTCATGTAAATGGTGAATGTTTCAGCAAGTTATCGTGTTAGCGATACGCCTACATCAACACGGCGAGGGACGCCATAGTTGCCAATCACGTGACCTGTGAAAATTGAAGTGGCTTGCCAGACACGTCCCAAAGCATCATGGGAAGCCTAGTTTTCAGTTTTTGCACTTCTCTGCGCAATAATAATATTAATAATAATACATTTTATTTCTAAGCGCCTTTGCAATACATTCTTTTGTTGATTTACTGGTAAAAACTAATTTTTACTCTGGATGGCAGTGTGCAAATGATTTGTGATTGTCAAACGTATTATCCGAATAACACGTTGCAGCGACAGCTGGTGTCGTAAACCACAACAACAACAACATTAAGTTTAATTGTGACGATTTGTTCGTCGTGTCAATCGTTAATACTGTAATGTCGTACACTAAAAATTCGAATATTTCTACGACAACAATCGAAGAGCAAATGTACGGAAGAGGATTAGGGCCACTGAAGAAAAAAATATGGTTGGCAAATTTCTTACTTTAAACTCAGAATTCTGACTTTGTGGCGTTCGTGGAGTTATTCAGTTTTGGCCCCGTCAGCGTGTACAGTACGTAAATGTGGCTCGGTGTCATGATCTGGTTGGCGACCAACGGGTGGCGCTGTCGGCCCCGCCTGCACCTGCACAGGTGCTGATCGTCCCGATCAGTGGCGGACTGCCAAATTCGGATTGGCGACCAACGGGTAGCGTCGTAAACCCTGCCTGCAGCCTCGCAGGTGCTGGTCGTTTTAACCCTTTACTGCCTGAATTATTTTCTACTTAGAATTTTTTTTCTATTCAGTTTTTATGGTCACTGATGGATATAATAACATACTAGTCGCTTCCTTTTTTATTATTTTTCAATAATGTAGAAAATTTGTGCCTAATTTGGCACAATCGTCATGAAAGACCGATATTGAGTGGTGCCTTTTTTGGAACATATGTCAAGTGCAACTTCAAAGACTAGACTTTTACCCATATGACATCTTTTTATTAAAATAATAAAATATTTACATAAAATACATACATAATTTACATAAAATATTGACATAAAATGTTTACATAAAATACATAGTTCCTTTACAGATAAAGAAAACTAGCTAATAACCATGGAATAATGCAAAGCAGTTCTTGCGATGATTCAAACAAAGATTTACATTGCATTTTTTTGCTGTAAATATTAGTTTTCACCGAGCATGTGCCATGCTTGCACCTGTTGCAGTTCTTTGCAACATATGGAACATGAGCTATGTTGTCACACCGAATACTGTATCATCGGCGGGAAAAGAACCTCAATGTCTTTTAGCTGTGGTTCAGCTGAACAATCGATTGAGCCTCACTGTGCCACAACACCAGATTTTTCTTGTTGCCAAATGTTGGAGTAAGGGGATAGATGTAAACCAATTATCAAAATACAATCGATGATTGTTTCCTGGTTGGATGTTTTGAGCCAAATGGAGTACAACATTTGAGGTCACTTTCAGATCGGGAACCTTGGAGTCACTGACTGGATCCATCGTTCCTGTATATGGAATGCATACATGTAGCCATCATAACCTGCCAGCACAAACAACTTGAACCCCCAGTTCATTGGTTTATTTGGTAGATACTGCTTGAGTGTAAATATACCTTCATAGAGTACAATTTGTTCATCAATTGACAAACGCTGTGACTTGGGTAATTCTTGAAACTTTTATCATTGGCCTTACTTTGTGCAAGGGATCATAATTTGGGCTTCCCCGAGTTCCTTGTTTTGTGTTGTCTGCTATATGCAAGTTCCTTTTTATAATTTCGAAGCGATCCCTTGACATACAGTACATTCTGCAGCATTATCAGTTAGTGGAGATAGCTTTCAAGCCCAAAGCATCCGAGTGTTTGGTCGTTTTGAGATTGAGAAACAATATATCAATCCCAGCCACTTCTCAAGCTCTTCTTTGGCAAGACACAGGGGCTTATTGATGTCATTTTGCATTGCATAGAATTTCAACTGTTCAACAATAGTATCCATCATTTTTTCATCGAAAATCCTCTGAAAATATTTGAATAGTCATAGAAGTTCATCAATGCCTGTGTCCGATGCCAAAATGTCTTCATCAACATGGTCATCTATTTCATTCTCATCAGGATCTGGAAAGATATACAGTACATTGGTATTTTAGAAAAAAACATATGGGCACAGCAACATTCAAAAAAGCAAAAACTATACCAAACCAACCATTTGATCTCAATGCTCTGATCTTACCGTGAAATGGGCATCTCTTTCCTTACATCACAAACAGAATTTCAGTCCTTTCAGATGCTTTATCTTCAAGTCAAAGTACTGTATTTGAGAATGTGAAATGCACATACGGTAGTGGGGACTATTTTGTCCACTAGGTGGCAACAAAACCTTACATAACACAAGTGGAAATGCAACCTATTACGTTCTTCTAAACAATCATTTCTACATTTTCTGATTACAAATTCTTTCTCTCAGATGATTTTACTTGACATGCCAATCTAATGTCCTCAAGGCCTTCAGAAGTAATTTTGCTGTCTTTGATTTGCCCCAAATAAAATATAGACTTTTAGCTTTTCCTGTATTTTTTTTTTCACAGAAACTTGTAAGTGTTGTACCTGCTCCTACCATGTTTCACGGTCTTTTGGAAATAGTAAGTGATAAATTTGTACCAGACATTATGATGAAAATGTTTAAGTTTTCTAATTTCTGTTTAAGAGATACCAAAAAAAACATGGACCTCCGTTTCAATAGTTATATTGAGAATGCAAAGCTATGAGGTACAGCTATTAGTGTAAAACGCACCATTCACTTACAATTATTCGCATCGGGTACCAAGTCAGGATCAACAATATCATCATGAAAATAGCGTTAGCACGCCGAATGTTCCAAATTCAGGACACTACTTATCGCAGGGCATAAATAGACAAACTTCCGGGTCGAGTGTATGCTGGCGCGCTTTTGGCTGCCGCTATTTGCCCGCAAACATTTTGGCTTCTTTTTAGTTTTTACGATTCCTGTAGCCACTGGAAATACTCGACAGTCACCAGAGGAACTTATGGTCGAATTCCAATCCGCTTTGGCTGTCGGATCGTCTCGTGATTCCGGTCGTTTATCCGGACCACGGACGAGAACACGGACAAGAACACGTACCATCTGTACCCGCTGTTGAGGGCTAACCTGGACGCTGCCTGTCTCTGGACGTTGCTGGTTGCTATTATGTCGCTGCTCCAACAACCCGTTGGACGGCTGCATTATTCGGCGTCAGAGCTGCTTGAACTCCGCTCCCGGTGGACGAGCGTGCCACAGGCGATTTTCCGATTCCCGGAAATCGCTCGCCGCCATTCCCGGAGGTATATCCACCGCGGATCACGTCGAAACTTTCACCTCGACGACTCCAAGGATAACACCTCCCTGTGGTCATCTTTTAGCCGGCCACGCAGAGGTTACAGCCGCTCCGTGCAACACCGTGTGTTAGCCGGCCTGGCTAGGTCGGCCAATGCCCCTCAAAATGACATCACCAGCGTCACCTTCGGCCTCCTGAACATCCGCTCGCTTACGGGGAAGGGTTGTCTTATCCAAGATATCCTTAGTGACCGTAAGTTGGACTTCTTCGGCTTGAATGAGACCTGGCAAACGGCGGGGGACTTTTCTGAGTTGAACGACTCGACGCCACCTGGGTTTGTTTACCTCTCAAAACCCCGCCTCTCGGGCCGTGAAGGCGGTCTCGCGATATTTTACCGCGAGATCTGGAAAGTCACTCAAGTGCCAGTCCCGGAAACTCTCTCATTTGAATGCCTTGCGTGTCAAATTTCGGGTCCATTTCCCACAGTTATAGCCACTGTATATCGTCCCCCTAAACCACATCGTGACTTTTTAAAAGACTTCTCAGCTGTCCTCACACACCTCTCCACTATGTCACCAAATATTATTATCCTTGGGGACTTCAACATACACATTGACAATTACACCCATCCCCTCACCAAAGACTTTATTTCCTCACTGGAGAGTTTTGGCTTGCATCAATTCTATGATTTCCCCACACATATAAAAGGGCATACCCTGGACTTAATATGCTGCTGTTGTTTTACCCCCGCCAACTGCACAGCAAACGAACTACCTGTAACGGACCATTTCCTTGTCTCATTTAACGTTCCCATCACACTCTCTCTCCCCAAGCCACCGCGCATCATCACTTATCGGAACATCAAACACATTGACACTGTCACCCTCACTGCAATGGCTGCCAACCTCAATCCGGACTACAACTCCCCCCCTGATTAACTTGTTTCTCGATACAACGCGGACCTTGCAAACATGCTCAACACCCTTGCTCCTGTAAAATCCCGGTCAGTCCAATTCACTCGATCCGCCCCTTGGTTCACCGCCCAACTCCGCTCAACCAAGGCGAAAACTCGGCAGCTGGAAAGACTTTACAGAAAGACCGGCCTCACCACCCACCAGGACATGTACACAGCGCACCTCACCCACTACAAGGACTCTATCACACGCGCAAAATCACAATACTATTCTGGACTGATTGACGCTAACACTGAGAATCCACGGACTCTGTTTTCCCTGTACACCAAAATCATTCAACCCCCTATCTCTCTCCCCCCACACTTTCAATCCTCAGACACCTGCAACGCACTACTTCTGTTTTTCACTGAAAAGATCAACAAGATCCACCAGCACCTCGGCTCCTCTGTATCCCCCCTCCCCCAACCTTCCTACTCCCTATCAACTGCTGTCGTCTTTTGAACTCCCTCATCCCTCCTTACTTTCTGACCTCATCACCAAGTCCAAGAATTCCACCTGTCAACTTGACCCCCTCCCTACTGTCCTCATCAAATCTTGTCTACCCGCTCTCCACCCTTTTATTTCTGCTATTATTCACTCCTCATTGTTCCTGTCCCTCTCAAAACCGCAGCTGTAACGCCAATCCTGAAAAAACTTGGTTCAGATCCCAATGATTTCAATAACCTACGTCCAATTTCGCATCTTCCATTTATCGCTAAAATTCTCTAAAAAACCGTCGCCTGTCAACTCCACTCTCACCTCATTCACAATAACCTTTACGAACAATTCCTGTCTGGTTTCCGTCCCCGCCACAGCACTGAATCAGCCCTCATAAAAATCACGAATGACCTTCTCATAGCAGCAGATACCGGCTCCCTCTCTATTCTCATCCTTCTTGATCTATCTGCGGCCTTTGACACCATTTCTCACCCCATCCTGCTCAACCGACTCTGACACACACCCCACTTAGTTGGTTTCACTCCTACCTCACTGGCCGCTCACAGTTTATCCAAATTACCTCATTCACTTCACGGTCCTCCCCTGTGTCTTCTGGTGTGCCCCAAGGGTCTGTTCTGGGGCCCCTTCTCTTTATTATATACCTTCTTCCCCTTGGTGATATCTTCCGCAAATTTGGCATTCATTTTCACTGCTTCGCGGATGACACCCAGCTCTACCTCTCCAGTAAACCCGACGCCTCTCTTCCACCTGCATCCCTTACACTTTGCCTCTCAGAAATCAAATCCTGGTTTTCTCATAACTTTCTCAAACTAAACAGCGAAAAAACTGAACTTCTCCTTGTCGGTACAAAATCCACACTTCACAAAGCAAACAGTTTCTCTCTCACCATTGACAGTTCTACCGTGTGCCCCGCCCTTCAGGTTAAGAGCCTGGGTGTCATCCTTGATAGCACACTATCTTTTCACTCCCATATAAATAACATAACCCGGTCTGCATATTTTCACCTCCGCAATATCAATCGTCTCCGTCCCTCTCTCACCCCTCACACCACTGCTATCCTCGTCCACAGTCTCGTCACCTCCCGTATCTCATCTCATCTCATTTTCCGTACCGCTTATTCCTCATTAGGGTCGCGGGGGTTGCTGGAGCCTATCTCAGCAGTCTTCGGGCACGAGGCGGGGGACACCCTGAATTGGTTGCCAGCCAATCGCAGGGCACACAAAGATATGCAACAGTCACTCTCACACTCACACCTAGGGACAATTTGGAGTGGTCAATCTGCCTGCCATGCATGTTTTTGGAGTGTGGGAGGAAACCGGAGGACCCGGAGAAAACCCACGCGGGTCCGGGGAGAACATGCAAACTCCACACAGGGAGGCCGGACCGGGACGCGAACCGGCGACCTCTGCACTGTGAAGCCGGTGTGCTAACCACTCGGCTACCGTATCGATTATTGTAATTCACTTCTTTTATGGGTCAATCAAAAATGTCACCATAAACTCCAACTAGTCCAAAATTCCTCAGCCCGGATCATCACAAAAAAACCCTCATTTCACCACATCACTCCTGTCCTCCAACAGCTCCACTGGCTCCCTGTCAAACTCCGTATTGAATTCAAGATACTTCTGTTTACATTTAAAGCCATCCATAACCTTGCCCCCCCTTTCTGTCTGACCTAATTCAAATCTCCGTTCCTTCTCGGGCCCTCAGATCCTCTTCCTCCCTCCACCTCTACATGCCTTCTGTCCGTCTCACAACGATGGGGTGCAGAGCTTTCAGCCGCTCCGCTCCTAAACTCTGGAACTCACTTCCACCCAACATCCGCAACATTGACTCCCTTCCTACTTTCAAATCTCACCTGAAAACCCACCTCTTTAAACTTGCTTTCATGGTCTAATATATTCTGCTGTTTTATTATTTATTGTTTTATGCATGATTTTACTATTTTGTGTGTTGTCTTTGTTGTAAAGTGTCCTTGAGTGTTCAGAAAGGCGCTTGTAAATTAAATGTATTATTATTATTATTATTTTAATATTTCTTGGTAAATAAACAAGTTAGCGTTAGTTTATGCATTTCAGTATCAAGGTAAACCTCTTCTGAATAGCTCATAAAATCGTCACAACATATACTTACGTGATATTTGATCCATGACGAAAAGTAGAAGGAGCTTTGAAGATGCAGGAGCACACGTTGTGTTGCGCAAGAAGGAGATGATGTCACTGACGCTCTTAAAGGCAAAGCTGCACATAACCTGTGTTAAAGGGACATGTAACTTGTGCTGCATCAGTTCCAAAACTTGAACTGCTACCTTTAATTTTTTCAATCTATAAGCACTTATCTTTAGTGTACCAAATATGACCCAATCGTCTGTAAAGGGTTAATCAATGACACTTAAAAGAACTCACGCCAACGACGATCCGTGCCGCGTCTTCGTCCACCCCAGGCCGAGTCCCGTTCCCATCAGGCCAAGTCCCGTTCCCATCAGGCCGCCGACCGTCGTATGCTGGAGAGGCAGCGGTTGCCGTCTCCACCATTGTTCCCTGGCGAGTGGACCTTTTGGGAGACTGTTGGGACTTCTGGAAGTGTAACCGGCCTCAGGCCTAGGGGATACCTGGGTCGGTCCAAAGGAGTCACAGGCAGGTAGCACTGTGAACGACGAGGAAAAGACGACACGAGACAACCGTGTGAATCAGCTTCACACAGCGACATTTATGACCAACTCATTTACTCATCAAAACATCAATTCAGCAATTTCAATATCAGAATACATTCATGTGTAGATCTATACATTCAACATCTATACATTGTATATATCCTCCACATTCGCACATGCTTATGCACGTCTGCCCGCTCGTGTGTGTACTGGGAACTACAATTGACATCCAAAAATCCAAATTCATCAAAGCCACAAAACATTCATCAAAGCCACAAAACAAGGTTTCATATATAGCATCGCCCAACAAGTCCCCAATTACTTTAACATCTTGAGTATGTCTAACACCTATTATTTTGAATATCTGTGAACGACGAGGAAAAGACGACACGAGACAACCTTAATCAGCTTTACACAGCGACATTTATGACAACTGCGCATGCGTGAGCTGAGCCGACATCGCCTTCCTCTGTTCCATTCACAGGCGCGTAGCGCCCTCTCCTGACTTGGTAGTCTAATCGAATAACATACAGTAACGGAGGTCGTTTCTAACCCCTTACAGAAGCAGCCCCTTGAAGGGGGGGTACTGTCATGATCTGGTTGGCGACCAACGGGTGGCGCTGTCGGCCCCGCCTGCACCTGCACAGGTGCCCGTCGTCCCGATCAGTGGCGGACTGCCACGTTCGGATTGGCGACCAACGGGTAGCGACGTCAGCCCTGCCTGCAGCCTCGCAGGTGATGGTCGTTTTAATCAGTGACACTTAAAAGGACTCACGGCACGACCATCCGGTGTCGGTTCAATGTTTGTTGCATGCTTTGTCTGCAATTGCATGCATTGTATGCTGTGCATGTGTTTGTTTAACCTTGGCGGACTTTTACACTTGGTTTTCTTTTGTTACTTTTTTCTATTCAGATCATTTTGATGTATTACATTTTGTTCCTGCTTACCTTTATTTTAATACAATTTGTCAAACAACCTCCTGCTCCCTCCTGCATGCTTTATGGGATCCGCACCCGCCATCACCACCTCGCAAAACGTGACACTCGGAAGAAAGGACATACAGTAATGTCGTCACCTATCGACTTTTTGCATGGCCAAGGAGTGTCTGAAGACATTCTTTCTCTTTTGGAGGAGCAGAGGGTGAGAAAACAGTGCATTCTGTTTGTTTCGTTTAATGGCCGTTGTGTCCATAGTTAACGTGCTCCGCGGAGCTGATAGCTCCGTTGCTAGTCTGAATACTGTATAATGAATGGATGCACCCGGTTTACATTTGCGAATAAATAGAAAGTAACCATTTAAGTTGGTACTATGTCACCGTGACGCCACATAACATTGTTTTTAACAACACCACTCCTGATTTCGCACTCCATCGTGTGGAAGACAGTGGCCGGCTGGAGAGTCACTGCAGTTAAAATCATCGTGAACTGAACACACTTGATTAAACCGTCGCGTCGAAGAAAGTACAGTATGTGCACACGCCCTCTACTGTATTTACTTTTAGACTGCTTCATGAATATGAAGTTACTTACCTTTGAACTAACACTATCATAAGCGAAAACATTATTAAAAACAACTATATACGTACAACAAGCATACTGTCATACAATCATGTTTTCAAAATGCCCACTGGTGTTTTTGTCAGATTGTAATTGTTGTCTTTCTTTTCTTGTGCAGATACAGTGACTGGTGCAACCCAAACAGTGGCTGAAAATCCAGATTTTGATGACTTGATCAAGCTATGCTTTAGACTTGGATTCAGCAATAAAGAAATACTTGCAATTTTATCGCATACTGCTCAAATTATTTTAAGTGTTCGGACTCTGAAAATTATATGCAAAAGACTAGGTATTTTTCGAAGAAAGAACCAGTCAGACCTGGGAGATTTGTTGGCTTTTGTCCAGCACAAGATCCTGACTAGTGGACAGATGCAAGGTTATCGCTGGCTACATCTGCGTGCCATTCAAAAGCATTTGTTGTGTCACAAGATACAATAAGACAAATTATAAAACTGGCTGACCCTGTAGGCGTGGGATTAAGAAGAGCACGACGCCTAAAATGGTGGCAGTACAATTGTAGAGGGCCAAATGCTCTTTGGCACCTGGATGGCTATGACAAATTAAAACCATTAGAAAATACCTGTAAAATATTATTAAACCACCTTTACACACAAGGATATTAACTTTCAACATTCATGCATGCAATGATATCTTTTATTTTGAATAAAAGAAACATGCACCTAAATAACACAGCAAAACTGTTGAAACAACCATCTGATGGTTATGCATAACTTCTTAGGCCTTTTTGTATAAACAAAAGTCCACAGAATTATTCCTGTAATATTACACCAAATGCAAGTGATTTGTATACAAACCATAAAACAGCAAAAATGCAAAGATTGTTTCAACAAATGTCTTGATGACACAAAACAATATACTGTAATGTAGTGTAAAAGCAATGTAGTGCTGATGCAACATACGATGGCTTAGTCACAGTTTCTTGGTATTAAAAAGCTACACACTATCAATCACCCAGATACTGCTTTCAAGAACGGCGTTGAATTCAGATAGGAAATCTGGGAAATTATCATAGCTGTTAGCAATATGCAGAACATTTCTACATGTGTGCCCCACCGGCCTTCTACTAAATTCTGTCATTTCCTAAAACTCCACAAGAATGGCGTTGGTTACAACAAGATCAGATCCAGTAGAAAAACGGAAAAACTTCTGAAGCATGAATTCATCCAATTCTCTAATGAACCTTTTCAGATGATTTGCCACATCCTTCTGCTTTTGCCACATCCTCATCGACGTCAGGAGCGCGCCCCTCCCCTCCTGTCTCCTCCTCCGCTGCTCCTTGGAGTGGGCCCCTCCCTTCCTGGCTCTCCCGGCTCACGCACCTGTTCCCCATTTCCTTAATTGCGCCTTCTGGCTATAAAAGCCACACTTACCGTGCGGTCGTTGTCGGTGTATTCCTGGAAGTCCCCTGTCATCCCTCTGCACGCAAGTCTGTTTACCGTCACCCTCCTTCCTTGTACTTGACCTCCTGTTATGTTTGATGTGCCTCAGTAAAGACTCTTTATTGGAATCACTGTCTCCACCGTGTATTTCGGATCCGATCCTACTACCTCCCGTCGTGCCTCGAGTATTGTCACCACTCCTCGAGCGGACGTGACATAATACACCGACCAACCATGGATCACGCCGGTGGAGACAAATTCGTATCTGCCTTAGCTCATCAGGCGGAGCGTTCGAGCCAGCTGCCGCAAGCGATCTTGGAGAACTGCCACATCGCGTCCTCGCTGGCTCAACGCCTACAGAAGGTCGAGACACGACTTGCTACCCTGACGGCCACCTCCTCCGCCCCCGTGAGTAGTCGCGAGCCCTCACTGCCACACCCTTCACGCTACGAAGGTGAACTTGGGCGCTGTGCTCAATTCTTGATGCAGTGCTCGCTGGTTTTTGAACAACAACCCTCCGCCTTCGTTAGCGATGAGGCCAAAGTGGCTTTCATCACCAGCCTGCTCATGGGCCAGGCCGAGTGATGGGTGTTGGCCGTCCGGGAGTCCTGGCCCGAACTTTGCAGTTCCTACCCGGACTTTGTGGCCGAGCTTCGCCAAGTGTTCCACCACCCGGTCACAGAGTGCGAGGCCGAGGGACTCCTTCTGGACTGTGTGCAAGGTGCGCGTTCGGCCACTGAGTACTCCATCGACTTCTGCATCCAGGCTGCCCGGAGCGGCTACAACGATAAAGCGCTGAGAGGAGTGTTTCGTTGCAGACTGAGCGCTGCTCTCAAGGACGAGCTGACCACCCGCGACGCGGGCACCACCCTCAGCGAAATGATTGATGTCGTCATCTGCCTGGACCATCGCCTCCGTGAGCGGCAGCGGGAGCAAGGCACCAAGCGGTCCGGCGAACCTGGACACGAGCAGCAGACGACCACACTGACGGCGACGAGCAGGCGCGACGCCAGGAGGAGCTCCCCGAGCCGCTGCAGGTGGGGAGCGGGGACGATAGAGCCAACCCAGAGGGTCGCCGCACCCAAGGACCCCCGCCCAAGACCTCCAGCACCCGCAAGTCCCCGGCCACACGGCGACCGCGACGGCCATCGATGGCATCGAGGATGGCGCCCGTCACGCAATTGCGGAGTTGGACGGCGAAATATTTGGACCGTCCAACTCCCAAGGTATACGGGCACTAGTGGATTCGGGGGCGGACGGGTGCTTTATCGACCCCCAACTGGCTGAGGCATTGGGTTGCGGCATCGAGGACCTCGAGATCCCCAGGGAGATCCTGGACCTTGACGGCCGACTGTTAGCCCGGGCAACGCGGATCACCACACCCCTTAAACTCCGGTTATCAGGTAACCATGTCGAACACCGCCAGTTCCTCATTATGCCCTCCCGCAACGTGCCACTCGTGCTGGGCCGCCCCTGGCTCAGCACTCATGACCCTTCCATTTCTTGGGAGGGTCCCACCATACAGGGTTCGAGCCCCTACTGCTATGCCAATTGCCTACAGTCGGCTACGGCAGGGCGAGACCCCTCCCGCGGTGGCACGCCCAAGAAGATCTGTCTCAAGGGCATCCCACATTGCTACCATGACCTGCGGGAGGCGTTCAGCAAGGACAACGGGCAATCCCTGCCACCCCACCGGCCGTATGACTGCCCTATTGAACCGCAGCCAGGGGCTCCACTACCGGACTCCAGACTCTACCATATCTCACATCCGGAACAAGAAGCCCTCAGCACATACATAGACTCTCCCCTTGCGGCGGGACTTATTCAACCCTCGCGTTCCCCGCTCGGCGCAGGGTTCTTCTTTAGATCTGTTCTTGTAGATCTGTTCTTCTTGTATATCTGTTCTTCTTCAGATCCCTGCGTCCGTGTGTCGATTATCGGGGTCTGAACGACATCACCATTCGCAACAAATGCCCTCTCCCCCTCATGGATTCAGCCTTCGCGCCTCTTCAGTCGGTGACCATTTTTACTAAGTTAGATCTACGAAGTGCTTATCACCTGGTTCGCATCAGAGAGGGGGACGAGTGGAAAACCGCATTCAAAACGCCCTTGGGATATTTTGAATATTTGGTGATGCCGTTCGGACTCACCAAGGCCCCCGCCGTATTCCAAAGCCTCATTAACGATCTGCTCAGGGACTTGATCAACGTTTTTGTGTTTGTCTATTTAGATCATTTTCTCTAAATTCTCAGAAGAACACCGGCAGCACGTCCGACGGGTCCTGGCGCGGCTCCTGTAAAACCGGCTCTACGTGAAGTACGTGAAGCAGAGAAGTGCGAGTTCCATGTCCGCTCTCTGTCTTTTCTGAGGTTCGTCGTGGAGCAGGGGCAGCTCCGGGCCGATCCCGCCACAACCAAAGCGGTGGTAGAGTGGCCAACCCCGAAGATGCGCAAGCAGCTCCAACGGTTTCTGGGGTTTGCCAATTTCTACCGCCGCTTTATTCGCGGTTATAGTCAGAAGGCACTCCCCCTCACTAACCTCACTGACACCAAAGTGCCATTCAGGTGGTCACCCGTATTCTGACTTTAATATCAGAATTCTGACTTTAAAGTCAGAATTCTGAGAATAATGTCAGAATTTTGCCAACCATATTATATATATTTTTCTTCAGTGGCCCTAATCCTCTTCCGTAGAATGACACTGCACCATGACACGGTATTTATACCTATGCCCTTGTAACTTTAGGTATATAAAATCGAGAGACACAATGAGCTATTGTTCCTGCATGGTTAATGAGGCTCCAGGATATTTCCCAGTCAAATGAAGGCGAGCAAGCTCTTTTTAGGTATATGTAGGCATTCGGCCAAAATGATCCTCCCTTTCTACGTTCCTAATATAAAGTGACCTTGACAGTTTTGAAAGGCGCTTATAAATGAAATGTACAGTATTGTAGCCGTTGAGGAAAGAGCACACACGACTGAATGTGAAGACGTGTTTATTCCAACGGCTAACAAGTAGATCTAACTCAAACAGAAAATTCAGTGAAATATATGTGACATAAACCCGCCCCCTCCCGTGCACCTGCTGGGTGAGATGCCTGGCCCTAGTGCCCGCCAACAGCCCCCCAAGAACACCCAGAAGGAAGGTCAAGGTGAAAATTTTGCAGGGGGCTTGACGAATATTTTGGGGACGCAGTGGTGCTGGAGTCAGGGGCTCTCCTGGCAGAAAGGGGAAAGTAGGTGTACCCGAAGCTTCAGGCAGAAATTCACCAGGGACGCGGAGCGGCTGGTCGAGCACTAACTCTGCCGGTGCGGCGTTAAGGTCTTCTTTTGGGGCCGAATGGAACCTGAGACGGACCCACGGAACCGTCCGATAGCGCGGCCCGTAGCACGGCTTTAAGTGACCGGTAGAAACGTTCACACACCCCGTTAGCCTGCGGGTGGTAGGCCATAGTGCGGTGTACCTGCACACTCAAGGACTGCGCCATGGCCGGCCAGAGCTCGGACACAAACTGGGGCCCCTGTCCGAAGTGATATCGGATGGCGTGCCGAAACATGTGACCCAGGACGACAGAAATGCGCGGGCTATATCTGACGAGGTCGTGGAGGACAGGGGGACTGCTTCCAGCCACCTAGTGGTCTGATCAACCATAGTGAGGATTTAATTATAATCCTACACTCCCCAGCAAGTATCGTGTGACGTCATGAATATTTTTGCGAGTCTGGTTGTCTCATGGAATGTATACACCAACAACAAACATTTCATTTTTCATTTTCTCATAACAAGGTGCCAGAAGAAGTTGTTGGAGTGCGCTCATCATACTAAAGCATCTTTTATTAGTTTTTATTTTATTTTTTCCCCCAGACTAAGCGTGAACGATTGTTAAAAAAAATAAAAGCCGTGAACCAGACGGCATACTTATTCAAATAAAAAACTGAGATGCAATTGCAAACTGTGCATTAATTTAAAAAGCATCTATCTCCCTCCATGCAGACAAATGCTACATGTATAGAAAACAGGTTCAAGATTTCAAAAAGCTATAAACAGATCTTCAGGAAAACAGAAAATGAATATTAAAAACAAATCTCATTCTCACCTATGTACAGTATTTACTATTTACAGATTTTTTTCTCACTCATTACCATAAGTTAACAAAATACTTATAACACGAGTCTCATAAAACTCGCTGCCTTTTAAAACCACATTAAACTATTTTTTTTTCAATTAAGGAATAAGTTTTAAAATTGATCCTTTCTCACACTCTCTCTCTCTCTTTTTTTGAAGCGGGAACTTAAAAGTCATTTGAGTAAACTCTGCCCGGGGGTTTCAGGCACATGTCTGATGACATCGTAGATTGTGGTGTGCATATCCTGAAGTGACTCCAGTCGAGCCAGAGATCTGCATGATGCCTGCAGGACAGTAGAGAGAAAAACATCCATTTAACAGGTATTGCAATAAAAGTGGAAGCTGGGGGCGGGGCATACTTGTGCAGATTCCATTTTCCCAGGCATGGAGACAAATTCATAGATGCCAAAGTCTTCAGATGCATCCTCATGGCCTGTTGATGAATATATTCTTTTATGAGACCATGAGGTGAATGCAAATGATTATTTGCACTGACATTGACACCAACAGATAATTATTAAATACAATATATTACAATACATTGATTTATATTGTGTTTTAACAACAACTGAAGCTATAACCCAAAGTGTAACTCATAATTAACTCATTCAATGCCAGACAGAGAAAAATCTCTCCACTCCAGTGCCAGCGTTTCTGGCATTGTCACCTGAATTCCAGAACCCACGGAATATTGAGTTTTACGACTACATAAACATGCAGAATTATGATACAAGGGGTGTCTTACCAGATCGATGTGGTCGTTTCTGATCAGAGATTGGTCTGGAAAAAAAAGTTAATCTAAGTCAAAGGTGATAGAAATATGTATTTGAGTTCATTGAATAGTTAGTTATGTCTACCTGTTGTAAATTCTCATGAGCACTGCGGATAAGATGAAATGAGGGGAAAAATGAATACATAATGCGGTTGAGAAAATATCAAATAATATATAATAGGCTATCTAACCTCTTTTTGGATGACAGGCTTTCCTAAAAAATACCAGCAGCATGGTGCCAATAATGAACAAAGAACACAAAGTAATAACAGCCAGCGGGGAGAGGGTGTGATTATCCTGGGTGTGCTTCTCTTTTCCTGAAAACAAACACAGGAGGGACTACAAATTACTCATGTTTATACTGCATTTGGACTCCATTAGGAGTCCTTTGGAACCGGGGGGGGGGGGGGGGGGGGGTTAGTGTTTGAGTACCGCTGTATACAAAACAAAAAGTGACATACACACACCGCGGCATAATGAATTAAAATGAATGTCATAGTAATTGTGAAGTATGGATGAAAAATAAAGGAAAAGGAAATTCAAGTTTAAAAATATTCAGAAATTAACACTCCGAGGACTCCACTTTCTCAGCGGATTTCAAAACTCTGAAGTACACTTTTGAGTCAGGGTGTAGTCCGAAGCAGGCTTCTGATTGGCCGCCGGTGCCGAGTATGCAAATTGCCAAACGAACGTTCGAAGACGCGAAAAATTATGACACATAATGTTTGTTAAATCCTCTCGCAAAATGCCAAACGAACGTTCGTTTGGCAATTTGCATACTCGGCACTGGCAGCCAATCAGAAGCATGCTTCGGACTACACCCTGATGCAAAAGTGTACTTCAGAGTTTTGAAACCCGCTGAGAAAGTGGAGTCAACGTGGCTTGTAGCGATTTGTTACCCGCCATTGGGTTAAACCCTAACCAGTAATCAGCGATGGCTTATACTGATTACTGATTACAAACCTTTTCTCTCCATCACCATGACAACATATCGGCGTTCCATTCGGTACGCCGTCTCTCCTCATGCTATAAAACCTCGTCAACAAACACAACAGCTGTTATGCTCTGTTTACTTTCCCACACGCTGAACTTTAATACGGACACCGGGCATTGGATCCTAGCAACAGAGATAAAAATGTGCTGTTCATAAGCCATAGTAGTCATCATCAGGTTTCACTTCCCTGGCACGGACAGAATTTGTAGCCCTACTTGTAATAAAACCTCATCTGATGTTGACCGCCTAATTCCCCGAAACACCTATTGATCGGCGTCATTTTCCACCCACCCATTCCAAATCTGGCGACCACCAAGGTGAAGTGGGTCTCGTCTTGCTTCTGCGTTACATTGTTGAAGGCACGGCACAAGTACTCCTCAGCCTGGGCCAGTTTGTAGGAAAGAACCTCCAACCTCGGGCCTTCGGTGATGATCCGCGTCGTGTTGCGGTACTTGGAGATCCACACGTAGCTGTTGGGTGGGTTGGACTCAGCCCGGCATTCAAAGACGACCACTTCTCCGGGGTTGATGGTGAACACCTCCCCCGTGCGGAGGCCTTGGTCAGAGTTCACTTCTAAGTTATACGGGCCATCTAGCGAGGATATAAATGGGTTGGTCAAAACAAAAGTCATACATCACAAAATTCAACCATCTCAAAAGCCTGGATTGGACCCGTTTAACTCATTCACCGCCAGACGATGTGCAAAAATGTGTCCACTCCAGTACCAGGGTTTTGTCATTTTCACTCAAATTACAGAACCCACAGAATAGTCAGTTTTAGGACTACATAGACATTTAATTCGGCGTAAGAAACCTTAGACTATCTTCTATCATAAAAAAAAAAGAGTTAATTCCTAAGTTATATGGGTCTGCAGTTATCTGAGCTTGAAATTGGGGCAGGTGTTCAAAATACAATAGAATACAATGCATATTACAAATACAAATCTTCTTCTTTTCCTTTCGGCTTTTTCCTTCAAGGGGTCGCCACAGCGAATCAGTGTCCTCCATCTTCAGAGGTATGATACGCGTGTTTGTTTTGGCCCAGCTGTTACGTCGGATGCCCTTCCTGACACAACCCTCTGTGTCCTTCATACATAAATACAAATACAAAATACAAATACAAATTAACTCCTTCACTTCACAGTCCTCTCCTGTATCTTCTGGTGTGCCCCAAGGTTCTGTCCTGGGACAGCTCCTCTTTATCACCTACCTTCTTCCCCTTGGCAATATTCTCCGCAAATTTGGTATCCAATTTCATTGCTTTGCGGATGACACCCAGCTCTATCTCTCCAGCAAACCCGACGCCTCTCTTCCAACGTCTTCCCTTTCACTCTGCCTCTCTGAAATTAAATCCTGGTTTACCCATAACTTCCTCAAACTTAACAGCGACAAAACTGAAATTCTCCTCGTTGGTAACAAATCCACCTTGAGCAAAGCGAACAGTTTTTCTCTCACTATTGACAATTCGACCGTTTCTCCCTCCCATCAGGTGAAAAGCCTACGTGTCATTGTTGACAGCACACTTTCCACTCCCATATAAATAACTCTACATACTTCCTCCTACGCAATATCAATCGTCTTCGTCCGTCTCTCACTCCTCACACCATGCTATCCTCGTTCATAGTCTTGTCACCTCCCGGATTGACTATTGCAATTAACTTCTCTTTGGTGTCCCTCAGAAACTTCTCCACAAACTTCAACTCGTCCAGAATTCTTCAGCCCGGATCATCACCAGAACCTCATCCTTTCACCACATCACCCCTGTCCTTCAAGAGCTCCACTGGCTCCCGGTCAAATATAGAATCAATTTTAAAAGTCTTCTTTATACATTTAAAGCTATTCATAACCTATACATACCTATTTGACCTTCTTCAAATTTCTATTCCCTCTCGTTCCCTCAGATACTCTTCTTCCTTCCACCTCTGTGCCCCCCATTCAGCTGCTCTGCCCCCAAAGTTTGAAACTCACTTCCTCCCAACATTTGTAACATCGATTCTCTTCCCACCTTCAAGTCCCATCTCAAAACCCACCTCTATAAAATAGCATTTTCTGTGTAGCTCTCTCTCTCTTGTTTCTATTTATAATTGTATTTTATTTATTGCATTCTATTTGTGATTGTATTTTATTTATTATAGTACCTATGCTTGTCTGTGACTATAAAGTGTCCTTGAGAGCTTTGAAAGACGCTTAAAATGTAATTTATTATTATTATTATTATTATTATTATTATTATTATTATTATTATTATTATTATATTTCTATAGTGCTTTAACAGCAGTTGAAGCTGTAACAAAGTGCTAACATGGACAAAAGTCAAATCCTGTCCCCTCGTGGAAGGGAAAAACATTGCCAGAAGTCTGACCAGTGCTTTATCGGCACCCAAGCATGAAAAAAAAAAAAAACGCACAAATTTGGGAATGGCGCTCCACGTCACATTTTTCAATACCCGAATACATTCGGGAATGGCAGCGAATGAGTTAAGGAGAAAGCCCACTCACAGTAAACGGCGAGCTCCAAGGCCTTTTTGCATCTCTCCTGGCTGAGGGGGTTGCTCGCCACACAGCGGTAACTTCCCTTGTCCTCCTTTTTAACGGGGCTGATCAGCAGGGTGGACTTGTCTTTCGAAAAGTGGTATCTGTCACTGACACCCAGAAGGACATTGTCTCTGTACCACTGAAACACAACTCTGGTTCCTCTTTCCACCGAACACGTCCACGTCACGTTGGCTTTGTCCTCGACGACTGCATCCGATGGCCTTTTTTTGATGACTGGCATGGACACGGGAACTAAAAAACAAATACAACAGTGTGATATTTAGAGATTGATGCATTAACTGACTTACAATGCGTCAAACTCAAATAAACTCACCGTCCACAGTGACGCGCACTGTGTGCTCCTCTTTGAAAACCCGACCCGATTTGTTTTGAAACTCGATGTTGAGGTTGAGGTGATAATGGCCTTCATCGTGCTGGTTTAATGTCCGTATGAGCAAAGACATGTTGGGCTCTTTAAAAACGACATGGTCGCGGTATATCATGTTAGTAATGGTGAATTCTTTGGTAAAGGTCACCAAAGTGGTCTTGGTCCCGTTGGTGGTGGTGTGGGACCAGGTTCCTTGGATCTCCGCCTCATCCAAACGGAAGTATATCTCCACCGGGAGGCGGAGGGATTTTCCCTCAATGCCGTGGCGCGTTGATGAGGGCACGTGGATGAATCTGGCATTGACATCTGTTAGGGGCAAAGAGGAAGAGGAATTGTTTTTAAATAAATAAATAAAATAATAATAATAATAAATTAATAAATAAATACACACACATAGACACGTACACACGTACATACATACATACATACATACACATAAATACATATATAATTACAAAATACATAAACACATTCAATACATAAACACAAAATACATAAAAATACATAAATGCATGAATACATAAATACATACATAAATACATACATAAATACATACATGAATACATAAATAAATAGGTATATATATACAAATAAAAATACATAAATAGATCAATAACTCTAAATAAATAACTACCTTAATAACTAAAATACATGGCTAAAAAATTAAAATTAAAATTAAAATTAAAATTAAAATTAAAATTAAAAAAAAGTAAAAGTTAAAGTTAAAGTTAATGTTAATGTTAATGTTAATGTTAAAGATAAAGATAAAGGAAAAATTAATTGATCTTGAGAGATACATCTCTTCATCGGAATGTTCATTTCCAGTACTGAATATGAACTCATTTTTCAAGTGACAATTTGCATTTCAAATCTCATCATTGAAATGTGCCGGAATGGCTAACAGGGAGTGTAGCTTTGTTCATGTCAAAGCATTAAAGGACAACCGACGTCTCCGGACAAGTTGTGTCCATAATTTGTAAAATGGCTTCAAATGACTTCTACCAGTGACGTGCAGGTGAGGCTGTGCCTCACCTGTCATCATGGAAATATCTAATGAAAAAATACATTAAACACTTATACAGTTATTATACTATACAGTTATTTAGTGATTTGTACTTACTTTAATGTTCTTTTTCCATTTAACTTCACCATTTTTGGATATTTTTTTTTCTAAATTGCTGAATTTTCACATTTAATGATCAAACACTAAGCAGAGACGAGCGGTGAGGCAGCAGCTGGCTGAGCCTCACCATGGATTGCGCAATGACTATGCTAACAGTGATGGCTTGCTCTGCAGTGAGGCCGCATTGCTGTCCCTCTGCATATCGCTATTAAAGCGTTCAAACACGTTTAGTATATGAACTTGTCACATCTCATCGCCGTCCTGGGCGCGCCCCGCCCCTCCTGTCACCTCCTCCGCTGCTCCCTGGAGACGGCCCCTCATCACACACCTGGGTTCCCACAGCTGTTTGTCATTTCCTTGATTGTGCCTTCTGACTATTTGCTCGGGCTGACAGTGTAGACACCCAGGCATCATGGGGTAGGAGTGGGACACAGCAGTGGTCGTCTTTGAATGTCTGCACGCGGCCACCACAGACTAATAGTCCAGAGTCCTGGTCTTTGTAGACCACCAGCATGTTCGTTGTTGAATTTGGGAAGTTTACGCCCTCTTGTGCTGAAAGAAAAATGTCTCGCAGGGCATCTTTCCGTTCTTCCACAGAGATGGCTCCTTTGGAGGAGACTGCCTCCCACTTTGGGCCGCCCAAGGCTTGAACTTGCTCAGAGAACCTTTTTGCCGCCCTCCTGACCATTGCAACTGTTTTGACCAGTCTGGTCAGCACACTGAACCGTTTGACATCCAAAAGGTTTTTAACAACTGACCGTCTTGGCGGTCTCCTCTTTTCTGTTTGGGTGGGATTGGACTCTTTTTCCAGAGACTGTTTCTGAGCTTGGGACCTTGTCAACACAGCAGCAAATGCTTTTCTCTGCAACTTGGATTAGCTCCACTACTCTTCGTGGCTGGTTGCTTTTGACAGGTTGTATTCTCTGCAGCTCCTCCACGTCCGGTTGCCATAGTGATTCTCCAGAACACGGAAGATGAAGATCTTTCCTGATCTTGTCCTCAACACTGTCCAGCAATTGGGCCCTTTTCACTTCCCTAGAACCGGTTCGCTCACCTTGTCTTTGGAGCGCTTCCCAGTCCTTTTTCCACCTGTGGATGTCACGTTTGATTCCGGTGAACATAGGAAGGGTTGTTGGCTTCAACTTGATGGCTGGTACGGGGTAGCTGGACGTAATTGGTTCCTTCCTGACCTCTTCTTACCCCTTCTTGGGGGAGACAAGCTTGGTGGCTTGAATTTCCAGGGCTTTTAAGGTTGTCAGGATTTCAGCTACTGTATCTTCAGGAATCCATTGTCTCCACCGGCTATGTACCTCTTTTGCAGTCTTCATTAATCCTTCAAAGTGGTTCAGCAAGAACTGGTATCCATCCAGGTTCATATCCTCAGGGTCCACAGGGTCCACAGCAGTGGTGCCTTCTGACTATTTGCCGATCGCACAATACCGTCTCTGTCGGAGTATTCTCAAAGCCACCATTGCTACTACCGTGCCGTCAGGTCTGCCGTTATCTATCCCTACCTATTACCTCATCCTGCTGTCATCTTTGCATGTGTGTCTCAGTAAAGACTTTTGTTCGTGAGAATCTGTCTCGCCATGTATTTTGGATCCAACCTCCCCGCTTTCCTTTCGTCACTCGAGCCCTGCCCCCAAGCCTCAAGTGACGTGACATAATACTCCGACCACCTATGGATCCCGCCGGCGAAGACAGATTCCTCGCCGCCCTGACCATGCAAGCGCAGCGTTCGAGCCAGTTGGCCCGTGCCATCGCGGAAGTCAGCCAAATTACCACCATGCTGGCTCAACGCTTCGAGGTGGCTGAGACACGCATTGCCGCCCTCACAGCCAAGTCTTTCCCGCCCGTGAGTAGGCACGCGCTACAGCTACCTCTTCCCTCACGCTACGCAGGCGAAACCGGGCGCTGCGCTCAGTTTCTTATGCAGTGCACGCTCGTGTTCGAACAACATCCATACGCCTACGTTAGCGATGAAGAGAAGGTAGCCTTCATTACCAGCCTGCTCACGGGAGAAGCCGAGACCTGGGTGATGGCCGTCCGGGGGTCCCGACCGGAGCTGCGCACCTCGTACCCGGACTTCGTCGCCGAAATACGCCGGGTTTTCCATCATCCGGTGACGGAGTTCGAGGCTGAGGGGAGACTGCTGGACTGCGTCCAAGGGGCCAGTTCAGCCGCGGAATACTCCGTCTCCTTCCGCATGCAGGCTGCTGGCAGCGGCTACAGCGCCCAAGCGTTGAGGGGGGTGTTTCGTCGCGGTTTGAACGCCGATCTCAAAGACGAGTTGTCTACCCGCGACGCTGGCACTACCTTCGACAACCTGGTCGCCATAGTCATCGGCCTGGATCACCGTCTTCGGGAGCGACAGAGGGAGCAGCGCGGTCGGTGGCTCAACGAGCCCCGAAGCCGGTCCAGGTCTACCACACCCGGCAGTGACCAAAATTAGATTACAGATGTGCTCAGGGACTTCCTCAACGTTTTTGTTTTTGTGTATTTAGATGACATTCTCATTTTCTCTCATTCTGCAGAAGAACACCGGCAACACGTCCGACGGGTCCTGGCGCGGCTCCTGCAAAACCGGCTCTACGTGAAGGCAGAGAAGTGCGAGTTCCATGTCCGCTCTCTGTCCTTTCTAGGGATCGTCGTGGAGCAGGGGCAGCTCACGGCCGACCCCGCCAAAACTAAAGCGGTGGTAGAATGGCCGATCCCGAAGATGCGTAAACAGCTCCAGCGGTTTTTGGGGTTTGCCAACTTCTACCGCCGCTTCATTCACGGGTATAGTCAGAAGGCACTCCCCCTCACTAACCTCACGTCCACCAAGATTCCCTTCAGATGGACGCCGGACGCTGAGGGGGCATTCAACCGCCTCCGTCTAGCCTTCACGAATCCCCCTGTTCTGCATCATCCCGACCCGGACCTCCCGTTCACGGTCGAGGTTGACGCATCCGAGTCCGGAGTAGGGGCCGTCCTGTCCCAGCGCTCTCCCACTGACCAGAAGCTACGCCCATGCGCCTTCTTCTCCCGCCGGCTCAGCCCCGCCGAGGCCAACTATGACGTCGGCAACCGGGAACTGCTGGCGGTCGTCTTGGCCCTGCAGGAATGGAGACACTGGCTTGAGGGAGCGAAACACCCCTTCACCATCTACACGGACCATAAAAACCTGGCGGCCATCCGGTCTGCCAAGAGACTAAACTCACGACAGGCCCGATGGTCACTCTTCCTCACTCGTTTTAACTTTTCTTTCACTTACTGCCCAGGGTCACAGAACACCAAGCCTGATGCCCTATCCCGCATCCATGAGCCGGCAGAAAGGGAGGAGACCACCACTAACATCCTGCCGGCCCAGCGCATCCTGGGTGCCCTGAGGTGGGAGGTTGAGAGGAAAGTTCAGCAAGCCCAGGGGACGATCCCCATCCCCAGGGGCTGTCCCAAGGATCGCCTGTTCGTCCCTCCCCCCCCTCTTCGCACGGAGGTGCTCATCTGGGGGCACACCTCCAAGATAGCCTGTCACCCGGGGGTCAACAGGACGATCCAACTCATCGCCCAACGGTTCTGGTGGCCGGGGTTCAGGAGGGACATCACCCTCTTCGTGAAGGCCTGCCCGACCTGCTCCCGTGGGAAAGCCTCCCACCAGCCCCCGGCAGGACTCCTCCAGCCTCTACCGGTGCCGTCCAGACCCTGGTCCCACATCTCTGTCGACTTCGTGACAGGCCTCCCCCCCCCCCTCCCGTGGCAAGACGGTCGTCCTCACCATAGTGGACCGATTCTCCAAGTCAGCCCACTTCGTCCCGTTAACCAGGTTGCCGTCCGCCATCGAGACGGCTCAACTCCTGGTTAACCACGTCGTCCGTCTCCACGGGATTCCGACGAACATCGTGTCGGACCGGAGACCGCAGTTCGTGTCCAAGGTATGGAAACGTTTCTGCCGGTCCCTAGGGGCGTCGGCGAGCCTGTCGTCTGGATACCATCCCCAGACCAACGGACAGACGGAGAGGAAGAACCAGGACCTGGAGGCGGCCCTCCGGTGCGTGTGCCTCCATAACCCGGCGTCGTGGGCCCTACATCTACCCTGGGTGGAGTACGCCCACAACTCCCTGGTCTCCACAGCCACAGGTCGGTCCCCATTCATGTCCGCCTGTGGCTGTAGCCGCCCTTGTTTCCCACCCAGGAGGGCCAGGTGGAGGTCCCGTCTATTGAACATCACCTCAGACGGGCCCACCGAGTCTGGAAGGAGACCAGGGACGCCCTGACATGCACCGCATCCCGGAACCAGCGGGTGGCGGACCATCATCGGCGACAGGCACCCAGCTACCAGGTCGGGCAGGAAGTGTGGCTGTCCACGAGGGACCTTCGGCTGGCAGGGTCTTCAGCCAAGCTGGGCCCACGCTTCACAGGTCCCTTCCCCATCGAGGCCATCCTCAGCCCGGTCTCGGTGAGGCTCCTGCTGCCACCCACCATGAGGATCCACCCCGTATTCCACGTTTCCCTCCTCAAGCCAGTGGAAACCAGCTCCTTAGCCCCCACGCCCACCCCCCACCTCCCCCCCGGATGTTGTCCGACGGACCGGTCTACACCGTGCGGGAGATACTGGACTCCAGGCGCATGGGCAGATGAGTGCAGTACCTGGTCGACTGGGAGGGCTATGGACCGGAGCAACGACAGTGGGTCCCACGTGCCTGGATCCTCGACCCGTCTCTCATCCGGGCGTTCCATGCGGCTCACCCATCCAAACCTGGTGGGCCGCCAAGAGGCGTCCGTTGAGGGGGGGGCACTGTCACATCTCGTCGCCGTCCTGGGCGCGCCCCGCCCCTCCTGTCACCTCCTCCGCTGCTCCTTGGAGATGGCCCCTCCCATCATCACGCACCTGGGTTCCCACAGCTGTTTGTCATTCCCTTGATTGTGCCTTCTGACTATATTTACCGATCGCACAATACCATCTCCGTCGGAGTATTCTGAAAGCCACCATTGCTACTACCGTGCCGTCAGGTCTGCCCTTATCTATCACTACCTATTACCTCATCCTGCTGTCATCTTTGCATGCGTGTCTCAGTAAAGACTTTTGTTCATGAGAATCTGTCTCGCCGTGTATTTTGGATCCAACCTCCCCGCTTTCCTTTCGTCACTCGTGCCCTGCCCTCAAGCCTCAAGTGATGTGACAGAACTAAATTTCTACAGTTTAGAAGGTGTTTAATGTAGAGTCACTTTACATTATAAACACTGTACTACAGTTTTATTTTATTGTATTTTGATCAAAACTGTGTGCATAGGTGAGGCACACAGTTCTCCTGCCTCATGACAGGGGGCGCTGGTGATTACACAGATTCTTCTTGGACCTCCTCGGCTGCAGAATAATAGAATTAGTGACAGCAAGCTACAGTAAACAGTTAGGAAGTTAAGTGCAACCATCCAGTCATTGTTTTCGTGTTGCTTGGCCTTATTTTCAGATTGGAGGATTACATATCTAAATTGAAAGAAATAGAGAGACTTTTTAAACTGAAGAAAGATAAGGAAGGCTTCTACAAAGAAGGCATCAATGCCTTTCTTCAGAAGGAGCGGCGCATGGACTTCATTTATAAGTAAAGGTAACACGATAATGTTTTTTTTTATTCTTTTTTTCTATGCTACAATTTATATAAAGAATGCTGACATGACATTTTAAACAAAACATGTTAACTGTTGCCAATCAAATGGTGAATAATCTACTCTGTAGAGTTCATGTTTGTAAATCTGACTGTGATGACGTCAGTGCCTCACCAGCCATCAACCTCACTGCACGTCACTGACTTCTACTGGGGGTATGTTAATAAGATTCCACCGCATATAGCTATATTTTACGTTTTAAGACTCGCGCTGAACATTCAGGAAGTCTTGATTTTGAGTTGGTGACGAGTCCGTACGTGACGTCAGAAAGGGACCGCCTCCTCACCGTAAAAAAGACGCATTGTAGCGTCTTTCCATCACGTCAATGTATTTTGATGTACTGTTTTTTTTAACCATGTCTTACACCCAAAAGCCGCCAGCAGAGAGAGGCAAACTCCATGGAAAGATAGTATCAGCCTGTGGAAACGAGCTGATTCATTCCTCACCGGAGCTGGTTGCCATTTTTCATCCTCTTCCTCCTGCCTCTTCCTCTGCCTCCCACTTGCCTCAAAATGGCCCAAATAAAT